>NC_091768.1:75581314-75884344 GCF_029378745.1 Bos indicus
AATCCTGGAGACGTAATACACAGCACAGTAACTGCAGACAACAAAACAGTATCTGAAACCTTAAACTTGCTAAATGACTAGATCTTAATTGTTCCCAATGTTGGAAGAACTGATAATTATGTGACAAGACAGAGGTTTAACTATTTCTACAGTGGCAATCATAGAGCAATATAAACACATCAGGAGAATACATGGTACACCTTGAACTTACATACAATATTATATGTCAAATATAATTCAATAAAAAAGGAGTGGAACAAGATTAACTTACAGCCAAATGAATTGGATCTTAAAACCTAATGCTGAGGGGGGAAAAAAGTAATAGAAGAAGGACTATAACACAGTTCACACATAAATGAAAAATGGGTACACAAACAAAGAAGCATTGCTTATTATAAAAGAATTCAGTACTTCATAAATATTCAAGATGAATATCATGTCCATGGGAAGAAGAAGAAGGGGAGTAGACAGTGGCCTTGTCCTGAAAAATGATGACAAAGGGCCAATTGCTTGAAGAGTGTACTGGTCTCAACCCTCTGTTGGCAGAAACTTTTCACAGATCTCTTGCATTTCTTTCTCTGCATCTTGTGATCTGAGACACTGACAAACTTGGCTACCTCTGCAATGTTCTTGTGGGGATTAAAGAACCAGGGGAATCAATGTGAACATGATGTTCATGATACTTTCCGCACAGTGAGAAATAAAGTTCCTTGTTTCTGACCCAGGAGTGTTGCGTCCTCTGCCAGCGTCCACAAAACTGTGATAGCCTATCTTATTTGTTGGCAAGCAAGATAAAATCTCAGAATTTGTGTTTCTAACAAGGTTCTGGATGCTGCTGCTGCTGCTGGCCCAGGGAACTTATCCTGTAGGTCTGGGGATACCACTGACCTAGGACATACCAGGAAAGTTATATACCTTTCTGCATCTCAGTTTGTGCATTTGCAAACATGGGACTAGTAATAGCACCACCTGCATAGGCTTTCAGTGGGAATTAAATGAGTTAATATTTGTTGAGTATTTAAAACCGTGACTGGCACATTTTAAGAACTTTCTGTTTTCTATAATTATTAATATAAACATTTCCCCTAAGTTAACATAAGCTAGCTAAGACATGCATGCTTCTATCACCTGGAAAGGCATTCTCATGATGATGCTGGTTTTGGAATTTAAAGTGCTTTCAAACATCTTTAGTTCTGGGATACACTTCCATGTAGCTCCCCCCACCCACTTTTTTTTTTCCTGTAACATAACACAGGCTGAGAGTGAAGGTATTAACAGACCTGCTCAGAATAACAGAAACTGGTTGAAGGAGCAGGCAGGCTGCATGTGCAAGGACTGAGTGAGAAGGCTAAGGGAATGTCAACCCCAGGCTCCCCTAAAGCAACGAAGTGGCCAAAGTAGTGGACAAATAGAGCGGAGGGACGAGCTGGAATGGAAAATAAAGTAAAGACTGGAAGCAGAGAGGTGGAAGAAGATAGAGAGCCAGAGATGAGGAGATGACAGAGACTCCAGATAGAAGAATAGAGGAAGAAAAGAAAATTGAGGTGGAAGACAGAAGGAGAAAGAGAAGAATTCAGCTATAATCTTTCATCTCTCAGAAGTCAGCAAACACGGTCCTTTTTTTCTAAGTATCTTCACCTAAAGCATATATATGTGAGGCACAAACTATTAACAGTAACCTTTGATGTCATGTCACCAGCAAAAATGTTTTACTTTTTTAAAAAAGTGGCCACCATGTTTCTTGCCTTACCTGCTCCACTTAATCTGTTTTATTCCTGCTTCGTAGATTCTATTTCCCATTTCTTTCTTTCAAGCTTAAAATGTAGATAAATATCAAATGTTTCAGTGAACCTGATTCTAGTTTCAACTCCAGAAGATTCTTTTATACCATAACTGTATATATTTTAGATGAGCAAGCTTCACATAAAATCACAAAGGAAATAAATTATAGAAGAAGAAAAGAATCTATTATGGTCAAGTACAGAACTGTAAGAAAAGCCTGTCACTGCTCACCATCCACTTAGATGAGGTTCAGGGTCTACATAGTAGAGTTCATGGGACCCACATTTAGAAAAGTAGTATTTCCCTTCCTGCCTCTTCTGTCCTCTTCTTCCACCACCCAAGGACAAGTACCACATTTGCTGGGGTTTAAATAAAACCGTTGTTTCCCAAAAAAGATAAATTCTTTCCATTTTAAATATATTCCAAGAAGTTTTTTTTTTTTTACTGTTAGTAGTTTCCCTCAAGTTATACCTCCCTTGTATTTATTTAACTGAGATCTAATGTTACTGCATGTTTATCAGTAGTTTCTATTTAAAAATTTGCCCTGATCAAAAATGATGAAAAGTTACTGACTGTAGTCAATATACTCTGTGGTTCCACAGAGATCCAGTGTCTCGAGAGCCTGGAAAACAGCACTCTACAAGTGGTGGAAATGCTTCATTTTTTAAGGGTAAAAAAATGAAAAAAAAAAAAAATTTCCAAATCAAAATGTCCTTTGGGGAGGGGCATTAATACCTGAGCACATTAAGTTCTGCAAAGGGGAAAAATAGGACCTAAGCCATCTCTGCAGCACGTGGTTAGTCAGTATAATTTCTAAAACTACTTTATTCAACCTTGCAGTCTTATTTATTCATAATACAAAGCTAGTAAAAATTGGAAACAAATTGCCTCCTCTTGTTTTAGTATTCTCCATGGATTATTTAGCAAGAGGAATGGCTTCCTGTTTTTCATTTTTGTCTATTAGCTATGTAGTATTGCGGAGCAGTCAGGATTGTAAGGACATCATTGATGAGAAAGGCAAAGATAGCCTTTTGTACGGGTTTTATTGAAAGAAACAACACTATTTGAGCCCACAGGCCACACTGTCTGTCACTCTGTATGTAGAACCTATTTCTCACATAACTGGGGTGAACAGTCAACAGGACACAAAATCAAAAGTTCAGCATCAGTTGGGGGTCGGGCTGACTTTAAATGATGGGTCTCTTTTTGATTCACTAGATTTTTTTTCAGTTTTCAAAAGCAGAGACAAGTATGTGTTTGTCACCATTTGATATGAAACACAATTATGGGCACAATTTAAAGTCTTTGAGCTACCCTTCCTCGCCATGATTAGCTCCTGCACCACGCAGGGACCAGTCAACCATGGCAAGGAAAGAAGAGGTTGAGTTCTATCAACACTTGACTCTTGAGTAATAGTAATCACTTAAGAATGACCTACATGTTTTTGAGATACCATCACTACCTCAAAAAGAGATGGTAAATGTGGGAAACTGTGTGGCTTGACACACTCTTTCTGTCATTGCCTAGTTCAGGCAAAGAACTAATTTTCAAAACAGATCATCTCCACATCTTGATCATTTTCATGACCCCTCTCTCTAGATGCTACCTTTCATCTTTCGGCAGTGTTCTATTTCAATGGTCCACAAAAGTTAAATGTACACCAAATTAAAATGAATATTTTCTCAATTAGTGTACAACATGCATATCTTCTTCCGTAAAGAAATGCTTTTAAAAATTGAATTTTTCTGCTTTCTGATGCCAATTTAACTGGATGATTGCTCGATGCTGCTTCAGCTTAAATAGGATTTTAAAACTTTTTTATTTTAGAAATATATTTAACTGCATGTTGCAGTTGTCACCTTACAGATGTGAAAAAGTCACAGAGAATAATAACCCAAATCTGTCCCTTACATTTTGATTCTCTACTATGTCCTTTTTTTACTAGAACAATCAAATTTGTCTTCTTCTTTAAATTACTAATAGAGAAAAAATTGGAAAAAAATAACCAAACAAAAATATATTAAATGATGAAACAAACTGTAATTAGTACAAAAGAAGATTGGATAAAAGAAATCTTTTATCAGTCAGAGTCTCAAATAAAAGAGAAAGGAATTCGACACAGGAGGATGAGATGACGGAAGGGCCAACCATGCTTTTTTTAACTTTTGTCCAAGAACATTTGGCCTCAAATTAAAAGATTACCCCGGAAGCCCCAAAAGAGCTCACTCTGGGTTTTTCTGAGGATCTATCGAAGATTCAACTATTGTATGCTGAATCTTTGTGTTCTAGGTAGGATTATTTATCGGGGATTTTGTTTTGTCTGGGTTTTTAATGGCCCAGCCCCAGCTGTACATTTGGGGGCAGACCACAGCTTCAATCAACAGAGGGTTTGTAGCAATCCTTTTGGAAGCTTCCCTCCCCCTGGGAGGATAGAGTAATTAACAGACCATTAAGTCAATTCTGCTTTATTGAGGGGGATACCGTGCAGGTCATTTCTTTGAAAACTTTTGTTCTTGAAGGAAATTACAGAATTGTTTTATGTTCAGAACACAGCCTGGTGAACTCCGGAGTGGAGAGACAAGTTTCTGTAGCTCAGGGACCCACAGAGGCAAGGAAAATAATGACTCTAATCTTATTAAAAAAAGATTTCTCCCAACCTCCCCCCACCCTGTTATTTATTTATTTATTTTCTTTTAAAAACCGGTTAAAAGAAAAAAAACGATTTGCTCATTTGGTAATAACTAATGGGGACATGAATTTTGGAGATGCCACAGACTGAAGCTTATCTAAATGTCAATAAATCTCTAAACAACTGCAATGAAGCAAGGTACTGCCACCATTGCTTCTTTTTATTCCCATATTAATCAAAGGCATCTGCTCCTGTTCCCTATCAGGACAGTGAGTTTTCCAGCATCTGAAAAAGCCTCTGGAAAGCAGGCTTGCAACACTCAGTGTTTTGTGCGGCCAGTGGAGGTTTTACCTTGGGACTCAGATGCCATGTTTCCCCACTAGGGTCTGAGGACTCCAAGGGCAGGGGCCATTTCTTACGCATTTGAATGTCCTACTTCTCTAGCTGTTTTGTTCATTTTTTTTCTCCCGCGACCGTCACAGTGCATGGCACAACAAAAGCACTCAGAAAATGTTGATTGTTGAAGTGAAGGAAGATTAAGAGAAATACCAAAGGAAGTAACGTTAAGGCTTGCAACGAATCTTGTGAATCCCCTTGTCCCTTCACCAGAGTAGAAGGGAGGGAAAGACAGTTAAGTAACCGGGAGAAGAGAGTCTTCATAGAGTATACTTGCTCCAATCTCCGTTTTCTCCAGTGGTGTTAAGACTCCTACCTGTGGCAGAGATGTGTTCCCGGCCCTTGAGCTCAGCAGCACGCAGGGGCGGTGGCGGGGGTGGGGTGCGGGGGGTGCGGGGTGGTTTCCCAGGCCCAAAGGGGATGAATGATTGACAGCCTGCATCTTACACATAAACTGTGGCGCCCCCACAATCCGTCCCAGGCTTCCGCACTCTGAAGTATCGGTTGAAGACCATAGAGAAAGACTGGCGCTGATCATGTCCTTGCCAGACAGAACCCCAGAACTTTCAGGGGCAGGTATTCCAAGTTGCTTCCCAGACCCTTCATTGCTATCCCGTCCCTCCCTGCCTTTCTCTGGCAGGAGACACCCAACCACTCGGCTTTCATTCGAACCCCAGGACACCGCAGCAAAAATCCAGCCCGCTCCCTACCACCACTGCCCCTGGCCCCAGCCAGTTGAGCACTCAGATCTGCGCACCCTTCCCTCTCCACGCCCTAAACCCCAGCAGATCCCGATCCCTGTTCCCCCAGGACTTGTCGAATTCCCGGGGGAGGGTTGAACTTCCGGTCTCGAGTGCTGGCTGCAGGGTACCGTGTTCACTTTGGAGCCTGGGACATGGGCAGGGTTGGGTTAGAAGGTATGTCTCCGCGCCAGCGCCAGATTCGGCCTCGGGGAGGGAGGCAGCCCGGGCCGCCCTGGCCGCCTCGGACAGGATCTCCTAAACAAAGTTGACCCAGTGTCCGCGCGCCTACGTCGCAGGGAACAGATATCAAAAAGCTCGGCCTCGGTTGGGATTATGACTGTTGCATTTTCTTCCACTCACTTTCCACAAACGCTTTGGTATTTCGAGGCTCTTTGCAAGTGTCTGCGCAGTCTGGCGCCTTGCTCCACGACGTTCCTCTCCCGCGCATCTTTCTTTTGTCTTCTGCGCCCGGCCTCACTGGGCCTGCGGAGCGGGAGGAGAGGAGTCGGGGGTCGGGTCGCGGAGACCGAGGTTTCCCAGGGGACGCAGCCCCGCCCCCCAGGACCTCCGGTTCCGCACCAACCGGCTCCGCGTTAGACTCCAGGGACAGAGGCGAGGTGCGGGGCCAGTTTCTGCGGCGCCAGTTTCTGCGGCGCGGGGCCCAGACGCGACCCTGGATCCACGCTCCCAGCCGCCGAGTGCAGAGCGCGGAGGGAGGAGCTGCCCACCCAGCGGGCTGGCGGCAAAACCGGGAGGGGGTGGGGTGGTGGTCTGGAAGGATTAGGTCCCGGGACTCCTAGGAGGCCTCGGCGATCGCTCTTTCCCGGGACTGACCTGTTCTTCCTCTCTTAGTTCCCCGAATCCCTCCTTCTCCGGCCCCATTGAAGGTAAGATTTCAATGAAAACGGACACAACTAAAAAGAGAGTGCAGAGCCGAACCTTCGGGGTTTGACTCCTCCCGGCTATTTATAAGGAAATGGGTACACGCGCGGCTCTGAGATTCTGAAGGGGTTGGAGAGGAAAGCAAGTTTGCCTAGAGGCTGGCGGAAGATGCAGGTGCCCCCCCCCCCCCCCCCCCCCCCGCCACCCGCGCCGCGACCCCTTCCCTGGCCCATTTCTTTCCAAAGACACTGCCAACGCCTTTCAGCTGTGGCACCTCCTCTTGCCTAGCTTCCTGAGCCTTAGGAGCCTGGACCCGCCAGTCTCTGGTTCCTTGATCACGGAGGCTCCGCGGAGCCCCAGCCTCAAGGCCTGGCCAGGTCCCCAAAGGCACAGAGGGGCTGGGGGAGCATCTTCTGGGTGGGCCGGGGGCGTAGCCGTCTGGGCGCGCGGGCTTGAGAACCCATGTTGAACACGCGCTGCGGGACAGGACGCGGAGAGAGAGGCCCGAAGTCTCTAGAAGGAAGAAAAGAGCAGTTAAATCTTGTTAGCTGAGCGAGGTGCTCAGAGTATCCATCGTCCTCCCTGGGGAAAGGTGCTTTTGCAGTTTCTGCAAAGGGTACCAGAGGAGGCGGTGTAACTGCTCGACCCAGGAGCTTGGAAAAGCTTGAGGCAACACAAGGCCTCCGCCTGCAGGAGTAAGGGAACTTTGGACCTCGCGGACCAACTCCGATCTCTCCTCCCCGCTCTTTTTGAGGGTTGTAGATCCAAGACCCTTTAAAGAGGGTCTTTAGGAACAAAGGTTTAGCAGATCCTGCCAACTGCCTGTCGGTTTTCCTTTTCTAAGTGTGACTTTCTCCCTGCCTTAAAGACGGGTCACTAGCTTAAAAGGCATCCTGAGGATTCTAGCCCTGGTTTCTCTAAATACCTTAGCCCACTAGGTTTTCACCATCGTTTTAAATGCAGAGCAACGTTTTCTGTGGAATGAAGGGATCCTTGTAATTCTAGATTGAATTCAAAACTGCTTAAACTTAAGAACTTTTGAGAAGGTGACAAACTGTAGTGAAAAGAAAATCAGGCCAAGAATTCATTCTTATTTTTGCGGCCATGTACTCTTCTTTCTCGCATCAGTAAATCGAGAATTTAACGGATAATGCCAGTTAGAATCGCCTGCAAAGTCACTCCTCCAAGCAAACCAGCCTGCACCTGGCTAAGTCCCTTCCCAGTGGAGGCAAGTCGGGCAGGATGGAGGGGCTGCTCCATCCTCAATAAATCTAGAAACTCCAGATTTATCTGGCTCCCACTTTGTCTTTCTCCCATCCTTTTCTTAAAGGAATGCTTTCTCCTAGTCTCTAGGTCTGAGGAGTTTGTGTGACCCAGAAAAGAGACAGATCAGTCCAGAGGATCTCCTCAACACTAGAAACAGTGTCTCTTCTCTTCAGCGCCCAATTCTGAAGAAGGAATGAAGCCTACTACCCTGCCGGTGGTCAGGCCTCTTGTCTTTCCCCAGACTCATGCCTTTAAAAACAGGACTCAAAAGAAGCCAGTGACTCAGGGAAAGTCGTTTTCCTGATTGATGAAACTTCTCCCTCCTCTCTCTTTTCTAAATAATAAACTCACAGGGAAAGGCTGGAGGGCTGCCTTGTGTTGGTTTCAAATAAATCCTCAAAAGCTCTTTCCTCACCCAGAGAAATGAATCACCCTTGGGAAACAGACGATTATTCCCCCATTTATCTGCCTAAAACCAGAGGAAATAAGCACCCTCCACTGTAGACCCTCACTTAGATCTTTCTCCCTGGCAGTGGGGGAGCTGAGGGTAAAAAGAGATGAAGGAGAATGAGTTAAATAGACCCAGGACCCACAGAGGTGTCCTCCCAGGGAGGGGCAGTGGGGACCCAGGAAGGAAGTGGCAGATGCTTCCTAGATGGGATGTCTATGCTGGATCCTGGAGAGAGACAGCTCTATGGAGAGAAACCACCTGCCTCCCCCTCTTGAAGCAGAACTAGGTCTCAGCCAACAGGGAGGTGATAGTACAGCTAAGCTTGAGACAGATTCTGGGGTGGTACATTGCAATCAGGTTTCTATTATCCTTGATGGGGAACAGAGGCACATGCTGTTCAGATTATCATCCCTAGAACTTGATTTCCTGTCCTCTATAAACAAGTAAACAAAACCTTCTTGCTGGATTATTTTTGCTTATACAAACTATCTGGAAATGTTATGGGGTGGCAAGAGAGATAAGTAATTGATTAAAATAATCCATTTTAGCCATTATTTATGTAGAAGACTTTTCTTTCTCTCCTTGCCCCTACCCAATAACACTTCCAAATAATTTGTATTCAACTAATGGGATCTGCAATCTTCTAAGGGAGGAAAGAAGAGAAAGTTCCCACTACACATCTGGAGATGCTGAGACTTGGGTGGTCACTGGCCTCACTCCAGGCTCACCTTAGAAAGCAGAGGGGCCTTCCTTACCTCCGAGGAATATGCTACCAAGAGGCTAGTGGGGAGCTGAGATTTCGATTATTTTTTTAAGATTACTTTTCTTTGATTTTAAAAACATACACTGGATTGAATTTTGCTTGATTTTTTAAAAAGCCACACAGACAATTTAAAGTGAAAAGAAGTTAACTTACTGTTTCATTCTCATCTGTTGCCAACACAGCCAGTGCAGTCACAACTCTGCCTCTCATTTCTTGTCACTCTGGGTTTCCAGATCACTTGAAATAAAAAATCTCAATTGCTGAGTTCATGAAGGTCTGATTATTGCAGAAAAAAGTTGAAATATCACAAGCCTACCAATGTGGACAAGGCCCCCCACTTGAAGGACATTTAATTGTAATAATTAACACCAATGTGTCTGACCTCTTTACCTTTAAATGATCAGGAAAAACAGCTTTGTGTTAGCCCACCCACCCAGATCTCTCCCCTACTTCCGCTACTCTTTACTGAGTACACATGTTCCCTACCCACTACCCCCATCTTCAAAAATTTTAGGCAAAGGCAAAGCCAGGATTTAAAGATTCTTTTTTATTTGAAATCTCATCCAGAAACACTGGTTATTAATAAATATATCATAGTTATCAAGAATATATAAAAAATAAAGACAGGTCTTGTCTTTGAAGCCCTAACAAAATATTTCAAGCAAATGTTCAGGAAAATAAAACCAGCACCCCTCCCCAAACCACAGTAAGTTTTCAAAGCTGACGATGGAGAGAGCGACCCCGCATGCAGAATAACTGAGCAAGGGGGGTGGGGTGGGGGTGGGGCAAGCTAGTAGAGGGAGCCCAAGCTCTTGCAATCACCGGTCCCTGAAACAGCCCAGGGAAGTTGGGAATGAAGTTTGAAGGCGGGTGGGAGCGGGGGAGAAGCGCGTGTGCGTGAGTTTGGGTCTTTGCACTCTGCCCCCTTGTTCATTTCCTACAACCACAGACAGATGTATGGAGTACTTCGGAGAATTCACTAATAAATCCTTGTTACAAGGAAAATGGCACCATGGCCTGCACAACATGTTTAGAAGAGATTCATTTAGAAGCGTGCATGCATTCTTTCGACCTACACTGCGTCTTAAGAAAAACCCACAGAAGAGTTATCATGCCCCGGACCGGAGTTGAAATTCAAAACTTGGGTCTTGAAATACATTTTGTCTCTGAGATACATTTTTTTTTCTCTCTCTCTTCTCTCTCTCCCTCTCTCTTTCCCTCTTATCTCTTCCCCCCCGTCTCTCTCCCTACATTGTCTCTAGAAAATCAACTGTCCAGCAGATAGACAGTCATAACTGCACCCATCTCAAGGAAATATTTACATTTGCTTCTCACAAAAAGGATGGTTGTCTTTTCCAAGGTAAGAACGCAGAGCCAGAGAGAGCCAACTCTAAAGTCCCTTCGCCAAGTGTTTAACTACACCGATCCTGTCTTTATACAATAAATGCAGTCTTGACAAGAGCCTATGGCAGTGAGAAAAAGTGGCGCGGCATGGAGAAAAGAAGCATGCATGCAAGACACACGACGTCTGATTCGAGTCCCCCTTCGTTACCACCTAGAAATTGCAGTTTGGTCTTAGTTCTGTCCCTCCGGGGGTCAAGTAGGATCTGAGATCTCTTAGGCAGTGTGGGAGGCCACTGGGGGGTCCCACCGCCGTCCACCCTCCCACGGGCCACGCGCCCAGCTCCCCCTTCCTTCTGGGCCCGGCACCTCGACCCGACCCCTCCCGCCCGCCGCTCTCCCCTCAACCTCCGCAGCCGGGCCGGCCCGCTGCTCACTTGAGCAAGTCCTTGGACTCGGCAGACAGCCTGGCCATGTTGGCGGTGGACAGAGCGGACAGGTGCGGCGGCGGCGGCATCTGGCAGATGGTGCAGGGGCAGGGCAGCCCGGCCCAGTGCTGGAAGCCGCTGCCCAGCTGCAGCGCGGGAGGCGTGGACGGCGCCTTGAGCAGCGAGTGGGGAGGCCGGATGGTGCCGATGGCGGGCAGCGAGGCAGCGGACAGAGGGGACGAGGCGTTGCCAGAGGAGAGCGCGCCGCCCAGGATGGGATGCACAGGGTGCACGGCGTTGGCGGCGTGCGCTGGGTGGCCGGCCGAGTGGCCCACGGTCCCGCAGTGGAAGGCCGAGTGGTGGCCCCCATAGATCTCACCAACCAACCTCTTCATCTCCTCCAAGGAGCTGGTGAGCATGAGGATGTAGTTTCTGGCCAGTAGGAGAGTGGCGATCTTGGAGAGTTTGCGCACCGAGGGCCCGTGTGCGTATGGCATGACCTCGCGCAGCCCGTCCATGGCTAGGTTCAGGTCGTGCATCCGCTTGCGCTCGCGTCCGTTGATCTTCAGTCTCAACTGCTGGAGGTCCTGCTCCGACAGCTGCTTCTTGATTTTGTACTTGCTGCTCTCGCCCGCGGCCTTGGCGCCGGCCCGCGAGAGGCTTTCCCCTGGCATCTTCTGCACTATGTCGCCCTGCGTGGACGAGACCGAGTTGAGGCGGCTCTCCTGGTGGTGGTGATGGCGGTGGTGGTGGTCCCTCAGATACATCTCATCCATGTCCGGAGATGAAGCTCTGCTGGAGACAGAGCTTGAATCAGAATTCATTTTATTATAGGGGATGCGGCCCTACCGTGGGGAAGCTTTAGGCGGGAAATTAGAGAAAATCTTGAATGAAAAAAAAAAAAAAAAAGCTGCAGAGCCCAGCAACCCACTTCTCAGCGGCAAGACGTGAAAAGAAAAGCTGAGGCAGTGCCTTTCCCCGCCTTTCTTCCTCCCCTCTCCCTTCTTTCTGGTTTGGCTGTTTCCTGGACAGCTCGTTGGTGTGTGCTTGAACTAACCTCACGCTGAAAAAGAGGGGCTTTTATAGAGCTGCGCCGGAGAAAAGAGACAAAAGGAACCCTCCTATCTATCCTGGGCTGGTTAGGATGACGTGCCATCATTCAGGGCGGTGCGCTTTGCTGTCCCATTTAGCAAGGATTCCTATTCATATTCATTGTGGGGCCGCCCTGGGACACCTCTGCTCAGAACTGCTAGGAGCCCCCAGGCACAAAACCCTCTGATTGACACACTCACCGCTCCAGCTCGCGCCTTCTGGATTAAAAAAAAAAAAAGAAGAAGAAAGACAGAAAGAAAAGGAAACAACTTTCCTCCACCCCACTCCCCTTCCTAATTTCCCTAACCAAAGAATACCTAAAGGCAGTGAAGGAAGGAAATGGAAGGGAGCCAGGTGGAGATTCCTCTGGGTTTGGAAAGAGGAATTGTAACATTCTCTCCTCTCTTTCACCGCTACTCCCAAGTTTTGGAAAACGTGGGCAAAAGAAGCTTCAGTGGAAAGGTTTCAATGACGGGGATGCACATGAAGGGCAGGTTCAACACGCCGGGGTCAAGGTGGGAGGGGCAGGGGGATGCCTGCCGACGTGCACAGCCTGAAGGTCATTTCAATAGGTTTCTTTCCCTAAACACTGACATTGTGCTTATTTTGTTTATGGGGCCCTCCGGTGTGGTTGTAATGGGATGTCCGTATCTGGTGACGAGGTTGTACCCCCAACACTGCTGTGAGAATGGGTCTCTGGCTTTTTATATATTTTCTTTCGTTTTGAAAAATAGATTACTGAAAGAATTTCAATGTTGCCAGATTCTGTAACTTCTTAGACCTGGAAATGAGGAAACAAACCAACTCTGGCGTTACAATGAGAGCCACTTGAGAAGGAGAGGAGAGGAAAAGTGGCCGAGGAGGAGGGAGGGAGTTAAGGATTGCAGTTTCCCGAGAACACCGGGAGAGATTGTTTCTTCTCCGGCTACCCCCCAACTCCCGGACCCCGGCGCTGGCTGAAGATGGCGGAGCGGTCCCCCTCCCGCAGCTCGACCCGAGGGCCTTCGAGCTCTGTGCGCGCCCGGGCGGAGCATCGGCGGCTCCGCGTTCCCCGGCCGGGGCCGCCCCACACCCGCGGTCCGGGAGAGTGGGAGGTCAGGGTCGAATGATAAACTACGACTGTGGGTATGTGTGTGTGTGTGTGTGTGGTTTGGCACCATAAGATCTAGAGGGCCTCTTGTGCGTGCGCGCGTGGGCCCTGCGGTCCCGCTCACAGTCCATGCTGGGGAATAAAGAGGAGGCCTGGAGTTTGGAGCCTTCGGTTCCAGGGGGGAGCTCGGCGCCGACCTTTCTTCCCCCTTGCTGAGTTTTTGTCAGTCGGAACTAGCTAAGCCGCCTGAGAGGCCGGAAGGCAGAAATCCCCGGAAGGGAAGCTGCCCCAGGGGCGGCCTCTAGAAAAACCTGGGCACCTCCACGCTCCGGGCTCGGAGAAACAGGAGAAAAATGTTAGGTTGCGGCTGAGTGTCTGGGTGGCAAGTGCAAAACTGAAATAATCCCGGGATCTCGAGCAGTCAGGGCCTCACACTGCGCCGCAGAGTCGCTGCAAGCCTCCAGGACTCGCGAGGTAAAAGAGGCTTCACTTTCCATTGATGCAAACGGAGCGGCCGACCGGAGAGGGATGCACCCCCAGGTCCCGAGCTCGCGCGCTCGGTGAGGCTGTGCCTCGTCACCGTCACGCCGCGAAAGCAGGTCGAGTGGGGAGACGAGACGTGGGGACGGATCCTTTCTCGACACCGATCGTTGCTTCTCCGTAAAGAAAAAATAAAGGAAATGGCCAGCACCCCTTCGTCAAGGCCAGGATCTTAGAGCCCTTGAAGATTGGACACAAGCCTCTCATTCTCCTGTCTCCTCCATAAAAAGTTTCTTAAAACGAAAAATCCAAGGAATTCGGTTGGATGTGGAGATTCTGATGGTCAAACGCACTCCTAATATCCAAGCAAAAGGAATGTTTCCTAATGCACCGGACTCGCCCATCTAAACTCAGATAACTACATCCCCGGAGCTGCTTTTGAGCAAAAGGATTACAGAACGCACACTTTCGGACAACGCCCCAGGTGATGGACGGAAGCTGGGGGAAGAGGCGTGGTCCAGACCACAGCCTTCAGAAGCTCTTCTGCTGATCAAGGTGTGGGGCCGGGAGCGCTGGACCCAAGCTGAAGCGGCTTCCTCGCCTTTGGGCCAGTACACAGGCCCGGCCCCCTGTCAAAACCACCTTCTTGACCCTTGGGTATCGACCTCTGTCCTTCCCATGCCCCAAGTGAGAATGCTGCTGCTCAGTTTTGACTTTAGGAAGCAGCAAAGTCTAGTTTGAGCAGAAGGGTTGCAAATAAAGGAATAGAAAAATCAGGCCGCTGAAAGGTATTTACCTTTTTAAAAATCCCTATTTTCTCAATGGACAATATGAAATAAAGTGTAAAATCTCCCTCCTCCCCCCTCCCTGCCAATTAATAGAGAAGGTAAAGTTGCAGTGGGGCGGGGTGGGTAGGTGGAGGACGGGCCGGGAGGGAAAGAGAGAGTGTGTGGGCGGGGAGGTGGGGAGCATTCCGCTCAATACAAACTGAAGAATTCACTTGCAGGGTTGAAGAGACTGGGGGCTGTGTTCTGAAGTCAGAAAACCAGCCTCTCTTCCTCCGCCGCATCTTTCCATGGAGAGAGGGACATAGGCTGACAGCAGCCAGGCCCAAGGGGGGCTGCATTGGGCGCAGAAGGGGCGCCAGGCCTCTGCCTGCACGGACAAGATCTACTTCATCCCCAAAAGGTTTTTGGCTCCAGTATGGAGGCAATGCTTGGAGTGTGTCCTGGCCTGAGGTCCTCTTTCACAGTCTGGGACGCGCGCGTCCTCTCCTCTCTAGTCGCCCTCTGCTTTCCCCAAGGGTAACTTTGTGTGAGCCTGGGATGGCTCAAGGCCCAAGGCCCCAGCCAGGCAAACACTTAGAGCCTTCCAGGAGTCCCATCCTCTTCTAGGAGGCTTGTTCCCCATTCTTTAGCTCTTGGCAAAGAGGGAGAGTGACTAAAGGAGCCACAGTTTTGCTCGCCATAAAATGGGTTGCTACTAGCCAGGGCCGAAAAGGCAGAGACGTCCACCAGGCAGCGCTGGCGCTGCTCCTGGGCGCTCGTCTCGCGGAGTCGCTGTGGACTCGGAGAATGCACTTCCATTCGACTACCCTACCCCGGAGCTCAGCCCTTCGGGATAAGCCCCGCGCCCCGAAAGGGAGCAGGTTGGAAACCCCACTAGAGCAAGCAGATGGATTCCTTTTCGAGGGATGTCTCTGTCATCGTCCACCCTCCGGCGCGAGCTGGGAGGGGAGAGGAAGGCAGCCGGCGTTGGGCCGAGCCAGCGGCTGCCTAAAGGAACCTCAACCAGAGACGCGCCGTGACCTTGGCCCTGGACAGGGGCCTATCCGGCAGGCCTGGAGCGGAGTGAGCGGGCGGGCGGCAGCGGGGCCGCGCTCTCCAGGCCACACCCCGCGCCCTGGCTGCCCTGGTGGGCGACGGCGGGAAAGCCGGGGGTCGTGCTCCGGCAACAGGTGCGTCCCAAGGCCCGCGGGCTGCTCCCGGCCAGACAGTCTCGGGTCTGGGAATAGCCTGTGAGTTTCTCAGCCTCTGCATAACACTAAAAAAGTAGCAGGTCAGCGCGGGGACCTGAGAGGGAGAGCCGCCCTGCCTGGCCGGCGCGCCTCTGGCGCACAGCCTCAGCTCCGCAGCCCCAGACGGGACGCAGCCCCGGCTTCTGGGGACCGCGCCCTCCAGCGGCTTTGCGGCTCTTCCCGACCCCCTCCCATCTCCAGATCGCCGGGGGGCTGTGTCTTACCCGTTGCCCGGTGCGCGCCGCTCTGCAGTTCCAGCTACTGAGTTCCTCGCCAGAAGCTGCCGCTGTGCCCGAGCCCGCGGCGATTTGGGCTCAGGAACGATCGCCACCGCCCACCCCCCACCACCCCCAAAGCCCTCGTAAGAGTCCAGAGACAAATGTCACGCTGGCTGACCTGCCAGGCGGCTACTGTGAGGAGCCGGTCAGTAGACCACGTCCGCGGGCTTCTCTCGCTCAAGCCTCAAACTTGACCGGCAGAAACTTTGGCCAAGACCGAACAGCAGGAGGCTGCCCTGTGGGCTTCACCTTTTAACCCAATCCCCCTTCGGAAACAAAAGGGATAAAAGGGAAACCCAAATATCTCAAAGATGCTCCGTCATGGGCAACCGGAGGAATAGCCTAAAAACTAGTTGACCACGGAGGAGCTTCTCAAAAAAGTAGTTTCTTTCTTTATCTGCTGAGTAAAACATTCACTTCACAACAATAGCAACGGGGACCGGGTCATCCAGACTGTTAGGTTGATCAAAGAAGCCGTTACAAAAAAGAAGAAGAAGACATCAAGTTTTAAAAAATGAAATGTCAACATAAATCGCAGCCAAGCAAAAATTATCTCTTCTCCCAGCAGCGCATCCTGAATGATGGAATGTAGCGAGTGTGCTAAACCCCCTGTCCCCGCAGTCGGAGATGCCAAAATTGAAAACCAAACAATTAAATAGGTGCTAGAAGGACCCAAGGGGATGGACCTGGGCCGGTCGGCTAAAGTGCTTTAGCTTTCTGGATTTTCCCATATTTTATATAATATCTCCAACACTCATGATCTGTCCAGTATTTCTCCTCACCTTTTTAAAATTTGATTTTCATACGAGGAAAATAGCAGAAGTTGAAGGACACCAGAATTTTATGAAGCGATTGTAACTGCTTTTCGCAATGTTGGATGTGAGATTGGAGGGTGAGAGGAAATCACAGAATAGCATAAAATGATGAAGTGCTAATTATGTGGATATATAGACAAGTTAATCCACTGACAGAAGTAGAAGTTTGATTTTAATGATGCATAAGCTACTAGGCTGGCCAGAACTTACAGTCTCATTATAATTATTTAAAGACTGACAAAAGTCAAAGGAGATATGAACTTCTGGGTTTCATTTATAGGATTTTGCTCAATTAGTGAGCATACTTAAGTACTTTTTTTTTTCTTTCTGGAAACATCTGCTCAATTGCCAAAACCTCTACTGAGTTTTCCTTCTAAAGAAAGCCAATAAATTGAAAACATTTTTCCTCAAGATTGGAACGTTTAGGTTGATTTAAATATCACTGGTGATCAATCACTTAAACTGATGAGTTTATATTAAAATTTGCATACATATACACACATTCTTGGCATGCATCCTGACATTTTGAATTTGTGGCCCCATTAATACCAATACTTTAACAAGGACTAAGTAGATGATTTCTTATTAGTATTTTATTGTTATTAATTTTCTTCTTTTATGATTTTAGAGTTAAAGTCACTGTGTACAATTTGATATTGATATAAAATAACATGGAATATTAAGTTCTGCTTTTTCTTTTGGAAACTATTTTATCATCTTGGTATATTCAATTAGATAGTTATATGTAACACATATTGCTGTATTCTTTGCTAAAATGCTTAAGGAATTTAGTTTTATTTTAGAGAGAAATATTTCTTTTAGAGATAAATATCTTGGGTAGCATGAGTATTATTTTCATTTTGTATTCAGTAAATTCAGGTTTATACATAAAGTATGTGAATATATACCACAAAGTGGTAAGAATGATAAGAACCTACCTATCGAGCGACAGAGAATTAAAGAGATGCTAACATTCATGTTCTCAGTTTATCACATTGCTTTTTATTCTAAGGACCTATATATGTGTATTCCAAAACTTACATGTACATTTGCATAAAATTAAAGACACTTAAATATTTATTTGAAGCCTTTGAATTCTAAATAAAAAGGAGTAAGTTCGTTTTCATATGCTAATAAGGACAAAGAAAAACGGTACACACCTTCTCAGAGGTAGAATTGCATTTGAAATGTTATATTTGCACACATTATTTTCAAAAAAATGATGATTAAAGAGTCTGCCACTGAATCTTGAAAAATCAAAATGGCAGTTTTTGAAAATCAACATTTCCACAGATTAACTGATTTTATACATAATACGTGCTACAGACCAGGTGAATTCTGTTTCATCATTTCTAAAGACACATAGAAATGTGATATACTCTCCTTTCTCACTAGACCATTGTTTTTTTCTATTTAGTGATATGTTTTATTTTGTTTGCATAACATCAACAGTCTGAATGTAAAGTTTATAAAGCCCAAATTGTCACCATTTACAATATTGCCAGAATTTTCACTTTCATCTCTAATATTATGCTATATAATAAAATTGAAGCAATTATCCAGACAACTGAAGTTTCAAGTACTGTTTTTCTTTTATCTTGGGAGTGGGATCTGAAAAAAGGAAGCAGGTTGGAAACTGGAAAAGTATTACTTAAAATTTGTAGATATTTAGTTATTCTATATTTCACTTGTAGACTAGTCTGAGTCTCCTGCTCAAATGAAATGATATTCTCAACTGTCGAGAACTGGTAGTAAAAAAGTCTTAGATATTTGGAATATGTTATTTTTTACAACATCAAATGACAATGGAAGTTAACATTCAGTTAACATTACTGAAGACATTGGTGAAGGAAACGATAATTTTCCAAACCCTCATATTTCCTTAGTAATTTTGATTGTTTTTTATAACCCTTGATAATTATGAAATAATAGAATATTAAACTATTTATGTTCACAGAAGTGAGCATTTCAATTGGATACCTTAGCATTTTGTTTTTTCTCCTTTTCATAATGGCAAGTATAATAAATATGGGTAGACTTTTAGAAAAAAAAAACTTTGTAAAAGGGGGAAAAAAAGGGAGGGCATAGTACACACTTGTATATGTCCTTTGTTCATAATACATAAACTTAATCCACTTTAAGTGCATTTTAAAGAGCTGTTTGCATGAAAGTGCTCTTCATATATTTTCTTAAAACATTTTGGAAAATTTAAAAACAATTTGGAAAATTTATTAGATTTGGAAAATCTAATATTTTAATATAGAGCCCACTTGTAGCCATTTTCCAAAGACCCAGGAAAAGCAAGTTTTCTGTTTCTATGGCGCTTTGTTCACCATTCACACATCCTGCAAATGTATGTGTGTGTGTATCTCAGTCAAACTGCTTGAGATAAGCTGTGAGGGTGAAAACACTGAGGACTTCTTCTGCGATGGTACTTATAAGTACCATCAAAACTACTGTAGAGGTCAAATGGCAAATGGAACACATTATCAGACTGAAACCCTGCTAAAAAATAGATTAAAAAAAAAAAATTAATGCTATAGATCTCCTAGCTAGAGAAGGTTTCCAAACAAATTCTTGATTTTTTTTCCATTGGCAAAAAGAAACAAAAGCTTTTAACTTTATCAATTTTATACTGAAGGACAACTTTAATGTCCCAGTACTTGCTTATAATACAAGACATTTACCTCAATAAGAATACAAGACTAGAAATTCATTGCTAGAAAAAGCCAATTTCTATTTTGTTGATGTGAACTTATAAACTAATTTTAAAATTCTTTCCAGAATCAAAATTATTTTTCTCCTTGAAAAGCTCTTATATGTGATCTTTTTATGCCCCCCAAAATATCAAATGCAATTATGTGTAAAATTTTCAAGTATTCTTACTGGAATGGACCTATGTTTTTATCAAAGTTTTGTCCCCTGTGAAAATAAAGCAAGGGGTAATAGCTCTTTTGCTCCCATTAGATTTATTATTTGAAGTAATTATATTAAATGGAAAATAATGTCTTTGGCAAAGTGATGCCAAGAACAGATACCCAATAGAAAAATATTGCTGAAAGATATGTGACAGGAAAGATGTGGGCCCATCAAGAGCCTCTAACCAATTCACCTTAAGAGTTTTAAGTTGCTATAGAAACTAAAAACTAAAATCTGAAGAGCATATGCAACCAGGGGTTTGAAAACCTTTTTAAAGACTGGACTAGAATAACTTCCCTAGTGGCTCAGATGATTGAGAATCCACCTGCAATGTGGGAGACCTGGGTTTGATCCCTGGGTTGGGAAGATCCCCTGGAGGAGGATCCACTCCAGTATTTCTGAAGAAACCCCATGGACAGAGGTGCCTGGCAGGCTATAGTCCATGGGGTCACAAAGAGTCAGAGACAACTGAGCAACTAGGCACAGCACAGCACAGCACAGAATAACTACAGCACAGTTCCTCTCAGTGTCTGTGGTGTCCTTTCCCTCCTGTTTGATAAGACCATCAACAACAAAGGGAGCAAAACCAAACATCAGCAACGAATACAAGTCAACAACGAATATTGTGTAGGTTTCTCTAATAAGCTATCTTCTGGCCAAAGCTTCTACATACCATAGAATCATGGGGGAAATGAGTTCCTGGAGAGACATAAAATATTTCTTTGGATAACTTTTATGTTGTAAACATAGACATGCCACTTCCCCATTGATGGCAGTGTTTTCCTTATGGTAGGAAGACCAGAGGCAGATATTACACAAAAAAGACTTCACAACTCACCAAATTTCCTGGATAGGGTTTGCTCTTTCCTAGAAGTACACACTTACTTTAGAACTTTCATTCTGTCATCTGCACAATGAAAATAATTGTGCAGATGACAAAATTAAAGAAAGCAAAATGGTTGTCTGAGGAGGACTTACAAATAGCTGAGGAAAGAAGAGAAGTGAAAGGCAAAGGAGAAAGGGAAAGATATACCCATCTGAATGCAGAGTTCCAGAGAACAGCAAGGAGAAGAAGCCTTAAATGAACAATGCTAAGTTATAGAGAAAAACAATAGAATGGGAAAGACTAGAGACCTCTTTAAGAAAACAGAGGATATCAAGGGAACATTTCATGCAAGGATAGGCACAATAAAGGACAGAAATGCCAAGGACCTAACAGAAGGAGAAGAGGTGGCAAGAATACACAGAAGAACCATACCAAAAAAGTCCAAATGATCAGGATAACCATGATGGTGTGCTCACTCACCTAGCACCCGAAACCCTGAAGAGTGAAGTCAAGTGGACCTTAGGAGGAATTACTATGAACAAAGCTAGTGGAAGTGATGAAATTCCAGCTGAGCTATCTCAAATCTTAAAAGACAATGCTGTTAAAATGCTGCACTCATTATACCAGCAAATTTGGAAAACTCAGCAGTGGCTGAGGAAAGGACTGGAAAAGGTCAGTTTTCATTCCAATCCCAAATAAAGGCAATGCCAAAGAATATTCAAATTACTGTATAATTGTGCTCATCTCACATGCTAGCCAAGTGAAGCTCCAATCCCTCAAGATAGGCTTCAAAAGTATGTGAACTGAGAACTTCCAGATGTACAAGCTGGATTTAGAAAAGGCAGAGGAATGAGAGATCAAATTGCCAACATCTGTTGGATCATAGAAAAAGCAAGGAAGTTCCAGAAAAACATCTACTTCTGCTTCATTGACTATACTAAGGCCTTTGACTATGTGGATCACAACAAACTGTGGAAAAGTCTTCAAGAGATGGGACTACTAGACCACGTTATCTGTTGCCTGAGAAACCTATATGCAAGTCAAGATGCAATAATTAGAACCAGACACGGAACAATGGTTGAAAATTGGGAAAGGAGTACATCAAGGCTGTATATTGTCACCTGGCTTATTTAATTTATATGCAGAGTATATCATGCAAAATGTCAAGCTGGGTGAAGAACAGGCTGGAATCAAGATTGCCAGGAGAAATATCAACAACTTCAGATATGCAGATGATACCACTCTAAAGGCAGAAAGCGAAAAAGAACTTAAGAACCTCTTAATGAGGGTGAAAGTGGAGGGTGAAAAGCTGGCTTAAAACTCAACATTCAAAAAACTAAGATCATGGCATCTGGTCCCAACAGTTCATGGCAAATAGATGGGGAAAAAGTGGAAACAGTGACAGATTTTCTTTTCTTGGGCTCCAAAATCACTGCAGATGGTGACTACAGCCATAAAGGTAAAAGATTCTTGCCCCTTCAAAGAAAAGCTATGACCAAGCTAGAGAGCATATTAAAAAACAGAGATGTTACTTTGCCAACAAAGGCCTGTCTAGTCAAAGCTATGGTTTTTCCAGTAGTCATGTATGGATGTGAGAGCTGGACTATAAAGAAAGCTGAGCACCATAGAGTTGATGCTTTTGAACTGTGGTGTTGGAGAAGACTCTTGAGAGTCCCTTGGACTGCAAGGAGATCAAATAAGTAAATCCTAAAGGAAATCAGTCCTGAATATTCATTGGAAGGACTAATGCTGAAGCTGAAGCTCCAATATTCTGGCCACCTGATACTAAGTACTGACTCATTGGAAAAGACCCTGATGCTGGGAAAGATTGAGGGCAAGAAGAGAAAGGGATGACAGAGGATGACATGGTTGGATGGCATCATGGACTCAATGGACATGAGTTTGAGCAAAACTCCCAGAGTTGGTGAAGGACAGGGAAGCCAGGCATCCTGCAGTTCATAGGGTTGCAAAGAATCAGACACAACTTAGTGACTGAACAACAACTGAGATGAGAAAGACTGAGGAAGGAGGTATTTTAAATATGTTAAGTCTGTGATTCCTATCCAAATGAAAATGTTAAGTAGGCAGTTGTATAAACATTTCTGCCATTCAAGGAAAGAGATTAGGTAAGATCACCAAGTAGTGTCAGTTCAGTTCAGTTGCTCAGTCATGTCTGACTCTTTGAAACCCCATGGACTGCAGTACGCCAGGCTTCCCTGTCCATCACCAACTCTTGGAGCTTGCTCAAACTCATGTCCATGGAGTTGGTGACGCCATTCAACCATCCTATCCTCTGTTGTCCCCTTCTCCTCCTGCCTTCAGTCTTTTCCAATATCAGGGTCTTTTCCAATGAGTCAATTCTTATTATCAGGTGGCCCAAGTATTGGAGTATCAGCTTCAGCAGCAGTCCTTTCAATGAATATTCAGGACTGATTTCCTTTAGGATTCACTCGTTAGATCTCCTTTCAGTCCAAGGGACTCTCAAGAGTCTTCTCCAACACCACAGTTAAAAGCATCAATTCTTTGGCGCTTAGCTTTCTTCACAGTCCAACTCTCACATCCATACACGACTACTGGAAAAACCATAACTTTGACTAGATGGACCTTTGTCGGCAAAGTAATGTTTCTGATTTTGAATATGCTGTTTTGGTTGGTTATAGCTTTTCTTTGAAGGAGCAAGAATCTTTTAATTTCTTTTAATTAAAATTCTTAAAATTAAATTAAGAATTAAAGAATTACTTCTTAAAATTAATTTAAGAATTAAAATTCTTAAAATTTTAATCTTTTTATTTTCACTGTAGATGGTGACCACAGATGGGGCTGCGGTCACCATCTACAGTGATTTTGGAGCCCCCCAAAATTAAGTCTCTCACTGTTTCTGCTGTTTCTCCATCTATCTGCCATTAAGTGATGGGACTGGATGCCATGATCTTAGCTATTTGAATGTTGAATTTTAAGCCAGCCTTTTCACTCTACTCTTTCACTTTCATCAATAGGCTCTTTAGTTCTTCTTCATTTTCTGCTATAAGGGTGGTGTCATCTGCATTTCTGAGGTTATTGATATTTCTTCTGGCAATCTTGATTCCAGCTTGTGCTTCATCCAGTCCAGCATTTCACATGACGTACTCTGCATATAAGTTAAATAAGTAGGGTGACAATATACAACCTTGACATACTCCTTTCCTAATTTGGAACCAGTCTGTTGTTCCGTGTCTGGTCTCAATGTTGCTTCTTGACCTGCAAACAGATTTTTCAGGAGGCAGGTAAGGTGGTCTGATATTCCCATCTCTTTCAGAACTTTCCACAATTTCTTGTGATCCACACAATCAAAGGCTTTGGCATAGTTAATAAAGCCGGAGTAGATGTTTTTCTGGAACTCTCTTGCTCTTTTGATGATCCAACAGATGTTGGCAATTTGATCTCTGGTTCCTCTGCCTCTTCTAAATCCAACTTGAACATCTGGAAGTTCACAGTGCACATACTGTTGAAGCCTGGCTTGGAGAATTTTCAGCATTACTTTGCTAGCCTGTGAGATAAGTGCAATTGTGTGGTAGTTTGAACATTCTATGGCATTGCCTTTCTTTGGGATTGGAATGAAAACTAACCTTTTCCAGTCGTGTGGCCACTGCTGAGTTTTCCAAATTTGCTGGCATATTGAGTGCAAAACTTTAGCAGCAGCGTCGTTTAGGATTTTAGTGCTTCTCCTTTGCCTTTAGACATGGGGTATCATTTTTTGATAGGATCCAGCATTCTCCTGTTGATGGTTGTTCAGCAGTGAGTTGCAATTTTGGTGTTCTCACAGGAAAAGATGAGTGTGTGTCGTTCTACTCTGCCGTCTTGCTCCCAGCACACCCCAGATGGTATAGATTTAGATAAAGTTGAGAACACTCCAAGGACTGAGCTTTGGTGCATTTCCTGGAAAGAGGGAAGAAAAGGAAGAGGCAACAAAGGAAGCTCAGAAGGAACAGCCACTAGGGTGGGAAAGTCCATACTTGGTGATACCCTGGGAGCTAAGGATGAGACAAAGACCTAGATCTCATCTTGTGGATTTATCCAGATGCAGGTCATTGACAACCTAGACTAGAGTGGTGTTGATGGTATAGTGGAGGAAGAAGTCAGCATGGAGTAGGTTCCAAAAAAAAAATGGGAAAGGAAGAATCGGAGAATGTAACTAAAAAACTCGATCACAGAGTTTTGTTGAAAAGAGAAGCAGAAAAATGATGCAATTACTGGGACCATGTTTCCTTTTTAAGATGGGAGAAACCTCAGCATGCTAATACATTTCTGGGTATGATCTAGTAATGAAAGTGTTACAACCTTAGTCCTGTCTGACTCTTTGCAATACTGTGGACTGTAGCCTGCCAGTCTCCTCTGCCAGTCCATGGGATTCTCCAGGCAAAAATATTGGAGTGGGTTGGCGTGCCCTTCTCCAGGGGGATCTTCCTGATTGAACCCAGGTCTCTGACACTGCAGGCAGATTTTTTACTGTTTGAGCCATGAGGGAAGCCCTCTAGTAATGAAAGGCAACTGATAATGTGGGGCAGGACAACTGCTGGGTCTATGCCTTTGAATAGGTGAGAAGGGCTGGGCCTATGCACACCGGAGGGGACAGACCTTATGCGGAACGCTTAGGTGCAGGAAGGTGGAAGTGGTGGTAGGTGCTTCTGCAAAGTATCTTGTATTAATCCTATTTTCTCAGTTGAATAAGAAGCAAGGTTACTTCTGAAAGTAAGAATTGAAGAATGAGAAACTGATGAGTTAAAGAGATACATGATACGAAATAGACTTTTGGGAGAATGGGAAAGTAAATGGGTTAAGGAAGTGCAGTGTGGTTGCCAGCACAACCTATACCCAGGAGCACTGCAGGTATGCACCAGTGATCACATGGCTGTTCTCTCATCCTCCAAACATAGGAAAGTCAGATGCTGGGGGTTTGGGGCCTACCACACAGGTACCACCAGTTGCCTGCCCAAATCATACCTCACCGTCTTCCTTGTAAACAGATGTCTAATTTTGTATATTTGACAATGTGCTCATATTATCATGTATACAAAAGGGGCTGACTCAAGACTGGTCTCAAGCTGGGTAATCTATTTCCATTTTTTCATATACTTGCTTTTTCTACTTGAGATGAAAGTGGCCATACGGCTCTGTTTTTTTATCCACAAGAATAAAAAAGCTTGCTGGAGGCTTCTGGGAAAGTTGCTTCCTTCTGTGATGAAAGGAAATCTCTTTTACTTTCACTTCCTGCTTCTTGAGAACAAAAATTATTAGACTGTGGCTGTCACTTTGTGACACTGAGGCTGCATGAGAATGTAAAGCCAATTTACTGGCAGAACAGAAGGGAAGCAAAGAGCAAGCATTGGTTGAGTTACCAGAGCAGACTTGAATTCACTTCCTAACAGTCTTATTATTGAATCTAATAAATGTCTTATAATGTTAAAGTCATAGAATACTTGGGTATTCTGTTATTTGCAGCCATATTCATTTTAACTAGCATTCCTAGACTTGAACATAATAACCAGCATTTAAAAATTTTACATGATATGCAAAGTGTGTGGCTATAGAGAGGGGATATTCAGTTCCTCTTTTCTTTCAAAATAAGGTATGTAAATTTAATACTACTGAGATTCCACTTTTGGATACTTATCAAAAAAAAAAGAAAAAAGAAAAGCAGGATCTTAAACACATATTTGTACACCCATGTTCATAGGCTTCTTCATAAATAGCCAAAGAGTAGAAGTAACCAAAATGCCATTAATAGTTGAATAAATAAGTAAAATATAAAATATACATTCAATGGAATATTATTCATTCTTAGAAAGAAAAAATGTTACAACATGGATGAAACTTGAGAACATTATGGAAAATTAAATAAGAAAGTCACCACAAAAAGAGAAATACTATATAATTTCATTTATATGAGGTTTGTTGTCATTTAGTTGCAAGTCAAGTCCAACTCTTTTGCGAATCCATGATCTATAGCCTTCCAGGCTCCTTTGTCCATGATTTTCCAGGCAAGAAAACTGAAATGTGTTGCCATTTCCTTCTCTAGGGGATCTTCCCGACTCAGGTATCAAACCTGTGTCTCCTGCTAGGCAGGAGGATTCTTTACTACTGAGTTACCTAGGAAGCACATATGAGGTATGTAGAGTATTAAATTCATAAGAAGAGAAAGTAGAATGGTGGTTGCTATGGATTGGGGGAGGGAGAAGTAGGGAACTGCTGTTTAATGGGGACAGAGTTTCAGAAGATGAAAAAGTTCTGGAGATTGGTTGCACAAAAATGTTAATATACTGAATACTGCTGAACTGTATACTTAAAAAATGGTTAAGATGGTAAATTTTATGTCAGGTGTATTTTAACCACAATGAAAAATAAGTACTAAGAAATAAAATAAGAATACTCCATAAATAAAACCATAAAGCTTATGAAGAAATATAGTATCCCTGAAAATCAAACATACTCTAATGAGATTTTTTTAATAATAAGTTTTCAGCAGAAGTTTTTAAAAAGTCATTCAATTGTGTGAAGTAATTGAAGTAATTCAGTTCAGTTCAGTCGCTCAGTCATGTCCGACTCTTCGCGACCCCATGAACCACAGCACACCAGGCCTCCCTGTCCATCACCAACTCCCGGAGTCCACCCAAACCCATGTCCATTGAGTTGGTGATGCCATCCAGCCATCTCATCCTCTGTCATCCCGTTTTCCTCCTGCCCTAAATCTTTCCCAGCATCAGGGTCTTTTCAAATGAGTCAGCTCTTCACATCAGGTGGCCTAAGTATTGGAGTTTCAGCTTCAAAATCAGTCTTTCCAATGAACACTCAGGGCTGATCTCCTTTAGGATGGACTGGTTGGATCTCCTTGCAGTCCAAGGGACTCTCAAGAGTCTTCTCCAACACCACAGTTCAAAAGCATCAATTCTTCGGCACTCAGCTTTCTTTATAGTCCAACTCTCACATCCATACATGACCACTGGAAAAACCATAGCCTTAACTAGATGGACCTTTATTGGCAAAGTAATATCTCTGTTTTTTAATATGCTGTCTAGGTTGGTCATAACTTTCCTTCCAAGGAGTAAGCGTTTTTTAATTTCATGCCTGCAATCACCATCTGCAGTGATTTTGGGGCCCAGAAAAATAAAGTCAGCCACTGTTTCCACTGTTTCCCCATCTATTTGCCATGAGGTGATGGGACCGGATGCCATGATCTTAGTTTTCTGAATATTGAGCTTTAAGCCAAAATTTTCACTCTTCTTTTGAAGCAGATATTAAGAAGAGGTGGCAAGAATACACAGAAGAACTGTACAAAAGAGATCTTCATGACCAAGATAATCACGGTGGTGTGATCACTCACCTAAAGCCAGACATCCTGGAATGTGAAGTCAGGTGGGCCTTAGGAAGCATCACTATGGACAAAGCTAGTGGAGGTGATGGAATTCCAGTTGAGCTATTTCAAATCCTGAAAGATGATGCTGTGAAAGTGCTACACTCAATATGCCAGCATTTGGAAAACTCAGCAGTGGCCACAGGACTGGAAAAGGTCAGTTTTCATTCCAATCCCAAAGAAAGGAAATGCCAAAGAATGCTCAAACTACCGCACAATTGCACTCATCTCACATGCTAGTAAAGTAATGCTCAAAATTCTCCAAGCCAGGCTTCAGCAATACGTGAACTGTGAATTTCCAGATATTCAAGCTGGTTTTAGAAAAGACAGAGGAACCAGAGATCAAATTGCCAACATTCGATGGATCATCAAAAAAGCAAGAGAGTTCCAGAAAAACATCTTTTTCTGCTTTATTGACTGTGCCAAAACCTTTGACTATGTGGATCACAATAAACTGTAGAAAATTCTGAAAGAGATGGGAATACCAGACCACCTGACCTGCCTCTTGAGAAACCTGTATGCAGGTCAGGAAGCAACAGTTAGAACAGGACATGTAACAACAGACTGGTTCCAAATAGGAAAAGGAGTACGTCAAGGCTGTATATTGTCACCCTGCTTATTTAACTTATATGCAGAGTACATCATGAGAAACACTGGGCTGGAAGAAGCACAAGCTGGAATCAAGATTGCTGGGAGAAATATCAATAACCTCAGATATGCAGATGACACCACCCTTATGGCAGAAAGTGAAGTAATTCAAGAAGCAAGTAAATGTATGACTAAGTCAGTTGAAAGGTATTGGCCTGCAAGTTGTGCCACTGACACCCAGAGGAGATTTTCACAAATGTATTTGTATCGCATATAAATGAATCTGTAGAAAAAATAATTATGTAAAAAAGAATATGGAGAAAAAAAATAGATCTGTGAAGTTTTTATTTCTTAGAAAACATTTGGATGTGTGCTCAACAGCATGTCCTTTTGAAATACACTGATTCTTTATAGTCAGAGATGCTTAATATTTGTCAGTCATCTACTAGGTGCTGGACCCTTTGCATGTAAAATTTCCAGTCCTGGAAGGTGTAGTCTATGGGGAAATTGAGGCTCAATAAGGTTATGTGGCATATTCCTAAGAGACATAGTAAATAAGTGGGGAGACAGGATTCAACTCAGTGTTGTCTGACTTTCAAATCTGTACTGTGTCTATTGGATCCATCTGAACGGTTATATCAGTGTCTGATTACAAGGAGCAGAGAGTGTGGATTAATATCCTCACCCAGTGGGAAAGAATCTGTGCCTGCCTCCCCCTAGTAGTCTATGAACACTACTAGAGTAGTTTTCATAAAGATCTGCAAATTAAACAGATTTTTAAAATTTTATTTTTTATATTTAATGTTTTAAATTGGAGTACAGTTGCTTTACAATAAAACAGATTTGAATAAGAATTAGAGTTTCCTAGCATGATAACCCAAAATGTCCTGGACACATTGGAAGTGACTCATCATACTAAGAAACAGGAAAACCTCAACTTGAAAGAGTAAATAATCAATAGACGCTAACACAAAGATAACACTGATATTTGAATTATCTGACAAGGATTTTAGAGTAGCCATTATAAAAATGTTTCAAAGAACAATTGCAAATACACTTGAGACAGTTGAAAAAGTGGAAGAACTTGGCAAAGAAATGGGAGATATAAAAAAACCCAGCATGTAAATCAATGAAGTTAGAACAGTCCCTCACACAATACATAAAAATAAACTCAAAATGGCTTAAGGGATTTTCCAGGCAAGAGTGCTGGAGTGGATAGCCATTTCCTTCTCCAGGGGATCTTCCCAACCCAGGAATCGAATCTGGGCTTCCATCATTGCAGGCAGACGCTTTACCATCTGAGCCACCAGGGAAGCCAGATATAAGACAGGACACCAAAAAGATTCCTAGGATAAAACATAGGTAAGCCATTCTCTGCCATAAATAATAGCAATGTTTTCTTAGGTCAGTCTCACAAGGCAATAGAAATAAAAGCAAAAGTAAACAAATGGGACCTAATCAAGCTTTTAAGATTTTACACAGCAAAGAAAACCATCAACAAAATGAAAAGATAATCTACAGACTGGGAGAAAATATTTGCAAATGATGCAAGCAACAAAGGCTTAATTTCCAAAATATACAAACAGCTCATATAACTCAATAACAAAGAAACAAACAACGCAGTCAAAAAATGGGCAGAAGACCTAAATAGACATTTCTCCAGAGAAGACATACAGTGGCCAATTGGTACATGAAAAGATGCTCAACATCACTAATTATTAAAGACATGCAAATCAATACTACAACGAGGTATCATTTCACACTGGTCAGAATGGCCATCACTAAAAAGTCAACAAACAGGGTGCTGGAGAGGGTGTAAAGAAAAAGGAACCCTATGAAAAATGGTATGGAGATGACTTGAAAAACTAAAAATAGAGTTACAACATGAGCCCATGAGCAATCCCACTCCTAGGCAAACGTCAAGAAAAAGCTGTAATTCAAAGAGAAACATGCACCCCAATGTTCACTGCAGCATTATTTACAATAGCCAAGACATGGAAGCATCCTGAATGTCTAACGATAGATGAATGAAGAAGATATAGACCACACACACACACACGCACACACACACACACAGAGGAATAGTATTCAGCCATGAAAAAGAATTAAATAATGCTGTTTGCAGCAACATGGATAGACCTAGAGATGATCATACTCAGTGAACTAAATGAGACAGAGAAAGACAAATATTATATGATATCATTTACATATGGAATCTAAAATATAGTATAAATGAACTTTATTTACAAAACAGAAACAGACTTATGGACATAAAAAACAAACTTATGGTTACCACAGGGGAAAGGAGGGGAGGGATAAATTAGGAGTTTGGAATTGGCCGATGCAAGCTACTATATATAAAACAGATAAACAATGAGGTCCAACTGTATAGAACAAGAAACTATATTTAGTATCTTGTAATAACTTACAATGAAACAGTATACAAAAAGACGATCACTTTGCTGTATGCCAGAAACTAACACAATATTGCAACTCAACCATAATTTAATAAAAAAGAACCAAACAAAAATTTTCTAAGTGAAAAATATAGTAATCAAAATAAAAATCTCTTTGCAAGCGTAAAATACAAGAAAGGAAATGACAGAGGAAAGAAGCAGTGACTCTGAAGACAAAACAATAGACTTTATCTAATATGAATAATAGAAGAGAAAATGAACTGGAAAAAAGAAAAAAAAAAGATAACAGATGTAATTTGGCACCACAGAAGCTTTTTTGGTATTTAAGAACATGTCTTACAGAGATATCATCTCACTGTAAAATATCTGCTTCAGGTAATTCCTGCTCAAGAGATGTTGCAGTTAATTTGTTTGAAGGTAACGTCTTTGTCTTGTGAAATGTGACTGTTCTATGGCAGAGATAAGTGACTTCTTTTAAAATGATTATGAAGAGAAATACAGAGTGTTTAAATTCAGAAATACATTTAAAAAGTTTTTTTAATGTTTAAAAAACATTTATGCTGTGCCAAGAATGGAAGCTATTAACATTTTAGTCCAATCTCTTTATTTTATACAGGAAGATTCTGAGGGCAAAGAGAAAATAAATGACTCCCTTAGGTTAATATTTAATTAATGACAGATTGGCGACTGGACCCCAGGTCCAGTAATAACTAGTGTAAATCTTTTTCCATGAGTAAAATAAATTTAGTTAGAGAGGTTTATTCCTAAAAAAAGAAATAGGACTTTTAGCAACATCTTTTCGTTGAAAGTAATATTTCAGAGTTTATGAGAAGTTAACTTTTTAAAAAATCTACAGCCTTGGGAAAGATGTCAAAGTACTATCAAAATCCATCAAAACAAAACCTTATAATCAAGGGGTCAGTGTTGCTAAGTTAAAATACAACATATAATACAATCTACAGCAAAACTTTTCTTACACGTTTATTTACGAAGTCATGGAATAGGTATAACCTTAAAACATGGTTGTTTTCAGTGGCTGTTTTGTTCCTTCATAAAAGAAAATGGGTCTTTCTAGGATGGGGAGATCGAGAGGAAAATATAGGTTGTGTCATGACCTGAAAAAAATAGTGATTGATAAGAAAATTAGTTCTGTTGTGGAGGTGTGTCTGCTTCTGTCTTTACAAAAAAAATATTGGTTTGGCCAAAAAGTTCATTTGGATTTTTCCATTATGTTGTGTGAAAGAAAAAACAAGTGAACTTTTTGGCCAACCCAATACAAGAAATAACTTCATTATTTCAATAGCTGTTTTTCAGCTTTCAAGAGTCATTCTATTACCCCTCCCTTTGCGTCGTCCATTCTGCCCTTTACCACCCCTCCCACCCCCACCATCAATATACATGAAAACAAATCAAACCTCTGCTCTAAGTCATTGCCAGGAAGCTGAGTTTCACAGTTAGTTACATATACACAGAGTTAGGAATCTTTCGCAAGGGAAATCCTGAAGGAATGCTTATATATCAAACAGTAAACCACAACTGGGAAAGGAACTTGCTGTAAACAGCTGTGCTGTGGTGTGTTCCGGAACACCAGCAACCTCCCAAATGCACAAGTTTGTGATTTTACAGCCTAGCGGCACTGCTATTTGGGTCCCCAGATTAGAGGCCAGGGTACTGGACTGGATTAAACCAAGGAGGAATCTGTTTATCCCCTCCGCTTTAAACACCAATCAAAAGCCCTGTTCCTCTCTTGAAGGTGCTGAAATGCAAAGCAAGCTCCCTGCCCCTTTTCTCTCTCTTGGTGGCATTTGAAAGTGTAAAGCTTTGAATACCAATTGCTTGAACTGGACATATGTGAATCTCTTCTAATCCTACTAATCCTGTCCCCAAGTGCTTCTTTGTACGTGGAGGCAGCACACATAGATCTAAGTAAAAGTGGCCATAATCCTGGAAATGTGGAAAAATGTCCCAGTGTGAGCGATGCGAGACAGAGCGCTCCCTGGCAGAGGGACCTGCTGAAGAAAGCATTGTGTCAGTTCAAGAAAAAGAGACGATGTGAAAGAGCCCTCTCACCTTTTCTGAGCTCCTGGGTGGAGAGCAAACCCACCCAGCAGGCGTCCTCCATTGCACACAGCCCTGGTACACTTGAACAAACTCAGAGAACTGAGACAGTCTCCAAAAGGCTGAGAAATTCCCCGGCGGCTGCTTTCAGTGGCTTGAACCCAGCAGGCCAGGCCGCCACGATGGGCAGACTTCTTTATGCCCCAGAATTTTCTTTAAAACAGCCAGCGTGTTTACAGATTTCTGAGCTGGTGCTCCTACTGCCAACAGACAGCAGGGAAGGGGTGGAAATTTATGTTGAAAGATCAAGAATTAAAATCTTCCTACAGACACTGCCTTGTCAAGATATTTCAAACAGAAGCAGCCAACGGACAGTAAGTTTCTAAATTACTGTTTTGTCAAGACAACTCCTGAATCTCCTCTGACTATCTCTATCTCGTCAGCAATTGTCAGCAAGGAGGCACTGCAGCTTTTGAACTTTCTAAAGGAGATGTGGCTGTGTTCCCATCCTCAGGAAGAATAAACGAATCCGTCTATTCACGAATAATAACTTATGCAAACAGACTATTTTAAAGTTGGTAGCATATTTAATTACTGATTTTTTGAATCAAGTCATATGGGCAAAATGCTGCTTAACAGCAAAAGTGTTACATTTTTCAAAAGTGAAAATTTTCAATTATATAAAACTTGTGAGAAAGATGATGGGGCTATTGCTATTTCCACTTGATGGAAAAGCCATCATAATCATATTAAATACAGCTCATAATGGATACATGTTTTTCAGCTTAAATGAGACCAAAACAAGAACCATCAACACAATACCCCATCCAAGTGGTTACTGCAATTAAATTTGTATCAGGAGGTACAACTGACACATCTTTATTTCTTCTACTTTTTTAGAGTTATTTTGTTGCTGTTGTTCATTTGTTGTTTCTAAAAATTATTATTTGCTGTTAAAAACAGTGTGGAAAATTTTAGGCAAACAATATTTTTATAGCCCAGAGTCTAGTAGGGAAGTGGTCTTATTATATTTAATACTGCAATAGAAAGTTGTGCCATAAGTAGCAAAAAGAGAGTATACAATATAAGCTAAATGTATGTAAATAAGTAACTACAGAGATGTCCAATTCTTCTACACCTAAGAGAAAAGTTGAGATAATTTTGAATAAAAAAAAATAGTGTTGATGAAGCAGTTAAAAAAAAAAATCAAAAACCAACAATGAAACAAAAGTTTTCCCCCAGAGACTGATTTTATAGGTGTGATTTAACAAAACTTATAATGTGTCTGGCATTATTATAGGGCACTGCTGCTAAGTCGCTTCAGTCGTGTCCGACTCTGTGTGACCCCATAGACGGCAGCCCACCAGACTCCCCCGTCCCTGGGATTCTCCAGGCAAGAGTACTGGAGTGGGGTGCCATTGCCTTCTCTGTTATAGGGCGCTAACAAACATTAAATCATGTTAGCTTCATAATAGCCCCATGAGTTGTTGTTATTGTTGTTCAGTTGCTAAGTCGTGTCCCACTCCTTGTGATCTCATGGACTGCAGCACACCAGGCTTCCCTGTCCTTCACCACCTCCTGGAGTTGCTCAAACTCATGTCCATTGAGTGATGCCATTTAACCATCTCATCCTCTGTCACTCCCTTCTCCTCTTGCCCTCAATCTTTCCCAGCATCAGGGTCTTTTCCAATGAGTCGGCTCTTTGCATCAGGTGGCCAAAGTATTGGAGCGCCAGCTTCAGCATCAGTCCTTCCAATCAATATTCAGGGTTGATTTCCTTTAGGATTGAGTGGTTTGATCTCCTTGCACTTCAAGGGACTCTCAAGAGTCTTCTCACAATTCAAAAGCATCAATTCTTCAGTGCTCAGCCTTCTTTATGGTGGTACTATAACTGTCCCCATTTTACAGAAGAGGAAACTGGGCACAGGGAGGTTCTTGGCCTCTCCTATGCCACCTTTGTTTCTGGGCACACCTGATCTGAACACACAGCTATTTGTGCTGCTGGATCTCAAATCCACAACAACAAGAAAACATAAACACTTTCAGGGTTTTAGTTGCATGATAAAGAAAAGCAGAATGAAGACAATGATAACGACATCTCTTGCTAACAAACTCCGGTACCAATGTGAACTCAGTGAGCTAAGAAATAAACATCTGCATGATTGGCAGAATCAAGCTCAAAAACAGCTCCTAATGAAGGTGATGGTATTCGAATTCTGGGTCATCATTCTGTAGTTCTAGCAGTCTAAGAGATATTTCCCCAAAGGGTAATTTAAAAGACCTCCACAAAGTGCATCAGAAAACTGAAGCAGTTATTTAGATTAATTTTGTGACTATGGGAGATCTGTTGCCCCAGTTTGTGCCCCCATTTTCTTATCTCTAAAATCATCTCAAAGGTTCAATCTCTCTCTAGAATATTTGGGATATATAACTTGTGAAATCTTAGCTAATACCAACAAGAAACCCAGTAGTACAGAAATAAAAGACTGACAGGGTTAGCAAACTTCAAGTTAAATATGACTTGGTCTTGGGATGCGGTTATCTGCTCTGGATGCCTCTTGTCCCTATCCCCCTCATCCTCTCAGCCCACTTGTTCTTACAGCCATTGCTGCTGGTGAGAGGCTTCACTTCTGGGCACTTCATACCTCTCATGTCTTGACTCCCCTCATGTCTTGACTCCCCTCATGTCTTCATATCCCTCATGTCAGAATTGACCTTGCACGTGCACAGACCTGGAAGGGTGAGGGGCCTGACAGCCCAGGGTCAGTGACGTCCCCTGACCAGGGATTAATGAGGGAAGGGAGCCAGTGGATACATGAGACCGTCCTCTGTTCCCACAGACAGTTCTGAGGTGCATTACTCAGCTCTTCAGAGTATTGTGGGTGGACAGACGCCCAGTTACCCACACTGGTGACCCTCTGACTTTTCTTCGTTCTGTTTTATTCTTTATTTCCTGGTTCTACTTCCCCCACTACACTATCTGCACATAAGCTTTTATCTGCATAAGAGCTCTGACCTTGGGCTTTATTTTCTGGAACAATCCTGGCTAAAGTACCTTGCCAAATAAATACAATCAGACTCTATTAATAGGTGTATGGTCTTCAGAACTAAGGAAGTGATAGGACCTTCCTTCATAAACTGATCAGTCCTCGTGTATTACTCTATGTTCGTATTACCTATACATTCAAAGAGACATTGACAGGCAGGACTGGCCTAGGAGGAAGCTGCCAGAATACAGAAGGAACCTAAATCTGTGTTAGGGAATCCAGCAGTTTGAGTCTGGAGAAGAGAGTATAACTTGTATCATTAAATATTAGAATTTAATGCAACAAAGAAGCAATTTTTAAAGAAAAATTTAACATAAATTTAGAGTAAAAAAGGGGGAAATTGCCATGTAGCATGTTTTCCAATCAGAATGAACTGAATACCCCTTTGCAGATGGCACTAAAGGAACTCAAATAAACTGTATCAGTTCAGTTCAGTTGCTCAGTCATGTCCAACTCTTTGCGACCCCATGGACTGCAGCACACCAGGTTTCCCTGTCCATCACCAACACCCAGAGCTTGCTCAGACTCATGTCCATCAAGTCGGTGATGCCATCCAACCATTTCATCCTCTGTCATCCCCTTCTCCTCCTGCCTTCAATCTTTCCCAGCATCAGGGTCTTTTCAAATGAGCCAGTTCTTCGCATCAGGTGGCCAAAGTATTGGAGTTTCAGCTTCAGCATTAGTATTCCAATGAATATTCAGGACTGATTTCCTTTAGGATTGACTGGTTGGATCTCCTTGCAGTCCAAGGGACTCTCAAGAGTCTTCTCCAACACAGTTCAAAAGCATCGATTCTTTGGTGCTAGCTTTCTTTATAGTCCAACTCTCACATTCGTACATGACTACTGGAAAAACCATAGCTTTAACTAGACAGTCCTTTGTTGGCAAACTGATGTCCCTGCTTTTTAATTTGCTGTCTAGATTAGTCATAGTTTTTCTTCCAAGGAGAATGTGTCTTTTAATTTCATGGCTGCAGTTTGAATCCTGGCTTTGCTGACGTAAATCTGTCTTGGGTTCCAACCTTCTTTCACAGAATTTATGTAAAATTTATAACATTACAGAAAATTCTGATCATGAAATGGAAAAAGAATATATTAATTTCTGAATGAGTTTAAATTCATACTTGAAACGAATACCAGAAGTATTAAGAGTTAATGAAGAGGTTATTCACCAAGTACCAATCTAGAACTGAGACTTAGCTGACTGCACTGAGTAGAATTTTGAACAGAATTCTAGAATATGGGGGTGGGGTTGGTTTGCTTTGAGAATTAAAGGACAGGAAGGAACTTTCTGGAATCCACCTTGCTAACTTTTTCTCATGCTTGCAAGGCTTCCTGTTGAGTTAAATGAAGAAAAAGATGTAGCTCTACAACTCTGTCCATAACTTTATTGGTGACAGACTTTTCCAAACGGAAGTATATTCTGTCTTCATGTTTTAAAAAATGTGATAATGCTACTTTAAAAAAATTTCTAATCTAAAATATGGTTTAATTAGGCACAACATAGCCTTAGAAAAATGTAAGAAGCAGGAAAGGGATATCAACTTATTTATTATTGCCTTTTTCGTTCATTTGGTTGTGTTAAAACTGAAGCAGTATTCCAGCTGCAATGTCTAATGAATTCCAAGATCTTGCTAATTACTAAGTTAATAAGGACAAGTTCATAAACAGAGTTATCTTCATAATTCATTGTTTCAAAGCATTCTGAAGCAAAATAAGATCCTGATTTGTGACTCTAGTACTATATATCAACACTTACCTTTTCTTCCTTCTGAATACATCAAAGAAACACATTTGGTATGCTGCACGCTACTAATAATACAAAATTTAGGCAACACAATCCTTTGGCAAATTAAAAGACTTGTTACAAATCACCTAAAGCAGAAAACTCAGTCCTTCATTACCTAAGTAAAATGGTAGTAGAAACATAGGTTTAAAGGAAGAGGAATATGACATCTCATAAAAGAAATGGGATTAAAAGCTGGTGGGCATCTCTTTTCCTTCATCCATGCATCCTACGTGTAGACAGGAAAATGAGCTCCTAGGGAAGATGAAGTTCCCCCATCTCTGCTGCTTCTTTTGCTATGCTTTCTTTTAGTTGCCCCTGTAAGAATGGGAGAACACTGACCCCCATCTAAGAAGCTCAGTTGTTTCTTTTTCCCCCCAAGCAAAAGCTCACCAACAATCTGGAAAGGTTTAACACCCCATTTTAGTATTATTTTGGATATTTCTCAGAAATGCTCGTGGAAAATTTGATTTGACACTTTAGACCAACACAATCTGGTGGTGTTATTTGGGTATTATTCACACTTGCTAGTGATTGGCACTCTGCCTTTTACTATATGCTGGAGCCCAACTGTGGAAATAGTAGGGGTTGGGGCTGAAAAGCAAGTAATTAGCTCACCGTAGGTGATACTTGTCAGTTTATCAGGTTGGGGTTTAAACTTGTGGCTGCCTAGGTACCACCTACTCAACACAGGACTAGATGGAACTAAGCAAACTCCAGCCACCTGCATCAACACCAGCATCATGATGGTGGGCCAGCATTAGCCAGGTGTTCATTGCGTGGGGCGCTGTGTTAAATGCAAGGTTACCAGGCAAGGTAAACAGACATTATCCTTGACCTTCCTAGGTTTTATAACCTAAAAGACTAGGAACAGCAAGGATAAATATATTAATGATCAAATACAGATTATCATGTTCACTCTTATTCCTGTGTTCAGCAAACAGAGGTGCGGGGGAAACACTTTTACATTCACTGAGCCCCTGAAGACAGTCTCTACTTTTGATTTATTTTTGTAAAGGAAAAAGATAATGAACAAGCATATTTCTCCCTGTCCTCCGATTTCTAGGTGAAAAGGGGACTTTAATTCCAGTTGTATGTGGCTAATTCCAGGGAACGGAGATTCTGAGATCACAGTTTTATCTAAAGTCAGAAGTCAATGACTGTCTAAGTCGATATTAGGATGAAGCTATTTTTACCATTAATTTTGCTTTAAAGGTTGCATCGTCCTGATCTATCTACTTTCTCAGGGGAACACTCTCTGCCCCTCCACTCCACTCCATGCTGTTATTTTTCTGCCTGAGATGAAACCTTTGGGCGAATGTGGAGTTTGCAGACACTATACCATTTACATTGAGTTTTGAGCATTTGTTGTTAGGAAATTATTCTGGGGAAATTATAGCTCTGGAAGGGTCAGCTGATCCTAGACACCCCCCACTTTGATGGGGGTAGGGGTGCAGAACTCAGTGTTCTCAGACTAGAGGAATCAGCAGGGGGTTAATCCCCTCTACAAACATTATATCCTCTCCTGACCCATGTATGCACTGGAATCAAGGGTAAGAAGCTTCTTTTGAAGCTTTCCTCCCCTTTATTTGTGTAAGCTAACCTCAGCTTTGGGATGAGGGGTTCCAGTGTGGCCAGCAGGGAAGATGCTCAGTGATTCCAAAAGTTTTGGCACCAGCTATCCCCAATCACTATTGGCCCGTCAGTTTTGTACAGGTTTCTAAGGACTGAGAGCCTCAAGTCTGAGATGTGTAATTTTTCCCTCTTTTTTCAAAAAAGACTTTAGCTTAAATAAAATTGTTATCTGGCCTAAATAATATTAAATTATATTAATGAAAATATTACATAAATAAATAGTACTCTGATAGGTAACTTATAGAGATAATTTCTGCATATCAGGCATATTGTTATTAAATTATACCTGTGGCGGATTCATTTTGATATTTGGCAAAACTAATACAATTGTGTAAAGTTTAAAGATAAAATAAAATTTAAAAAAAAAAATAAATTATTGAAAAAAATTAAAAATTTTACCACACATAATGCTTTGATTGGAACAGTGAGAATGAAACCTCATCAGTATTTTGAGTTTAATAAACTCATCACCTGTAGAATGACTATTATTGATTATTCTAAAGCAGAACAGTAAATTCTAGTGGCTACTCATTTTTCAAAATTTGATCATGACACTTTCAAGTGAAAAAAAAAGATGTTTTATCTCCAAATACATATTAGTACAATTTAATTATGATTTTGTTTCAGTATTCATATAATACAAATGCTGTATGTATTATTTATTTATGATTTGCAAAAAAAGTTTTTCAGCACTAGATACAAGAAATACATATATATAATATTATATCATATATTGTTTGTGTACATAAAATTTGGAGATATTGTTTAAACTGTAGCATAAATCTTCATATGCCATTATGGTAGTCTGAATATCCTGTCAAAATATAGTGATTCTATTATGATTTGGGTATGGTGGCTCAGAGGTTAAAGCGTCTGCCTAGAATGCTGGAGACCTGGGTTCAATCCCTGGGTCAGGAAAATCCCCTGGAGAAGGAAATGGCAACCCACTCCAGTATTCTTGCCTGGAGAATCCCATGGACGGAGGAGCCTGGTGGGCTACAGTCTACGGGGTCGCAAAGAGTCGGACATGACTGAGCAACTTCACTTTCACTTTATTATGATAAATGTCAGCAACTTTTCATCAGTTTGGTTTCAGATGAAGAAACTGTGGCCCAGGAAGTTTAAACAAACTAGTTGATGCAGAGAAAGAAAAATGCCACCCTATCACAAATGACATTTAGACTAAATTTCAATCAAATAGAGTCAAATAGAGAACCGACACTTAAATCCTGACAATATAAATCTCTACTGAGCCCTGGTGTTAAAAACTATTTCGAGCAAATACACACTAGTCAGTTCTTCCAGAATATTCCTTAGAGCTTCTATTTACCTAAGGAAAAGACACAATAATATTTTACTTTTTGTATAATACTCCCTAAGTCCTTTTTTAGTACTATCAGCCTCACTTTGGGCTTTCCAGGTGGCTCAGTGGTGAAAAAATCTGCCTGTCGATGCAGCAGATGTGGGTTTAGTCTCTGGGTTGGGCAGATCCCCTGGAGAAGGAAATGGGAACCCATTCCAATATCCTTGTCTGGAAAATCTCGTGGGCAGAGGAGCCTGTTGAGCTACAGTCCATGGGGTCACAAAGAGCTGGACATGACTGAGCGACTGAACAGCTAGCCGCAACCTCACTTTACAGGTGAAATAGCAGGCATTCTGAGAAATGTTTCATTGAATTTCCCACAGCAGCTAGAAAGGACACACAGCGTCATCACCATACTTAGATATGATTAAGTTGAGGTCGCTGCTTTTCTTTAAGTTGCAGTTTCAAGGCATTTGTTAGTAAAGCCACTGAAGAGAGTTTAGGAAAAGGACAGTAAAATCTGAAGGGATTCCCAGCTTCCATTCAATAAGGATTTCTGAAAGTTTCTCAGTCTGTGGAAGATCAAGTGGCGCCCAGGTGAGCAGTCCCAGTCCTGTTATAAAAGAAATGACAGGATGGGTAGCCCTTAGGCTCTGGTTCAGAATCAAGTAGACACACTGACATTGTTTTCTGATTATTGGTTCACTTCAAAGTAAAAGTACTTATACTGGGAAGAATGCGTGAACTATTGAACGGCCTGTCATATAAGATATTACAGCTCTTTCAGGACCATTTGGTATTTCTAATATCTAGTGCTTATTCATATCCTATCCACTGAGGTCAAGAGTCAAAAAGACATCCTCCAGTGATCACAGATTCTGGATTTTAACTGAGTGTGTTCTACAAATAACAGTTGAATCCTTTTATTTTCAAGTACTACTTTCAGTATTTTCCAAACAAAAATGTGCTCATTTGACCAGCCAGTCACAAAAGTTACAGGATTTAGCTTTAGAAAAGCATTTAATTTTCAAAGACTGTTATTCAAGAACCTTTAGGAGATAATTAGGCATGTTCTGAAAAAATCAAGATGTAAACTTGTTTGAAAGAAACACGGTGCACCCAGGCTGAGAGAGCAAACCTCATCAAGTAGCAGAGAGAGGCAAGCACGATGCGTTCCAAAGAATATGTTTACCAAGACGCCTCCTTTCCAATTTGCTGAGTGTATGCACAGTGGTTCAAGAGGAGCTAAAATGATGTATCATCTAATCTCTGGACTTACCAGTCACTGCTGGAACTCCTGGTCGGGTCAGAGCAAATCCAGAAGGAAGAGATCTGCAGGGCCAAGCAACAAGAAGGGTGTGCTGGGGACACTGTGGGCTTGGGATGGCACTGTGGACATGAGGGTATTTTGGGGACACTGTGGACTTGGAGTGGCACATTGATACCAGGATAGGGCAGCATCACCACCCCAGCTACTGGTCTACACCAGGTCTCTGCCCATACCAGTCTGAACTCAACCTGCTCATCTTTTAAAATCACATTGATATTGGAGTGCTTTTCCTTTCATTATTATTTTTTCCATTGTATCTCTTCCTTAGACTCCCTTTTAGCTCTCTCCCCATCCAGCTTCAATATTTTTTGTGTGTTTTGGGTTTGGTTCACCTCCTCCCTCCCTAATAAGCTCCAATAATGTTAAAAAGAGAGAGGGAGAGAAAATCTACAGAGAACAAACTAGTGGTTACCAGTGAGGAGAGGGAAAAGAAGAGGGACAGCATAGGGGTAGGGATTGAAGAGGTGCAAGCTATTTAGGTATAAAATAGACTATAAGGATATATTGTACAACATGGAAAGTAGAGCCAATATTTTATGATAACTGCAAATGGAGTATAACCTCTAAAAATTGTGAATCATTATATTGTATACCTATAACCTGTGTAATATTGAACAGCAATTATATTTCAATAAAGAAAAAAAAGATGTCTGTAGTTGTTGTATGGGTTTTTTCCCTCCCCCTCACAGCCCTCCCTCTTTTGGGGGGGCTTTCCTTCAAGGAGATGGAAGAAGAGAGAAAGAAAAAAAAAAAAAGATTAAGATGTAAGCTGGCTAGATAAGCCTGTGACCGGTTTTATTACCAGCTCTGAATGAGGAAACAAGGATCTAAAGCCAGCCCTGCTTTATTGGAGCCAGAGCGAGGTTGGTGGGAGACCAGGCATTATTGTGTGTCACTCCAGGGAAGGGTGTTTTATTAATTACATATTAACTATGTGCACTGCGTAGAAGGTAATGGATAAAAATGCAGATGTTTCTGCAGCCTAGTAGAGTGAGAACCTCTCCTGAGCCTTCCAAAAGAACACTTTGAATCAGAGGGGCTTCATGGGAGCAAAAGAGAGAGTTTTGTGGCTGAGTGCTATGGTGTGGCCTTTTAATCATTAAACCCTTTTATGGAGGTAAAACGAACATCCATTGTTAGGGCCACACCAATGGGGCCATCCAACCTGGTGAAACACGGGGTCTTTGCTCTGGGGGAGGGCACTAAAGAAGGGCACAGGCTGGCAACCATGTGGAATTCAGGAGGTAACAGCCCGGCAACCTTTTGGAATTCAAAGATAACAGCAGTTACACTTCACACAGTGAGAAAAGACATTTCAAGTTAGTTTGCTCAAATTGCTTTCTGAGGCAACACCCTCTGACAAGTCCAACACGCCCGGCACAATGGACATTAGTATTTTATAGACGCCCAGTTCCCCTCTTTTGTTTCCACGCAGTGTTTTACTAGCTCAGTTTAATTTTTTACTGTTCTTAAAGTGAATGTTACTTAGGAACGTTGATTGGAAATAATATTCTTTCCCAGTCACTTTCTGCAGCTGTGACTGAACCCATGGTGTTGCCAGAAGGATGGAATTTCCTTTTCTCCTCTCCTGCAGATGCTTAACATCCAGTTTGGACCAGGAGGGGAGATTTTATGGAAGAAAACTTTGTGTTTAATTCCACTCATGGACAGGAACCTGCATTTTGGCTGACACCATAATTAGAGGCTCTCAACTTTTTTTTTAAACCCTGAACATTTCCTATGTTCCACTATTTTTCCCTCCTACAGTTTTCTTTCTTTCTTTCTTTTTTTTACAGTTTTCTATTAAGAGAAACACTATATCTTCTAATACAGTTTTTTCTTTCTTATCTTCCCCAACTGAAACTCTGTCTCCATTAAACACGAGCTCTGTCTCCATTAAACACTGACTCCCTACTGACACTGACTCCCCATTCTGCTCTCCTCTCCACCTCTAGCAACCGTCATTCTACTTTCTGTCTCTGTGAATTTGACTACCCTCAGTTCAGTTCAGTTCAGTCACTCAGTCGTGTCTGACTCTTTTCGACCCCATGAATTGCAGCATACTAGGCCTCCCTGTCCATCACCAACTCCCAAAGTTCACTCAAACTCACGTCCAACGAGTCAGTGATGCCATCCAGCCCTCTCATCCTCTGTCGTCCCCTTCTCCTCCTGCCCCCAATCCCTCCCAGCATCAGAGTCTTTTCCAATGAGTCAACTCTTCGCATGAGGTGGCCAAAGTACTGGAGTTTCAGCTTTAGCATCATTCCTTCCAAAGAACACCCAGGACTGATCTCCTTTAGAATGGACTGGTTGGATCTCCTTGCAGTCCAAGGGACTCTCAAGAGTCTTCTCCAACACCACAGTTCAAAAGCATCAATACTTCGGCACTTAGCTTTCTTCACAGTCCAACTCTCACATCCATACATGACTACTGGAAAAACCATAGCGTTGACTAGATGGACCTTTGTTGGCAAACCTAGATACCTTATATAAGTGAAATCATACAATTTTTGTCCCTTTGTCACCAGCTTATTTTACTTAGTATACTATTCTTATTGTTCTTTCCTATGGCAACATATATCTGGTTTCTTTTCTTTTTAAAGCTGAAAAGTATTTCACTGTGGCTCTGACGGTAAAGCGTCTGTCTGCAATGCAGGAGACCCGGGTTCAGTCCCTGGGTTGGGAAGATCCCCCGGAGAAGGAAATGGCAGCCCACTCCAGTATTCTTGCCCGGAAAATCCCATGGACGGCGGAGCCTGGTAGGCTGCTGGCTCCCACCAGCAAGAGTCGGACACGACTGAGCGACTTCACTTCACTTCATATACCATGTGCATGCTATTTATCCATTTATCCTTTGTTAAGCACCTGGGTTTCTTCTACATTTTGGCTGTTGTGAATAGTGTTGCTATGAACATAGGTATATGAATATCTCTTCAAATCTCTACTTACAATTTTTTTTAAGTAATTTTTTTAAGGGAGACTGTGCTGGAGGACTGAGATGGTTGGATGGCATCACTGACTCAATGGACATGAGTTTGAGCAAGCTCCAGGAGTTGATGATGGACAGGGAAGCCTGGCATGCTCCAGTCCATGGGGTTGCAAAGAGCCGGACATGACTGAGTGCCTGAACTGTACTGGGTCTTCATTGCTGGGTGGGCTTTTCTGTCATGGCAAACGGGGGCTACCCTTCAGTTGCAGTGAATGGGCTTCTCTTTGTGGTGGCTTCTCTTTTTGCTGAGCATGGGCTCTAAGTCTTGTGGGCTCAATTGTTGAGGCTCCCAGGCTCTAGGGCATGGGCTCAGTAATTGTGGTGCATGGGATCAGTAGCTCCAAGGCATGGGGGATCTTCCCAGATCAGGAGCTGAACCCATGTCTCCTCCATTGGCAGGTGGATTCTTTACCACTGAGCCACTAGAGAAACCCTCAGCCCTGCAGTTTTTTGGAGGTATATATCCAGAAAAGAACGGCTGGATCATATGGTAATTCTATGTTTAATTTGAGGAAAAACCACAGTTTTGTTTCCAACAGTGTCTGCACCATATTACATTCCCACCAGCAAGTAACAAGGGTTTCAAATACTTCACGTCTTTGCCAACACAAGTTATTTTCTGTTTTATTTGTTTGCTTCATTGTTGTTTTATTTTGTTGTTGTTGTCTATTTATTTTGCCATCTTTTTTTATTTATTTATTTTTTAATTTATTTTTTTATTGAAGGATAATTGCTTTACAACTTCATTGTTATTTGATGACAGTCATCCTAGTGGGTATGAAGTGGTATTCCAATTTTGGTTTTAATATGTATTTTTCTAGTGGCTAGTCATGTTAGGTATGTGACTACTTGGAGTAATATACTCATATTTAATGAAAGTGTCAACACTTTCAGGGTGTCCTAGTAAGGAGAATGAACTGTTCTTTCATTGTAGTAAATGGATGCATTTAAAACTATATGAAGAAATACACTGCAACTACTAAGATAGTTGGCATGCTAAGGGATTGATTAACTCATTAGGAAAATTAATTTCACAACTGACATATTTTTGCATGTATGTATGTCTTGAATTTTAAAAACCAATAAAGACTGCATTTCTTTTTTATTAATCTATATTTTATATGAAACCTAACATTAGATTTTGTATAAAATCTAATTAATTAAGGTATTTTAAAATATGTGTGCGTGTGTGCTCAGTTGTGTCTGACTCTCTGCAACCCTATTTACCGTAGTCTGACAGGTTCCTCTGTCCATGGGATTTTCCAGGCAAGAATACTGAAGTGTGTTGCCATTTTCTCCTCCAGTGGATCCTCCCAACCCAGGGATCGAACTTGTGTCTCCTGTTTCTCTTGCATTTGCAGGTAGATTCTTTACCAGTGAGCCACCTGGGAAGCATATCAAAATATACTTCAAATTAATTCTCTTCACATGTGTTCTTTGAATGCTAGTGATGATGCTACTAGAATTCACTGGGACCCAAAGATTCATGTCAGCATAGCTGCAATTCTATGAAAAAGTTATATTAAGCAATGCAGATAATTAAAGATAAATTGTTCACATGTGCAACCAAAATTCATGAGATGGTCATCAACCTCATACTGCTATTTATATTATAAGGCCCCAAATTACATTTCTGTATTAGGACTCTTAGGTTGAGAATATGTCAAGAAAATGTATGAAACGGAATCATAATTTCTATAAAATTAGACCACAGTCACCACTAACTTACAGAGAAAATTAGTGTGAGTTAGTACAAGAAGTTCCTTCCTCCAGGTTCTTTATTTCCACCTTTTAGAAAACCATCATGATATAAATTTTGTTATAAAAGCCATTTTAGATAGAAAATTATAATCATAAATACACAAATGAGTATTTCTACAGTGTAATCAGGATCCTCTTTAATGTGCAGCCCTGTGCAGTGCACAACCTGTGTAACTGTGCCAAGATAACTCTTTTCTTTGGACGTTCATAAGACAAAACTCTTGCAGTCACCCATGATTTCTGTCTTTAATTCATGTCTTAACTGTAATCTACTGTCAAATTCCACTGGTGGTTACATCAAAAACTATCCAGGATCCAACAACATCTCAACAGCTCTCTGGATACCATCCTGTTTGAGGCTGTCATGTAGATCAGGAGTATGCAAACTATAGCCAGGACAATGGGAGGAACAAATCCGGCCATGCCCATTTGTTTACATATTGTCCCTGACTGCTTTCACAGTACAATCACAGAGTTGAGTAGTTTCTACGGAGACCATATGGTCTTCAGTGCCAAAAACATTTACTAGCTAGCTCTTTAAGGAAAAGGTTTACTGACCCCTGACCCAGGTCCTTGCAACATCCTCAGAAATTTGTCTCCTTGCTTCCACCTCTGCTACTTATCATCTCCTCACTGAGCAGCTGGCATCATCCTCTGCAAGATTTTCACTGCCCCTCTCACTCAGGGTAAATAGCGAGGCCCTTGTTCAGCCAGCCAGGCCCTGCCTGATCTTTACCAGCACTCTCCCTCCACTGACTGCCTTTAAGTTCTCCCACCATCTCTACTGCTCTCCCCCTTGCCAACTCTGCTTCTGATGACATTTCTTGGAAATGTGACATGCATGCTTCTTCTTCACTTGCTGTGTCATCTGTCCAGGAACATTCCTCTCCCAGGTATCTGCATGGTCCTGTCTGTACCAAAGTCACCTTTGCAGAGAGGCCTTTCCTGACCACCTTCCGTAAAGGAGCCCCTCCCTCCACCCTCTCCATCCCTCTGTTTCGCTTCTCCCTGTACTTATCACCAATTATTTTATATTAATCTGCTGGTTTATTCTCTGTTCCCTGCTACTAGAAGTAAGAGACGGGTATATGGATGTTGTCTCTATGTTCATTCTTTACTGGTCAATTTTTCATATAAACAGCTTAATCTAGTCTTCTGCTTGAATTCCTTCTTACTTCATCTGATTGGCAGGACTGACTTTTTCTTATCCACAGTTTTGTTACATTTCTTGTCTAAGGAAGATGCCATATGAGCACAGGCTTTGCCTTTACCAGGCTTTGACTCATTCTCCCAAGTCACGTGACTCTGGTGCCTTTACTCTGCGACAGAGGGAAGGAAACAGACAGAGAGAGACAGCCTCAGCTGTTAACCTTCCTGGTTTACCTTTGTCTTCCCAACCCCAGGAAGGGATGCAGAGGAGGCAAAATTTTTTTGGTACCTGTTAATAGCGTCCATATGATAGGAACATTTCCCTTATTTTGTTCTACTTATTGCCCAAGCAGTTAATAATATTAATACTCTGCTCTCCCAGCACAAATGCACCAACGTGTTAAACAGTAGTTTAATTTTTTTCTTTTTCTTTCTTGAGTGGCTGTCAAGGTGGTAGAGCAGAGGATTCTATATTGTATTAATAATTTCTAGACCTTCTCTATTGGCAGCAGACTTCCTCTTTTCTTCTCTTTCTGTAGTTGCAGATTATTAGTAAGAGTTTTTTAGATTTAAAAAAATTAGAGCTCTTTACCCTAACCCTTCTGAAAGGTATGATTTGTTGTTACATGAACTTGTAACAAGCCTAGCAGAGTAGATTTTTGGAAATTTCTATTTCACTATTTTGGTGTCCACCAAGACCTTCTTTAGTTTGATTTCTGATGGTATCTTTCTATGGCTTCCCCCCATATTTTTTGTTCATATCATTTTGTTTTGTAAGAGGAGATATTTAAGATTTGGTTTACTCTGACTTACTAAGCCCAATTTAGGGGGTCTTTTTAAATTGAATATTTGGAATATGTTTACTTCATTTTCACTTTTACATGTTATTTTGATATATTTGCACATAAATCTCCTTCATTATAAGCTCTTGAGGGCAAGAATTCTTGCCTTATGCACCTTTACACCCCTTGTGTTGTCCAGCACATTGCTTTGGACATGGTACTAATTACAACATATGTGAGCAAATGAATGGTTCAAATGTTCATGTTTTCAATATACTTAAAATACATTTGTGATAGGACAAGATATTGTAACTTACCATGTGTTTTGTTCTATAGAAAAGAACAGTATTATCCACACTTTGTTAAATATTTTCCTAACACTGCTTAAATATAGCTTTGAAATATATGAGAAAACAAAGTAAAAGCTACACTTCATCTCTATAGGTTGAATACTATTTCCAGCAAAACATACTTCAGTTCTTCTGCTAGAGTAAAAATCAACTACCAGCAAGGTTATCTACCATTTTAATTCCCCAAAGTTCAAATAATATTCAGCAGAACTGTGAGAATAGATCATTCTATTTTTCTATTTATAGGAAAAATCAAAACGATATTAAGCATATTTTTTGGAGAGGAGGCGTTCAGTTGCTCTATGAGTTTGTATAGGTTGTAAGCCAAAGAAAATTTTTGTTGCTTAACGATATTTGGCAACTGTAATAAGGTTGTTGTATAAGATGTGAGATGTATGACCACATAACACAATATGTAGAAATTAGTGTGAGCAATTTTGAAAGAATATCATGGTCCTAATTTGTGCTGCCAGAGCATCCTCTGTGCTGACACGTATAGCATATAGCAGTTAGCGCCCTGCATTGTGACACAGGACTAGTAGAACCAAAAGATCGGGAGAATCTCTGTATTTTGTGGATTTCCAAAACCCGAGACTGAGTGAAAGCAGAGCTGTGATTGGACTGAGCGAAGAGGCAAGAGACGAAATGTAAGTGAGCTCAGTGAATACGAGAATCGTGCGAATCACATCCCAGAGCGGTCAGAGCAGTCAGATGTCAGGACCAGTGGACTCAGGAGGAAGGGGACCCAGAGAGACCTGGGCAGGGTGTCAGGATAAAGCAGAGTGAAGAATGCTACCATCAGGGAACGCTTACACCAGTGAAGGGCATTTGTCCAGGTTGTAAAGGGGCGAAACACTAAATGTTAATTCACCAGCTGACATTCTAAAATCAGAAACTTCCTATAGAAGCCCTGTAATGGCCACTCAAAGACCTCACGAAGACAGTGAGACGGGGAATGACGGCTCCTTTCCTTCTCAGGGGCTCCTGCTCCTCTGTTTCCTGGCTGCTCTGCGAACATGGCGGTGCCTCCCACCACAAGGCTATCCCAGCTTTTCAGTGAAGTCCACCCTGCACACCACCCCCAGCCTTGTGACGCCCCTGGTCTCTCCCAACTAAATCTACATTTCCTCTTTTCCAAAGCACTTTTCACCGTGGGTGGTAGAGCTACAGAGACAACAATGTGCAGCTTTGAAGCGGGTCTTACGTCAAAGTTGGAGCCTTTACAGGAAAAGAAAGGCACCTTGAAATCTGGAACAGGGACATTTAAGCCTGAGTTTCTACTCAGATATGACAGTTGTCAATGACAGGGACTGCCAAGGAAGACACTCAGGAACACATGACTGCAGTCTTCTCACAGGACCCAACAGTGCTGCTCAAGCTGCTGCCATCTGACATTCACATTGTCCCTGTGCTAAATCACCCAAGGCTTTACCCCAGCATGGATCATATGCAGGCTTTCACCTATATCTAATTTAGATGATTAGATTTGGGACTTTTGAGGTGATGATATTTAGAAGAGATTTTTTGGCTTGAGTTGATGCTATAATGAGGGCTTCCCAGTGGTAAAGAAACTGCCGGCCAATGCAAGAGACGTAAGGGAAGCAGGTTGGATCTCTAGGTCTAGAAAATCCTCTGGAGGAGGAAATGGCAACCTACTCCAGTATTCTTGCCTGGAGAATTCCATGGACAGTGGAGCCTGGTGGGCTACGGTCCATAGGGTCACAAAGAGTTGGACATGACTGAAATGACTGAGCATGCACACACGATGCTGTAACGGGTTGAGAATTTGATGGATTTGGGAATGGCATAAATGTACTTTTCATGAGGGAGAGATATGAATCTTTAGGGGCCAGAAGGCAGAGGCAGAATAGTGGGCACTCAAAGATGAGTATCAGGTGCTAATCCCTGAAATCTGTAAATATTATCTTATAAGGAAAAGAGGTCTTTGCAGATGTGATTAAGTTAAGGATCTCAACGTGGGGAGATTATCTTGTATTATTTGGGTAGCCCCTAAATCCAATTATACAGTCCAGAAAAGAGAAAGGCAGAGAGAGATAACACTCAGAAAAAGAGGAGACAAAGTGCTCACAGAGACAGGGATTGGAATGATGCAGATACAGTTCAAGGAACACTTACAAACACCCTGTCCCCTTGAAAAATTAAATAGATTATAGCAAAGGCAGAAAAAGAATCTGCCTGCAATGCAGGAGACCCTGGTTTGATTCCTGGGTCGGGAAAATCTGCTGGAGAGGGGAATGGCTACCCACTCCAGTATTCGGACCTGGAGAATTCCATGGACTGTATCATGGGGTTGCAAAGAGTAGGACTTCACTGAGTGACTTTAACTTTCACTTTCACTTCATCCCTGATGGTTCAGCAGTTAAGAATTCACCTGCAATGCAGGAGACTCAGGAAACTCAGGCTTGATCCCTGGTTTGGGAAGATCCCCTGGAGGAGGGCACAGCAACCCACCCCAGTATGCTTGCCTAGGAAATCCCATGGACAGAGGAGCCTGCTGGGCGACAATCTGTGGGGCCGCAAAAGAATCAGACGCAACTAGTGACTAAACAACAACAATGAAGGAAGAACGCTTCATTCTTGATTGTCCCAATTGTAGCTGCCATTACAGATGTAGTTTTTTACAGCTGTAAGTCAACACAGTTTATGATCTACTGAATGTATTATTTTTATTCTATTAGTAGGGAAAATCAAAAGAAATTAGCCCTTTCCTGCCAATGACAGAAGTATATATTCACTGTCTTTCCCCAGGGCTATGTTAATTCTTCTGCTTGCTATTGCAGTATAGTCTTCAGGGACCTTAGTCCTTCATAGGCTACATAATGTCACAATCCATGGATTGCTGATCCATTATATTAATGACACACTGCAAATTGGATGTGTAAAAAACAAAGCGACTAATTCCATTGAAACGTCAGTAAAGTGCTACAGGATAAAAGATAAACCCAATGGAGAATCAGGAACCTGATACACGACATAATATTTAGTGGTCCAGGAGTCTTGGCCATGATGGGACTATTCCTCTAAGTTAAAGGATTAACTGTTAAACCTCACATTGTCTACCACCAGGATAGAGGCATTGTATTTGATGTACAGCTTTAAATTTTAGAGGTAGAAAATTTATTTTGGGAGTAGAGTTAGTTCACATAAAATTTTTTCACATTAAAATTGCTTCCTACAAAAGATAAAAAGATCTGATGATAGCTAATTGTGGGAAGGATGTAAAATATAAATCTTAGATATCATTGGTGAGAGTACAAGTCAATAGGCAACTTGGAAAGCTGTTTATCACTATTTTGTAAGGTTGAAATTCACATATCCTTTGCCTTGGCATTTCCTCTCCTAATAAGGTATCATGCACACCTGGAAATGTGTAGAAAATGTATTTAGCATTATTCATAAAAACAAAGCAAATAAATTATATGTTAATAAATTCGTTATATCATATGTAAATTATATAAGTCGAATGAATTACAGCATTGTGGTACTATGGATAAATCTTAGCAAGACAATGTTCAATGAAAAAGCATGTTTCCAGAGATGACATACAGTGCTATAAAGTTTAAAAAAATATGCAACATACTTTTTAGGAATACATACAGATGTGATAAGCTTATTAAAATCACCCAACAAGATTCAGGAGAGTTTTTGACATGGTCTGAGGGAAGCAGGAGGATAAAATGGAGAAGAACTATGTTTAAATTATTTTGAGCAAGTATTAGGTCTCTAAATTTGACTTACAACATTTAGGAAAGAAGATAGATGAAAGTAATATATTCCACAGAGGAAATATTACCCAAGTTTGTTGACAATAATTTTTCTCTTCTTTGCCTGTGAAAGATGAAAAGAACATTTATGCATTTATCTACTAAACTTTCGTTTAAATAATTATTCCTAAAAAAAATTAAAAAAATCCTACTGGGACAAATTTTCTTTTCAGTTCATGTAGCCACAAAATTAATATTCTATCCTTGATGTCACAGACTTTCTTGTGAATACTTTTATTTTTTCTCTTCATGTATTATTCAAGGTTGGGATATAGATCACTCTCCAATAAGTAGGTTGCAGAGAATCAATTTGTCATAAAAACATAAAGATTTTGTTTTCCCCATACCAAATAAAAGTTTTGAAGAACTGCATATAATTTTAAAGGAACAGAAATTGAACATACAAAATAAACAACAAAAGCACTCCATCAAAACATGCTGTTTTGAAATAGCAGTCAGACCATATTCACTTTAAAGAAGTAGAAATATCAACATTGGTTAAAAAATAGTCTGTTAATGTTTGGATCATGTTTCTAACCTTCATGATTTTATGAAGCCTTTGAGAATTTGGCTTCTGTTTGCAGCAAGACTGTGTGTCAAGTATAATGCTCCTCTTAGACCTGTAGGAATGCCAACAAAAGGATGAAATCCCTTCGCTTGTTGTACTTTATTCTCTTGTCACCGTTAAAGCAATATTTATTTTCCTCCTCTCTGCTTCTTCCAGGCCTATAGTAAATCAAAAAAGTAAACTCTCAGGTTCATTGTGTAAGGGGCTTACTTCTAGGCCTCTACAGTTGCCACAGTAACTAATTAGAAATTTGCATCTCTAAGAGAATTATTTAATGCTAATGTGTAAGCCCTTTTATTCTCTGGAGCCTGGCCTTTTGCTAGGAAGCTCCTGGTAGATGTTGGGCCTCGAGGTCATAATGTACAAGCTCTGAATGTAGGTGGCCCTGGTTTCTCCTTTTTATCTGGATGATTCATACCCAGTGAAGAAAATGTCTTGCCAGGTCTTTGTTGAATGGTGGGCATCTGAAAGGCTATGCTTGATTCATTTAGGCGCCATTTGTTTTAACCTGTAACTTCTTCCCCATTGCTCATTAGCTAACTCTTGTGTAATTGAGTCATGCATGTTAAACTAGTAGAGTTGAGTTATGCCAACCAAGTCACAGACAGGAGTTGGTCTCATTAGACTTGTGAAGCTGAGGAAGAAAACGTTGCTAATATGCAAAATTTGGACAATGTGTCCTAGAGATACAAAGATGAACATTATCCCTAATGAACTGTTTGTTTTCATAGGTTTAAGCTTAAAGAAAAGAAGAAAGATGCCCTCCTGTGGTGTAAAGACAGAAACAAAAGAGAAGGGGCTGGGGACCGGGGGCAACTTGTGCTGAATCTGAGAAGGTGCTGACTGCATGCATTTCAGCTGCCATCCTGTGCTGCCTGTACATGTGGGAGATAGGATAGCGGCATAAAGGTGGAAGAATGGGTTCAGTCCTTCCTAATCCCCACCATCTACTCCTTCCAAAGTGGAGGAGTCGTCAAAAGGAAAAAAAAAACTAACACCCTAGAACAATAACCAAGACTGCAATCAAGATTCAGCGCACTTATATTCATATTCAGTGCAGCATTATTTGCAATGGGCAAAAAGTAGAGCAATTCGAGTTTCCATTGACGAATGAAGGACTAACCAAAATGTGGTATAAACATAAGATGGAATCTTATCCAGCCTTAAAAAGAAAGGAAATTCTGGCACATACTATAACACAGATGAACCTAGAAGAACCTGTGCTAAGAAGAATAGAAGTGAAGTTGCTCAGTCGTGTCTGACTCTTTGCAACCCCATGGACTGTAGCCCACCAGGTTCCTCCATCTATGGAATTTTCCAGGCAAGAGTACTGGAGTGGGTTGCCATTTCCTTCTCCAGGGGATTTTCCTGACCCAGGGATCTAACCCAGGTCTCCCACATTACATACAGAAAAATAAGCCAATCATAAAAGGACAAATACTACATGATTTCACTTATATGAGGTATCTAAATGCAATAGCATGTTAAAAAGCAGAGACATTACTTTGCCAACAAAAGTCCGTCTAGTCAAAGTTATGGTTTTTCCAGTAGTTACGTATGGATGTGAGAGTTGGACTAAAGAAAGCTGAGCCCCAAAGAATTGATGCTTTTGAACTGTGGTGTTGGAGAACACTGTTGAGAGTCCCTTGAACTGCAAGGACATCCAACCAGCAGTCCATCCTAAAGGAAATCAGCCCTGAATACTCATTGGAAAGACTGATGCTGAAGCTGAAACTCCAATACTTTGGCCACCTGATGGAAGAACCGACTCATTGGAAAAGACCCTGATGCTGGGAAAGATTGAAGGCGGGAGGAAAAGGGGACAACAAATGGTTGGATGGCATCACTGACTCAATGGACATAAGTTTGAGTAACCTCTGGGAGTTGATGATGGACAGGGAAGCCTGGTGTGCTACAGTCCATGGGGTTGCAAAAAGTTGGACATGACTGAGTGACTGAACTGAACTGAACTGAAACACAATAGACTGAATGTTTGTGTCTCTTCCCCACCAAAATTCATATGTGGAGACCTAATTCCCAATGTGATGATATTTGGGAGTAAGGTCTTGGGAATTGGTTAGGTCATGAAGGTAGAACCCTCATGAAAAAGATTAATACTCTTATGAAAGAAATTGCAAAGACCCCTTCCACCATGTGGAGACTGGTCACACAACATGAATATACTTAACAGCATTGAACTGTACACTTAAAAACACTTAAGATGCTAAACACCTTGTTATCTGTTTACCCCGATTTTTTAAAAAGGAGGCTGTTCAATGGAAAGGTGGGTAGACCTCCTTTGGAAGGGAATATAAGAAAGACTGTTTACTCTTACGTCCTCAAAGGATAAGTAGACCTGGTTTGCTTAATGTGAAAGAAGGCAGAGCAAGGTCAGAAAGGTAGTGGCTTCCCCAGCTGATGAACGGAAGGAACACTGAGCTAATGGAGGCACCAACTGCATGTCTCTGCTGTCACAGTTCTGGTCCCAACGTCTGTACATCTGGGGAAATGAATGTGTTAAATACAATCTTGCGTGTGTTCTGGAGGCAGAAGGGACTCGTCCTCTATTTAATGATAGTTTCTTAAAATGTTTGTCTTTTTTTTAAACTATAAGCAAAAAAATACTACCATTTGAGTGATTTTTCTGTATGTCTGTTTCTAGCTTGCTTCTTTTTCTCAGGCTCATGAATGCCTATTCTCAAATAATCTGTAAATTTCAAATGTAAAATGGTCTTCCCTCAATTTTGCTGTCCACAAGGACAGCAAATATCTATTTGCCTGATTGATGTAAAGACTCCTTAGTTCCAATTTGCCTTGAAGTTAGGAGCTACAGCTATCTTCCTAAATTTTGACTATGATTAATTTTTTCAGCTGTTAAGTACTAGCATGGTGACTAGCACATTGATAATATGCTTTAAAATTCAATAAACTCTATTTTAGCCACCATGTATATCCATATATATCCATATATCCAGAATTATATTTAACTGAATTCTTGTCAGGAGTCTGTATTTCAAATTAATTTCTGTAAAACACTAGTAATTTTACCACTTAATTTTTGTATCTATTTCTAACCCACTCAAAATTTGACCAATAACTAACTTATTGAGCTTATTAGGACATTTTCTGGAAGCATGCAATAATTCCCTGGAAAACACCAAGATATATCACATATATCTCTGAAATACACATTTTATATAAGAAAATATATATTTTTTTCTTATGCTATGAAAGATAAATAATTGTGAAATATTTGTGAAAACTGCTTTTCAGGTGTGGCTTTCCATACTGGAAAAGTCTTAATTTCATAGCTGACCATAAGGTTTCCATTAGCATATCTATCATGGGCTAAGAAATGGAAAGTTATTCATTCCATCAGGGATTGATCAGTTTCTCTTGGTTCAAATTCATTTCATGAACACCTTTATGTTGACAGCCCTCAGGTAGGTGAAGGAAGTACATAGATGTAACTGTTGATTACAAGTGATAGAGAAAATTTGGAATGTCAAAAATTTGTAAGATTTTATTTCTATATATTTATTTATAATATTTATAATATAATGGCATTGAAATACATATAATATCATATATGGAACGAGTCACCAGTCCAGGTTCAATGCACGATACTGGATGCTTGGGGCTGGTGCACTGGGATGACCCAGAGGGATGGTATGGGGAGGGAGGAGGGAGGAGGGTTTAGGATGGGGAACACATGTATACCTGTGGCAGATTCATTTCGATATTTGGCAAAACCAATACAATATTGTAAAGTTTAAAAATAAAATAAAATTTAAAAAAATATATACAAAAATGTTTGTAACATTATTATGGGCTTCCCTGGTGACACAGATGGTAAAGAATCTGCCTGCAATGCAGGAGACCTGGGTTCGATCCCTGGATTTGGAAGATTCCCTAAAGAAGGGAATGGCAACCCACTCCAGTATTCTTGCCTGGAGAATCCCATGGACAGAGGAACCTGAGGGACTACAGGCCATTGGGTCACAGCATCAGACATGACTGAGTGAGTAACACTTTCACTTCTTACTCTCATAGCGTTACTATATATTATTTATAATCTTTTATTTGATAACTTACAAAATGTAATTATGTCACTACAAATAAAGTCAAGGGAAACACCTAAAACATTTTCTAAGAATATCATTCACTCATATATTCACTCATTCATTCTCCATCTTTACCCGTTAGACCTCTCACATGACTCTCCTGATGTCCCCACTCAGATTATCTTTCCCTCACATAGACACAGGGAACACTTTTCCTCTTAGAGCATTAGCCATGTTCTATTTCATCTTCCTTTTCTGCACCGTGTCTTATTCCTATTGCATCATCCACAGAACTTGACACGTAACTTTCAAATAGAAGATACTTGGCAACTACTTACCAGACTGTGTTTGTGTGGAGGTCTGAAGTGCTTTACTGTTTGCTGTGCTCAGGAACTAGGCTAAAGTAATGATTGCTAAGCTGAAAAGTTAACACATCTATAATTGTTTTTATGGACAGCAACTTAAATATTTTGTTTCCAGAAGATAAAGTCATTCAAAGACTGTTCAGGAATTGAATATACAGAAATATTGACCAAATCATCTGGAATTCAAAGCAATAAGTGTTTACGAAGTGAATTTGATAAAAAAGAGAGAAAAGTTTCAGCTTGGGATATGTCTAGTAACACAGCAAAGCACAACGAAACCTGAAAAGGACAACAAAACAAAGCTTTGCCAAGCATGGATTTGTAAAAACTGAAAAAAAAAAAAAAGACTATCTTCTATATTGCTACAGCAAATTTCTGAACAAAAATAATTATCTGTTTTGTCAGTGATGTTGGGAAACAGGGATTCTTATTATACATTATTGGTGGAAATGTAAATGGTACAAAATTTAAGCCAAGAAATTTGCTTTTATATATCAAAATTACAAGTGCACATGCCCTTGAACCCAACACTTGTATTTCTAAGAATTTATCCTGCAGATATACTCATCCCCATGCAGAATGACATATACACAAAGCTCCTCATTGCCTTGTTGTTGCTAATAGTAAAAGCTGAAAATAATCTAAATGCTTATCAGCAGGGAATTAATTAAATAAATTATCTTCCATATATACACCGGAAGATCATGAAGCTGTTAAAAGAATTAAATATTGATAATATTAAATATTGAAATGAACGATCTCCAAGGCTTATTGGTAACAAATAAACAGAACATCAACTGAAGAATGGCGAACACTGTACACTTATAATTCGTAGAAAAAGAAAGAAATGATAATATATGAATTTTTTGAACACAGAATATTTCTGAGAAGAAACTCATTCATTGGTTACCTCTGGAGAGAAATGAGTGTTCAGGAAATAGGGAAAAGAGGAAAACATTTACTCTATTAAGCAAGCCACTTATAGAGGTGGAATTCACATAATGTAGAATTAATCACGTTAGCATGTAAAATTCAGTGGCCTCTGTAGGTTCACAAGTTGTGTAGCCACTCCTATCTAGCTCCAGAACATTCCCACTGCTCCAAAGTAGAGCCCCTTCAGCTCAGTTCAGTTCAGTCGCTCAGTCGTGTCTGACTCTTTGTGACCCCATGAATCGCAGCACGCCAGGCCTCCCTGTCCATCACCAACTCCTGGAGTTCACTCAAACTCACGTCCATCGAGTCAGTGATGCCATCCAGCCATCTAATCCTCTGTTGTTCCCTTCTCCTCCTGCCCCCAATCCCTCCCAGCATCAGGGTCTTTTCCAATGAGTCAACTCTTCGCATGAGGTGGCCAAAGTATTGGAGTTTCAGCTTCAGCATCAGTCCTTTCAAAGAACACCCAGGACTGATCTCCTTTAGGATGGACTCGTTGGATCTCCTTGCAGTCTAAGGGACTCTCAAGAGTCTTCTGCAACACCACAGTTCAAAAGCATCAATTCTTTGGCGCTTAGCTTTCTTCACAGTCCAACTCTCACATCCATACATGACCACTGGGAAAACCATAGCCTTGACTAGATGGACCTTTGTTGGCAAAGGAATGTCTCTGCTTTTTAATATGCTATCTAGGTTGGTCATAACTTTCCTTCCAAGGAGTAAGCGTCTTTTAATTTTACGGCTGCAATCACCATCTGTAGTGATTTTGGAGCCCCCAAAAATAAAGTCTGACACTGTTTCCCCATCTATTTTCCATGAAGTGATGGGACCAGGTGCCATGATCTTCGTTTTCTGAATGTTGAGCTTTAAGCCAACTTTTTCACTCTCCTCTTTCACTTTCATCAAGAGGCTCTTTAGTTCCTCTTCACTTTCTGCCATAAGGGTGGTGTCATCTGCATATCTGAGGTGATTGATATTTCTCCCTGCAATCTTGATTCCATCTTGTGCTTCTTCCAGCCCAGCGTTTCTCATGATGTACTCTGCATATAATTTAAATAAGCAGGGTGACAATATACAGCCTTGACGTATTCTTTTTCCTATTTGGAACCAGTCTGTTTTTCCATGTCCAGTTCACCTGTTAAGTAAAACCCCTTACCTGTTAGTAAAACCCCTTAACTGTTAAGCAGAAATTCCCCATAACTACCTCCTCCAACTCCTGGCATCAGCCATCTTCCTTCTGTCTCTATGGATGTATCTTTTCTGGATATTTCATATCGATGAATCATTTACCATGTGCCCTTTCGTGTTTGGCTTCTTTCACTTCTTTCTTCTTTCATCATGTTTTCAAGTTTACTTTTTTAAAGTTATACTTTTGAAATGAAAACTTTTTTGAGGTATTACATCTCAAAAACTATAATGGAACATAAAACTATTTTCTTGCTGAACACCACAGAAACTGAAGGGAAGGAGATCACCAGTCTGTATCAGAAATGGGTTTTCAGAACAAGACTTATGAAGAGAAAGAAAAATACCCTTTCCCTACGCAACATTCATAATTCTTTTCCAATTTGAGCCCTTTCTAATCATCATAAAAATACATTGAGGGGGGTATTATTTGGCAAATTCATCTTTGCCTTAAGTGATGTTTGTCATTAATTTGCAGATATTTGTCTAGAGAAATTCACTTTTGTTACTTTTTTATAAACCTTAGCAGCTAGAGACTCTGCCAAGGGCCCCAGTCTTCCTTGCTATCCCTGTTAACTCTTGGTTCTACCACCTTACATACAATATAGTAGATGGAGAAAATATCACTGTTACCTGGATTCCAACTAGAATACCCTAGAGGACTCAGATAAAGGGACTTCTGTCCTAGATAAGGATATGTGGAAGTCTGGAAAAATAATGCTGAAAAAATTGTTAACTTTCACTCCAACTCCTGTCATTTAAGTGGGGATTCCAGAATAATCCTTGAATTCTAATTGCAGACTTTTTAATATCTAGAAGGTTGGAGTGGGAACATACTTTAAAAATCATCTAGGCTGACCTTTTAGTTATTCAGGAATTTGCTGTAACAGTGACAATTGATTATTGAGCAGATCCTTGTATTCTTCCTGTGACAGGGAGCTTACAACCCAAACATTATTGTACTAGACTGATATCATTCTAGCCTGGAGTAAACAGTTCATGCCAGTTTTCCCGGGACCTTTCTGGTATTAGCATGTACTGAGAAACCCCACAATCCAGGGCAAAGCTGGATGGCTGATAACTCTATTGCAGCCAAAAGCAACAAAGAGGAGATGACATTGTAGAAGAGCTAGGCTGTGAAGAATGGATTGGGTTTCCAAATTCGGAGAGGCATGAGAGAAAAAAGGCATTAAATTCTGCATTTCTTTAACCCGCTCAACATAAACTCTGATAATCTCTAGTGCATTCATGGATATTCCCACCCTAGTTTTAAATCCCTAGTTTGGAACCTTAGTTGTCAGGAAACAAGCCATTGACATCTGTTAGCAGGATTGTAGGGAGACCAAAGTTGTCTTCTAGGAGTATTTATCTGGGGTGATTTGTGTGATCATTAGGAGAAGCCTTAGAGTCAAGAAAAACCAGTGAGGAGGCCATTGCAACAAGAAAACGAGTAGGAGATGGATGCTGTTGGGCTGAGGAGTAGGACAGAGAGAAATTGCAGACCACTGAAGGCAGTGGTTCTCAAACTTGAATGAATATGAGAATCACTCACAGAGGATTAAAAAAAAAAAAAACTGATGCCTGGATCCCCTTCCCTGACAATAAGGTTTTTATCAGTTTATGGGGGCCTAGATAAGGGTATTATTTTTTAAAAAGTGATTCTACTGTGCAGCAAGGGTTGGAAGGTTAGAAACCATTGTTTTAAGGCTTTCAAGCCGGCTTATTAGGCTTTTATGGGATATTTTTCTTCTTGAAAGACTCAAATACACAATTTACTGTAGACACCTTAATCCTGCAGGAATATCCATGGTTTCAGAGAAAGTGAGGGGGGATTCGAGTTGGTTCCAGAAGAGTAGATGATTGAAAATATAATAGTATCTGGTGCCTGAGACTCTGCCATCTCCCTCCAAAATGATTTAGTTATTTGGACACAAAATAAGCAAGCCATTTGACAGGCACCATCTTATTGAATGTCTTCCTGTTAACCATCCCATTAGGTATGATTTTATTTCCATTTTCAAGTGGTAAAACTGAGGCTTGAAGAGAGTGAGGGGTGAAGGTAAGAGCCTGAGTCAAATCTCCTTCACTTGGCCTCCAACCATCCCGGTCTGCTCATTCCAGAAGCCTGGGGCAGTTCGCAGAGGAAAGAAAGGTCCACCTCTTGACCTTTCGAAATACGTGAGCCAGTTAGCAGGACTGAGTCCCACGCCCACCCTATTCCTTCAAGCTTCTACCAAGAAGTCTCAGACTTGTACGACAAAAACATTAGTGAATTTCCATTTATTTTCATTAAAAAAACAAACCAAAAAAAACAGCCTTTTGCTAGATGATAGGTCTAATACATGTGAGATCAGTGATACCACAGGGATAATAAATATTTCAAATTTTAAAAATTCTACAATAGGAATCTTAAATCTGATATAGAAAATTTTGAGGGGTGGATTTCTCCCTTATAATATACAACAATCCACACTTGTTAATATTCACATTTTTACTTTACACAAATTATTATTTTAGGGTTACACTGTTTCTGCTGCAAGAAAGTTCTGCACCTGAAGGAATTTTAAATTGCTGGAGAAGTCCAGGTGAGCTATTAAGATAAAAGATATGCACTTGATCAGAAAAATACACTGCTAAGTTGTAATCATGACTTTAGAATCCAGAATGTCCCAAAATATTGAACTTCTCTTTGTTGTCCTTAATAAAAAAACGGGAAGAAATTTCCGAAGGTGATTCTGGTTTTCCAGATTATAGTATTCAATTTTGCTTTGTCTGTTTCCTATTGAGTCACAAAGTTCTTACAAACCAGATTCCAGGTTCTAAGGTTCTGTTAATCAGTACAGTTACTGCTGAGAAGACCTGCAGAACTCTGAGATCAGCCTCATCTCCTCTGAAGCTACATCAGTAATCATCTGTGTACTGCTTTTCAAAAGCAAAGAATTCCAGTTTGATTCTTCCAGCTTTACTCTTCCTTCTTCTCTGATGACTTCTTTTTAGGAAGCTTCAGAAGCCCTAGTGAACCCATGGGATTGCAAAGCAAATGTAAAAATAAACAAATAATAAATAAGTAAATAGCCATAAGACAAAAGGAAACTTCAGTGCCACCCACTTTGTGTGTATAGGAGAAACTATACTGCTCCCCCTTAGAAATGAGGGGTTTGCAATGTGCCGTTCTTCCTTCTGTAGGGGAGGAGGGTGCTTATTGATGCTGCATCTGTTTTGTCAGAGCGTCGGCTAATGGAGAAAGTTAATTGTGTTGGTTGTAAGGCCACCTGTCACGCACATGCCTCATTTCCATACTAATGACCCAGCAGTGGCAGGCAGCGAGCTCTCTGCAGCAGCAGCTACTGCCTCTTTGGAAACGTGGGCCAAATGTGCCTATGCAGCAACTGTAGACCTCGTTTGCGGATGCCTCTAGTATTGTGTGGACTAGGGTTTATATTAACCCCCTACTGGCGGCTCCAAACTGGATCTGCAGTAAAAGTGGGGATACTGAAAATGCTTCTGTAGGGCGACGATTGAGTCCATGGTGAACCTGCTGCGGGAGGCAGTTTGGGACTTCAGCGTTTTAGAAAATAACCTGTGTAGCCTACGAATCCCACATGGTTGGGACAGAGAGAGAGAGAGAAAGAGTGAATTCTCAGTATTCAACTTCTCCTTTAAGAGCAGCCTCTGTATTATTTCACTGTAGTATTTAGTATTCTTTTCTAAGAGCATTTTCACCACCTTCCTTTGCCTCTTTGAATCATTTTCTATCCCTAGGGAAACCTGCAGGTATTACCCTCATTTCCAAAGTAAAGGCCAGTTTTAGAGCTCTGGTTAAAAAAGAAATATTCCAGTTCAGTTGCCTAAAAATTATGGAAAACAGCCAGGACTCTGACTGTAAAGGATTGGACTCTGGGCAGTACTTCATCCAGGAGTACTTTTTATAAAGCGTTTGAATCTCAGGCAGAGTTGAGGAATCAATGCCCTGGAGAAGAGGCTGATGAATATTTTAGTGGGGAGCTATAGATGCAATTTGAGAGAAGTGGTTATCCCCTCAACAAGGTAAGCCAATAAAATTAAGAGCCATTTTTTCTCAGCTCCTAATCCCGAGGATGCAGGAAGTTATCAGGTTCAGTTTCTTTGGGATCCTTCTGTATATGGGTTTCTGTGACCTTACACAGCTCTCATAAAGGGATTTGGGGCTAAATGCCAAATGCTGTGGCACCGACTGCTCTTAGAGAGATGGGGAACACATGGGCCAGGCTGCTTATATTTTTTAATAGCCAATTTTAGTTGAATTGATGATTATTTTAGACTCAGTGATGTCTATTCTTGTATCAACATACATTTTAGAATGGATGTCACAGTTATTTGGAGGCGGCTCAAAGTCAGGAAGGTAATGGTTCTGGCCACATGGTAAGTGGAATGTCCTAAGCCGTGACATTCTTTCTGGAATACCTCCGATTGGAGTTGCTCAGTTAGATGGTGGGTGGGGGGTCGGGGGGCAGGGGTGGTGCTGTCTTCCAAGAGGGCTCTGGAAGAAGTCCAGGAGGGTGAGCCCTGAGGCAGCAGAGTTTAGTTGTGTCCCTCCCCCAAATGGTAAAGGATACACAAAACACTGTTAGGAAATGTTCTGACTGACCTCTGTTAGTTCTCAATCTGCCAATGTGGCACGGAGTTTTCCCAGAGCAGTAAAGGAGAAGGATGTCTGGTCACAGCACACATCCATCACAGGTCCCATAGAAAATCTTCATGTGGAGCCACCATAAAATTTCAGGTTTGCAATGCCAGTCAGCCCCTTCATGGATACGATGTAGCAGCTGAACAATAACAACGTCAGGTAGACCAGAGATGATGCCCGGAAGTCCCTTTCAGGTCCTGAGTTGAACCTTCTCCTGTTCCCCACCGTAACTGTTTTGAGATTTTATTACTTACCTGTAAGTCCCCACTCAGAAAACAACTTCATTTTGCATTTCACAGAGAAAATACAGCACTAAAGAAAAACTCTCTCAACTTTGACCCCAAACTCACCAACAAGCTTATATTCTTATTCTACCCCCTCCTCCTCTCTCCTCTTCTCTTTTCTTTGCTTCCGCTTTCCTCTCCTCTCCACCTCTTTCTGTCTCTCTCCACAACTTGTACTCATGCACACGTTAAGTACACCTCAGGAAAGATCACCCTGAGGATGGGAAAATATAAGTTGGGTAAATCATGGTCTCTCAAAAACTGACAGAAAAGACACATGTACCTCAGCAATGATAATTGTCTGACAAGTGCCACGTTCAACATCCTAGGAACACAGGACAGAGATGTATAATTGGACTGAGGGTCAGGGAAGGCAGGGTTATGTTTTCAAGAATACGAGGTAGACAAAAAGGAGAGAAGACAATTTCGAGCTAACGAAATAGCACGGATGAAAGGATTTACCCTGTCCCACAATCTGAATGCACTTTTGTTTGGTTGATAGAGAGGAAGCCCTATGCAGGACAGTAGAGGTTGGAGCAAAGTCATCAAGAGACAGCCTTGAGGGGCCACATGTAATAAACCAAGGAGTTGAATTTTACTTTGTAAGCTACACAGAGCCATTGAAGAATTTTAAGTAGTGAAATGAAGTGTTAGCAGCCTGAAGGGCAGGGAGGGAGCAAAGCTGTCGTCAGGGAATGAGTCATTGCAGTGTCCAGGTGAGAAGCTTTATAAAGATCAGTTATGGGAGAAGAGGAATAATGTACAATATATAATACACGGTAGTGGACTCACCAAGTGGACTCACCCAGTGACTAGATGCTGGAGGGAGAAGGTAGAAGAGGATAAGGTGACTCTACTGCCTTGGACAGCTAGGTGAATAGCTTTAACATCGTTGAGACTACAGGAGGCAGAACAAATCTTAAAGGAAAGATGCTCAGTTTCCTTTGGCCTATGTCGTGCTTGAAGAACATGTACGTGAATCTGTTCAGTAAGATTTATTCAGCAAAATTGCTGTTCAATAAAAATGGTAAGATCTGCTATAAGAGCAGAGTGGCCTGCACTGAGAAGTCGCTGAAATGGTGATGACTGCAATCAATGAGGATGGAATCACTAAAGTCCAATGTGTGGCCTGAGGTACACTGAGGGCTAAGGACAGCTCTCAAGGACTCTGCTTCATTAAGTAAGGGATGAATGAAGTGATAACAATAGAGAATCAGAAGGAGCAGCTAGACAGATTCTGGGAAAAATCAGGTAAAAGGAATTTTCTGGATGCTAACGGGAAAGAGAATTTTAAGAGGCAGAGAGTAGTCAACAGTCAGCATGTAAGTGAAATGAAAACTGGAAGGTGACTTCTGTGTGGTCTACATGTGAGCCAATGGTGCCTTCTGCCAGTGCCACGTGGGCAGGGTCGTTTGCAGAGATTGAATGGCAGGGAATGAGAGATGAGGTCGGGAAACCACAAGCCTGATTTGTCAAGTCTAGCACAGTGCCTGGCCCCTAGCTGTTGCTCAATAAACACTGGTTGAATTAATTGCTTTCTAAGTTCCTTCTAAAAGATAGCCCAACCTTCCTTAGCCAAAGAGATTTTCTTTTCACAGCCTGACACCGTGCTGCTACCAAACTACAGCGTTCCTGTAGCATGCCCCCTGTTTTCCAGGCAATATTTGGAGATTTATTCAATCTCCTAGAATATCTTTCTCCTCCATTAAAGATCTTACCCACCCTCTAAGGCATGGCTCAAATGTTCCCCCATCCCCTTATTTTTGATTCCTTGAACTCATAGGCATTTTATTTGTCATTCTCTTGTTTCCTATTTATTCTTTGTCCTGAATTTCAGTTTCCTTTTTTGAGCGTGTGATTTGTTTCCTCTTTTGGAATCCTCTTTAAGCATAGGAATTTAACTTCTAAAAATTAACTTATTTTTGGCTGCACTGGGTCTTCATTGCTTTGCACAGGCTTTCTCTAGTTATGGCGAGCAGGAGCTACTCTTTGTTGTAGTGTGTGGGCTTCTCATTGCAGTTGTTCGGTTCCTATGTTGTGTTCAACACTTTGAGACCCCCATGGACTGCAGCACACTAGGCTTCCCTGTCCTTAACTCTCTCCCAGAGCCTGCTCAAACTCATGTGCATTGAGTCAGTGATGCCATCCAACCATCTCCTTCTCTGTCGTCCCCTTCTCCTCCTGCCCATCCGTCTTTCCCAGCATCAGAGTCTTTTCCATTCTTCACTGCAGTTGGTTTCTCTTTGCAGAGCGCAGGCTCTAGGCTCCCAGTGCACAGGCTTAGTTGCTCCTCGGCATTTGGGATCTTCCTGGGCAAGGGTTCAAACCCAGGTCCCCTGCATTGGCAGGCAAATTCCCATCCACTGTGCCACCAAGGAAGTCTAGGAATTTAACTTCACTGAATAAAGTTTTCAATATCAAAAACAGGAACAGAAGTAGGATTAAAGATTTCTTTATTGCAAATTGACAGACTTAATGGCTTGCTTGCAATTCTTAAAGTAAGCAGCAAGTGTTATGTCACTTAATATGTTGTGCTGGGGTAATCTTTTATGCTCTCTTGGGCTCATATTCTCAGCAGTTGGATGGGATAATTATACAGCCCTGCTTACATCGTGGCTTGTTGAAATTCACATGAGTCACTTTTACTTCAATGCTTTGTCAACTGGGAGATACTGCTTTATTGACCAGAAATGTATATTCTCACAAGTAACTTGTGCCTCCTTGACAAGGGAGAGTTTATTTAAACTGCCCTGAGGAAGCTCAACATCCTACAGAAAATCTAAAAGAAAAAAGGTTGGCAACCTCAGCTTTAAAAATGATTCTCTTCAGGAACATTCTTCTAAATTTATGGGAAATCACTGCCCTTTAATATCAAGAAGATTCCTCTTCTTTACAATAGTTGCAAAAAGAACACCTGACTTATTTAGCATAATGTCCTCAAGGCCCATCCGTGTTGGGGTGAAATGGCAAAATGTCCTTTTCTCATGGCTGAATAACATTGCATTGTGTCTGTGTGTGTGTGTCTCTGTGTATCCGTGTGTATCTTATCTTCTTTATCCATTTATCCCTTGACAGACGCTTAGGTTGTTTCCATATCTTGTCATTAACATTAACTTGTTGAGAGACTAGATCTTAATTATTCCCACCACAAAAAAGAAATGACAATTATGTGACATGACAGAGGTGTTAACATTACAATGGTAATCATACTGCAATATACAAAAGTGCAGGTCAATATGTTGTAGACCTTAAATTTACACAATGTCATATGTCAAAAATATTTCAATTAAAAAAGAGAGAGACTGCACCTGGAAGGTTTGTCCCAATCTTTCAACAAAAACTTTCCCTGGATTGTAATGGTACCGATTTTTTTGTATAAATGTTACATTAAATTCCTTGTGTGAGGGAGTGAGACTATTGCGCAAACATGTAAGAGAGATTAAGAAAGACGATTAGTCGTTGAAAGAAAGGAAAATAAAATGCAAATAGTAATACTTTATGACATTGTTTGCTGTTGCCATTGTAAGAATTATACATTCTTCCTGCTGTAATACTGTTTCAGGGATAGTTTATTTAGTGAGTAGACGTTTAGCACATATATAATCAACACAGACACAGATATCTTAGTCCCCTCGTTTTTTTCGTCTTAATTTTACTTTGTCATATAGCGTATTTTTCTTATTTAATAAGAGAAAAAAATCAAAATGAAAACCTAGGAAAACCCAGGTTATTAATGTTCTCTTTAAGTCAACACTCCTCTCCAACTGCCCCCAATAAATACTTTTAAATAATATTTAACACCTTTAAATAAAATGGTGGTACTAGTCACATGGGCTTCCCTGGTGGCTCAGTGGTGAAGACTCCACCTATCAATGTAAGAAATGTGGGTTCGGTCCCTGGGTTGGGAAGTCCCCCTGGAGAAGGAAATGGCAACCCACTCCAGTATTCTTGCCTGGAAAATCCCATGGACAGAGGGCCTGGTGGACTATGGTCCATGGGGTCCCAGAGAATTGGACATGGCTGAAGCAACTTAGCACGCAAATACAAATACTTAGTGAGCTGGTTGGGCTAGTTCTGATTACAAGCAAATATCATACTGAGTTAATCACCTCAAAAATATTTTATTTTTATTTATTTTATCAAACTATAGTTGATTCAAATGTTTTGTTAGTTTCAGGTATACAGCAAAGTGATTCAGTTACACATACATACGTATATAATATATATATAGGTACATGTATATATGTTCTTTTTATGCATTCTCTTCCATTATAGGTTATTACAAGATAATGAATATAGTTCCCTGTGCTTATAAGTAGGTCCTTGTTGTTTATCTATTTTATATATAGTAGTATGTATCTCAAACTAATTTATCCCTCTCCCTCCATCGTCTTTGGTAACCATGTTTGTCTTCTATGTCTGTGAGTCTATTTCTGTTTTGTAAATAAGCTCACTTGTATCATTTTTAATATTCCACATAAAAGTGATATCATATAATATTTATCCTTCTCCATCTGACTTATTTCACGTAGTGTCATAATCTCTAGGTCCATCCTTATTGCTGCACATGGCCTTATTTCGTTCTTTTTAATGACTGAATAATATTCCATTACATATATGGGCCACGTCTTCTTTATCCAGCCTTCTGTGGGTAGAAATTTAGGGTGCTTCCATATCTTGGCTACTGGAAATAGTGCTGCTATTTACACTGGGGTGCATGTGTCTTTAGAGTTTCTGTTTTTCCCAGATGCATGGCCAGAGGTTGGGATTGCTGGATTATATGGTAACTTTAGTGTTTTTTAAGGAACCTCCATACTATTTTCCGTAGTGGCTGTACCAAACTACACTCCCACCAACAGTGTAGGAGCGTTTTGAATATTTTTTAAAATGAAGTGCTAGAAGACCAATAGAGTTTTGTAAAAAAGGACACATTTACAAGACTACTCATTGTAGCATTGTTACAACCAAAGATTGGACAGAAACTAAATGTCCAGTGGGGCTTGCCAGGTGGTGCTGGCGGTAAAGAATCCACCTGTAAACGCAGAAGACGTAAGAGATATTGGTTTGATTCCTGGGTCGGGAAGATCCCCTGGAGCAAGGGCATGGCAATCCACTCCAGTATTCTTGCCTGGAGAATCCCATGGACAGAAAAGCACAGTGGGTTACAGTCCCTAGGGTAGCAAAGAGTCAGACATGACTGAAGCGACTTAGCGCACACACACAAATGCCCAATGTTAGGGGACTGGTTGTATAGAACGCTGCATAAGCTGCATCTGTTTATTGGAGTACTGGACACCATTTGCAGTGACCTATCTGCACCACTCTGGAAAGCTCAACAAGATATTTTGTTACATGACTAAAGTAAGAAAGAGAAAAGTGTATACAGTATGCCATCATTTGTATCTAAAAAAAGAATACATACACATGTATACATTTTACATATTTATGGATTATCTCTGGCAGATAAGAAAATCTAACAGTATTTGCCTCTAGGGAGGAAACTAGATGTCTGAGGATAGTTTGGTGGGGAGATTAATTTTTCACTCCATATCTTTTAAAAAAACTTTTCAATTTTTACCATAAGCATGTATAATCTGTTCCAAAAACAGTAAAAATTTTAAAAGGAATTAATGGTAGGATTGATGTTGGGGGTAGGAGGAGATAGTTGTACATAGTGAAGTTCAACATGTGGAGGACACTGGTCTAATTCTTCTATATTGTATATAGAAGACTCTATATACAATATATATCTATATATCTAATATTACAATGTTGTTATTCTGTTCCCTCTGATCTCTTGCTGTTGCCCCACATTGGCCTCACCCACCCAAAAGTCAGAGGACAAGGGTGCTCACTAAACCAGTCAGCAAAGTCCGGCTCCCAGGACAGAGTAGGGCCGAGCGGGATCTGGAGATATTTGGCATGGGAAACTTCATTGATTTCCCCTCTGGCAATAAGATCTAAGCCTGAGTTCATCTGTAGACAACTTGATCAAAGAAATTGTTCCTTTGTTGCCCACTCTCCTGGGAAGATCAGTAGATCTTAGTATATAACATCTAAGTTGTCATACAAAAATGTCATACAAAATTTCTGGTATTTTAAATAAGTGATTTTCATTGCAAATATAGCTGTCATTTGGAGTATGTAAAGGAATGTGTTTTATGCTCCCATGCTCTCTCTTTCATTTAAATTAATGTGAGAAGTTCAGAGAAGACAAGAGCCAGAATATGATGGCATGTAAGTCCATATGGTCATATGTACCAGAGCCTTGGCTAGAGTGATAGCTCAATGCATGTCTCCTCATCCAATGATTGGCAGAATAAACAGCAGAAAGCCTCCTGTGGGGAATGCGATGAATAAGATTGATAGTTGCAGGGACTATCTTAAAAGAATTAAGGGGTATAAATCTCCTATACCAAAATTGAAAGTCTTTGCCAAAGGATCACATCTATTTGCCACACACCCTAGGCTAATTCATTCTCATATAGGGAGTGAGTCCACACAGTGTGAGAGTCCAGAGGCTAAGTGAGTCATAGAGCAGTTGCCTGGTTTATCTACCTCAATTCTTACCCTATCCTATAGAATGTCAGCACAAATTGAAAACAACAGAGCAGCTTTTCCGAAATTTATTATCCCTTCTAAAAAGCATTTGCGTTTTTTAATACTTATTTTTGGCCTTGGTTTTCATGCAGTTTTGTTTATACCACTAGAAATTAGGCAGCATGACTTTTTGTTCCTTTTATTGCTCCAATCTGATGCCCAAAGGGATGAAGTAAGAATCGTTAAGCAAATGGCAGAAAGCAATCCATATTCCCAAATAAAAGGTCACACAATAAGGAAAGATGAATGTGAAATACAAAAAGCCACTCATTGCTTTGGCTCGAAAGTCTTCAAATTGTCATCCATCTATGAAAAAAACCTTGAAATCAGAATGAGGGCTGTGTTCGAATGCAATGGCATTTTTCATTGAGCCATGGACTATGATTTAATTGATTAATAGCCATTTTTCAAAACTTACACTAAAAAATAAAAGAATAGAGAAAAACAGCATTTGAGGCTAAGCTTTCCTTTACTGCAGACCATCAAAGATTCCTCAAATGAGGAAAGCTCAGGCTTCTATCCTAAAAGATGCTCAGTGAAGCTGGAATCAGTGCCCAAAGCAGCAATTTTCTGAGTAAACAATGGGGTGTTTTCTGGGAACAGAAATAAACATGTCTTTAGGTGTGGCCGCAGAACCAGGACCTTGCAGAGACTTCCAGACAAGGGACTCACTGCTTTCCACGCTAAGTTTTCAAGACAACTTTCACAGACATTCTTGGTGTGGATTTTCCCCCAAGCCTGGCAGTCAGTCTAAGTGAATGAGGCTTCCTAGTGCGATGCTTATAGTACATGATTAGTGTCAGATCAGAATGGAATAAATATGTACAAGAATGCCTTTTTCAGAGGCAGCTGTCACTGAATGTGTTGATACAAAATATTTGCTTTCTGTTACATATATACTGGACTCTTTAAAATGCCCTGAGTGGAAAAACTGTGCCCAGCACACCTCAAATACTAACTCTGCCCTGGAAATCACACATGGAAAACACTCAGATACGGCAGCTGCCCGTGTGAAGCATCCTCTGAAGCAGAAGGTTGAGGGCAACAGTAAGATCGATTGCAGCCTTTATGTGATTTCTCCCAGTAATTTTTATAATTTTTGGTTGGTAGTGATAATTTGATGGAAAAACAAGAAATCTGCCTTCCCAAGTTACAATATTAGGAAGCAGTTTCCTCTTTCTTACAAAAATATGTATTTTTTTCCTAATTAAGAAATATGGTCAAAAAAAAAAAAAAAAGAAATATGGTCAGACTTCCCTGGTGGATCAGTGGTTAAGAATTTGCCTGCAGATGCTGGGGACATGGATTTGATCCCTGACCCGGCAAGTTCCATATGCCATGGGGCAGCTAATCCCACTAGCCGCAACTACAGGGCCAGCATGTTTAGAGCCTATGGTCCTCAACAAGAGAAGCCGCTGCTCTGAGAAGCATGCACACCGCAACTACAGCATAGCCTTCACTCACCACAACTAGAGAAGCCTGCTCATGGCAACCAAGACTCGGTACAGCCAAAAATAAATTATTTAGTTAATTAACTTAAAAAATAAATATGGTCATTGTTTTCAAAGTTTGAAAATATAAATTATCAACATATTTGATGCTTTGCATTTTTTTTAGTTCTTTGGAAAAAAGAAAATTAAAATTCTTTATATTAATATTTTATTATTTAAAAAATAAATACCTGTTTCCTTCTCCCTGTACTCTGCACACAGCACACAGGCAGGCGCTACAGATGGTATTGGTTTGGGTATGTGTATGAAGCTAATGTCTATTAAGGGCTGACTTCTGTCTGCTCTTCATCACAGTGAACTGTTGGCTTATGCAGAATGGAAAACCATAAAAAATTAACTCCCAATAAGCAGAGCCTATAATTATAAACAAGCAGAGTCCTTCTGCAAGCTTAGACAGTCTAGGTAAGGGAAATACTAAGCAATGCCCAGGGAAAGTGGCAGTCTCTAATGACACTCTTGCTATGGCCTCCTAAAATATTTCCTGAATTCTCTTTTTTTTTCTTTCTTCTACAACCTGATCCTAGAGAAACTGTAGCCTTAATGGAAGAACCTGTCACAAAGTTAACACTAGACTTATGCAGAGAAGGGAGAAAAATTGCTGTCATCTATTTTTTTTTCTATTCTGATATTTATAAGGAAAGACCTAGATGTTAGCTGACAGAATCAGGAAGAAACAGGGCACAGGGACCTAAAAACCACTGAGCTATGATTATAACTTCATAACAGCCCCTCTAGTCGGAAAGAAGAGATAGAGATAAGGGAAGTACTGTTTCATCACAGTTGATTACACAGGACAAGACATAAATGTCTTATATTAGTCTGACAAGGTGTTTCAGTACCGGCGATGTGTGAACAAAGTTAATTAGCATTTGGTCAATTTATACTATTCTGTATATTGCTCTGATATTGTTGAAAAAATTAAAAATTGGTCTGGACATCATTTTTATCCTACCTCTTAGTCACTCATACCAGAACATACAGAAGACCCAAAAAGTCTCCACTAACACCTACTGGTCGGAGAAGGCGATGGCACCCCACTCCAGTACTCTTGCCTGGAAAATCCCATGGATGGAGGAGCCTGGTGGGCTGCAGTCCATGGGGTCGCTAAGAGTCGGACACGACTGAGTGACTTCACTTTCACTTTTCACTTTCATGCATTGGAGAAGGAAATGGCAACCTACTCCAGTGTTCTTGCCTGGAGAATCCCAGGAACGGGGGAGCCTGGTGGGCTGCCGTCTATGGGGTCGCACGGGAGTCGGACACGACTGAAGTGACTTAGCAGCAACACCTACTGGTAGGCTTTGGAATTGCAGAAAGAGTGGCTTAAAGGAGATACTGGAAAATGATACATAAATTCTAATCCACTCCTATGAGCACAGTTACTGTAAGCCCGTTTCACTCTTTGGGCTTCTAGAGTAGGCAAGATTAGCTGAGCAGTTCTTTTGTTGTTACTAAGGACACTAGTACTAAGTTACTAGTTTTTAGTTTCAACAGTTTTAGTTTCAATAGTTTTTAGTATTTAATCTATGGGACAACTGTATTAGGTATTAGGGACAAGCACCCAATCAACTTCAATTCACATTCTATGATGGGCAGACAACATACTACGACGGCACAAAGTGTTCTTTATTGTGATAGAGGTATTTATGAACTGATTCTTTAATTCAGTGAACAAATGCTAACTGAATGCCTGTTTGTGCCTTGCATGGCTCCAGGAGCTGAGGAATGAACAATGTCCCCTCGTATATAATAAAGCCTGGTAAAGGAGAATCTTAAAAAGTTGTTAACAACATTTAAAATAGATGCTCTAGAGCTTTCAGTTTATTTTGTTTAAATGAGACAAAGCACAGTCATTAGTGCTCCCCATTTCTCCTTCCCTTTGCCCCAGGCACCCACCATTCCACACTTTGATTCTACGAATTTGGCTATTTTAGATCCCTCATACAAGTGGACTCATGATTTGTCTTTCTGTGAATGACTTATTTCACTTAGCCTAATGTCCTCTAGGCTCATCTGTGTTGTTACATACTGCAAAATTTCCTTCTTTTTAAATTTCCATTTTGTATGTACCACATTTCCTTTATCCATTCATCTGTTGATGGACATTTAACTTGTTTCCACATCTTGACTGTTGTGAATGAACATAAGAGTGTTTATATTTCTTTGTTATCTTGACTCCCATTCTTTTGGGTAAATACTGGATCGTATGATAGTTCTATTTTCAATTTTTTTAGGACATTCCATACTGGTCTGCATAGCACAGAAAAACCACTTGACAAATTCAACACTTTTTCATTATTAAAAAAAAATAAACATAGAAGAAAATTACCTCAACGTAATAATGGCCATATTTGAAAAGCTAACATCATACTTACTGATGAAAAACTGAATGCTTTTCTTCTAAGATCAAGAAAAGGCAAGGAGGTTTATGCTCACCATTTTTATTTAACACAGTACTGGAAGTTATAGCCAGAGCATCTAGGCAAGAAAAAGCAACAAAAGACATCTAGATTGGAAAGGAAGAACTATCTGAGAAAGGAATTAGGAAAACAATCTCATTTAAAATAACACCAAAAAGAATAAAATACTTAATCAACTTAACTAAGGAGGCGGTTACTTAATTTTGATTTACAGAATCAGGAAGTCTGACAGGCAAAGGTAAAATGTAAGCTAATGTTTAAAGGATGAACAGGACTTAGACCTTTGGATAAGAATAGAGAAAAGATCATATGCAAAGGTCCCAGAGCATCATATGCAAAGGTCCCGGAGCATGGATATTTGAGGAACTGAAAAAAGTTGAGCAAATGGAGCAGAGAGCGAGAGTTAGCAAACTTTTCCTGTGAAAGACCAGATAATATTTTGGGTCTGCAGATGAAGAGGCAATATCCTACATTCTTCAAGCAACTGTTCTTGCTTTTGCTTGTTTGTTTTATATTTATGTAAAATATAAACATAAAAACCCTTTTTAGCCAACAAGCTACACAAAAACAGTCAGTGGGCTGGATTTGTCCTGTAGTTGCCCAGCACAGAGTGAAAGAACTCTTAAGAATCTGGGCTGAGGGTAGATGTGGGAAAATAAGTGATGCAAATTGCAAATAGCTTTTTAAAACTAGGCTAAAGAGTTTAGGCTCTCTCCTGAGGGCAGTGGGAGACCATTAAAAAGACCTACAAGAGAGGTGATACTATATTTGGACTTTGGAAGGTAATCCAGGGAATGTACTGTGTTGGACAGGTCAGGAGATCAGTTGTTAGACTATTGCAGACGTCCAGGCATGGTAATGGCTTGAATTGGAGAACTAACAGTTAGTTTATGAAACAGAAAAGATAGGAAATGAAGCATAATTTATAAGACTTAAGGCCTGCAAAGAAGGCCTGCAAAGAACTGACTCATTGGAAAAGACCCTGATGCTGGGAAAGATTGAAGGCAGGAGGAGAAGGGGACGACAGAGGATGAGATTGTTGGATGGCATTACCAACTCGATGGACATGAATCTGAGCAAGCTCGGGGAGTTGGTGATAGACAGGGAAGCCTGGCATGCTGCAGTCCATGGGATCACAAAGAGTTGGACACAACTGAGTGACTGAACTGAACTGAAGGCCTGCGTACTCAGTCAGGTCTGAGTCTTTGCCACTCCATGGGCTGTAACTCTCCAGGCTCCTCTGTCCATGGAATTTTTCCAGACAAGAATACCGGAATGGGTTGTCATTTCCTTCTCTAGGGGATTTTCCCAATCCAGGGATCAAACCCATGTCTCCTGTATTATAGTCAGCGATTGATCAAATGTATGAGCTAAAACGAAGGAAAACTGAGTTATTTCCAATTTGAGTAAATGATATTGATGCTTATTGAGCTGGGAGACTCAGCAAGAGAAAGCGTATCAGAGAAGGCAAAATGGTATTCGTTTTCACTTTTTAGTGTATTAAGTTTAAGGCGCCTATGAAACATCCAGGAAAAGATGTCTTGTAATAATAATAGTAGTTATGTTGGGGTTGCAAAGAGTTGGACATGACTGGGTGACTGAACAACAACAGCATCATAGGGGCAAGTATTTACTGAGGGCTCATCAAGCACCAAGCACTGTTCTAAGTACATACTTGAGTAAACTCGTTCCTTCCTCACAACAAATCTAGAGGTAGGCACTGTTGTTATCTCCATTTTATAAATGAGAAACTGAAACACATAGTAACTTGCTTAAGTTGGAAAATTGTATGTGTAACTGAGGAAGTATTTTTTTGGGAGTTATTAGCATAAGGACTTTGCTTAAGGCTTTGAGAATTAATGAAAACACTCAGGGGCAGTGTAGCAAGTCAGAAGAGATGAGATGTCCTGGGCCTAAATCTTGAGAGACACCAACATTTAGGAGAAGGAAGAGAAAGTGGAACTCCAAAAAGCCTAAGACTGAACAGCTGGAGAGTTAGGAAGGAGCGTTACAGAAGCTGTGAGAAGAGGACACTGTGAAGAGGGGGAGCCCAATAAAGACAAAGGCTACTAAACAGACAAGTCAGAAATACACGGGAGAGTTTACTTTGGCATTAGCAATGTGCGGTTTACTAATGGCCCTGGCAAAATAATGTTTCAGTGGAGGTGGTAGTGTTAACGTGCTGTAGAATGTTAAGAAAGAAGTTAAGACAGGAAGGGCAGCTACTTAGGGGAAATTCAATGGGGCGGAGAACTAGAGGTTCTATTGGGGTGACTGATCAGGAAATAGGTCAGGAGAGTGTGGACTGAGAGTGGATTTACTGAATTATCAATTCAGAGCCTGAGATATTCTGGGAGATTATAGGGATGTGTGCTGCATCCATGGAAGTGTGGGCATGAAGTTTGTGAATGGAGGAGTGAGTCACTAGAACTTAGGAGAACATAATACTGAGAACTTGGAGTTTTAGATGAGTTTTCTTCATAAACAGAAGTAGAGAAGAAAGTTTTAAACTAGTGCTAAAGTCTTTCGTGAAAAGGGGAGGAAGAATAGACGTTTGCAATAGGATGGAAAGGAAGAGTTATATAGACAGCTCCTTCAAAGAAGTGTTTTCATATCAAGATGGAAGATTCATGGTTTAAATGGGCAGTGCTGAATAGGATGGGTAGAAGACATCCCGTCATCCTTGTACCATAAGAAATGGGGAGAAAAATGCAGCTTCTCCTTAAGGTAGCAGGAGAAGCTTTATTCCCTGGGTGAGCCAGGGTTCTTTTTAAAGCAAAAGGCTAGAATGGGCATTCAGTGAAGAATTTGAGGACAAATATGAATTTGTTACCCTGGGAACAAGAGGACATTCTACAGGGCAGAATGGAAGATTTGGGGAGAGAAGAGTAGAGAAGGAAGTTGATTCAGGAGAAAGGAAGAGAATAGATTGAAGAAGGGATTGGCACCTGAGGAGCTTAGATCTTGGGCATTGATCAAGGAAAACAGAAATGTATGTGAAGTATGGTTAATTTGGCTGGGTAGAAAATCTTAAAAGAATTAGTCCTGGCAGCCTTCTGATGAAAGTCTTGGACTTAGAAGTGGAGGGTCATCTATGCCTCTTGGCCTTGGTTGATTACACACCCAAGGGGCTCTTTGTGTCTTGGCTGCATGGAAGAAGTCAGTGATGAGTAGGACTGAAGCTTAGCTCAGGGATGGAGTACTGTCCTTGAATTGGTGGTGGGGCCCTACAAGGCTACTTAACAACATATGCCCAGGGTGCCAGGGTAGCACATCTAATTCAATCAGGGTGTCAGCAGCAAAGTGTCTGCATCCTCAAAAGCTTTCTTTCTCATAGCAATAAATTATGATTTAGAGCACACTGAGAAGCAAGACACTGAAATTGGAAGTTACTGGAAAAAGTATGACTTTCAACCTTAAATCTGCAATTTGATTGTATCTGAAGGACAAGTCATTTTCACAACTGTCAATTTTCCTATATCATCAAATCCATGGGAGTTTCAAAGTCCTGTTGTTGATGATCTAGGCAGTCTTGGGCAGGGACTGGTTGGCCAGCTTGGCTAAACCTTTAGCCAGAAATCTTATAGAGGCTTCTTTGGAAGGACCCCCCCTTCCCTAGCCTCCTTGATCTACAGGCACTTGACCTGGGTGGGTCCTCAGAGCAAGAAGCACAATTGTGATGCTTTTCTAGTGCTTCTCTCAAGCTCTCTTTTGTATCCTTTTGGGGGCCCCCGTGAAGGCACACAAACATCTGCATTCCCTACACTATGGAAGCAACACAATGCTTTAAAGCCTCTCAGAAAACCTACAGGACAGTTAATATGATTTAAGCCTATATTTAAATTTTATGAGACTCATTTTCAAGGCTAATAACCCAGTTTACTGTGCACAATATCAAATGCAAATTTTATTACTGACTTGGTAAAAACCAAGACGATCATCATTAGCATATCTCCCCACATCACCCTTTTTAGCCAAAAGGTGTACCAGGAGTAACAGTGGGGGTTTTTATATGTGTTGTAAATTACAGTTATTATCTCATTAGATAAACACATTTAAAATCAGGTTATCATTCACTTATATATCAGAAAGTTGTTTGTTCAATTGCAGCTAGTCTCATATTCTAACATATGGTGCATGAAATTCTTAGACTAATAAAATTTCAAGGTACAGGGAGCTGGTGTCTTGGAAAAAACTGTTTCTGCTCCACGAATGGCTCGATATAATCTGTAATTGCTCTGAAACAATTATGCAGCAGACTGTTTTGTACTTAATAGTATTTACATCCTTGGTTTTATTAGCAACAAAATGTGAGTGGAACTTGTGAAAGAGAAATTAATTTTTGCACTAAAAGATGTAAACTTTTAAATGAAGGCTCCAGCAGATTGAGGAAACTAAAAACATGAGGATTGGTTGGTTCTCAATTTCTTCACTTTCTTTTTATTATTACACCTCCTATTTCTCATTAACCTATCAAAATATTTAGACAATTATAAAAAACAGAACAAACTCCCACAAGATACAGGTTTCTGGCTTCAAGTTATTTATTTTTTTAAGATGTGCAGTGTTCTAGAGTTTATAATGTGCTGTAATGTCCTACTGTCAAAATTGAATTGACACTGGAAGACTTACTTTGCATTTCTTTTTCTAAGAAGAAAAGCATGGGTTAAAAGTAGATATTCTCTTATGTGAACTCAACACTCATCTCAAAACAAGCAAAGAAGACCAATATTCTCTGAATCTGTAGAGTTCTTATCATGGACAATGCCTGGAGTAATTTCTTTTTGTTAAATCATTCCCATGAAGTTCATGTGGGTCTTAAAACTGTCTTGGCAGTGCAGTGTCTTAGAAAGAGCTCATTCATTTATTTTTTTTTAATTTATTTATTTTTAATTGGAGGATAATATTGAATAATATAATGTTGGTTTCTGCCATATATCAACATAAATTAGCCATAGGTATACATAGGTCCCCTCCCTCTTGAATCTCCCTCCCACCTCCAACCCCATCACACTCGTTTCAGCTGTCACAGAGTACTGGGTGTGAGCTCCTTGCACATTCACTTATAAAATGAGAACACTCAAACCAAACTTACTGAGTTTTTGTGAGAATTCAATTGGCTACAATTAACAGCATGGCACAAATGTCAGCCATCTCAAATTTTTTTGAAGTCCTGTTCAGGCTTATAAGAAGCACAACACTTCAGAGTTCCTATTTTACATGATCTTTCCAGGTAGAGCTTTATCTTTGTCACGTGATCCATTTCTGGACATTTACTAAATGTGTCACAAGGTTCTATATTGAATCTTCCATCTGTATTACATGTTGGTCCAATAATATGTATATTCTCTAACATGTTAACATTCATACTGAGCAGAAAATGAAATTAATAATCTTGCTTTTTTTCTTGTGTATAATGCATGTTCATTCTAGAAAAGTTAGGAAACAGATGAAAAGAAAAAAAAATCACAATTCTTTATGTTAATTTTGATATACTTGATATATTTTGATACTTTTTTTTATGAACATATAACATAATATATATGCTGATGTTTGACATAATTAAAATCACACCCTATTTAGTAATATAGCTTGACTTTTCCACTTATTATAACATGAACATTTTGATATGGTATCTGAGTGGGTTGAAAAAATGTTTTAATAACTGTGTACAGTGAACAAAGTAGCAAAACTTTCCTCATATATAGTTATAATAATTAGAATTTTTCAATATTAAAGTTTTATGATGCAAATATTCACATCAGAGGATATGTTTCAAGATACCTACTTTAATGATACAATTATTTTGTATGTATGTTGAAACCAATATGTCACATTTGAAAGCAGAACTTCCTTCCATTCCTCTCCCATGGGGTCTTGACCTCTGCAGCTCCTCTGTTACTCCTGACCTGAGACTAGACCACCTCTGCTGAGGAAGTTGTTCTTTTGACAACAACACATACGTATCTGAGGGTCTAATTTAAAGGGTGATGAATTAATAGGCTCACCAACCGAGCCTGTAAAACTGATCACATCCACCCTGGCTATCTATGGGACAACAGATGTTCCTGCCAAACCACTTGAATATCCTTAACATGCTTTGTAATTGTGAAAAGACCAGAGGCTCTTGGTTTCCATTTTCTCACTATTACATACAACCTGTTCTACTAGGACTTGAATTTTTCAACTTGAAAGAGCACTGAAACTAATTAATAATAAGACACTGGGATAGACATATCCTATGGCCTGATAATATGCAGTTAAAACTCAAAACATTTCATGGTTTATCTGCATTTTAATGTAAAATCAGAAAACTTTGCACATCACATTATACAAAGCTATATATCACTCCTTTTAAATTAGGAAGAGTTAAATTTCATTTTTCTAATTGTGATGTCAGTCATTATTTAAAAGAGTTAAGTGGCAAGTGAAATCAATGTTTAGGGGCACCAAAGATCTCCAGAATCAACTGAAGACTTATTTCTAGACATCTACTCCTGTCGTAGGTGTTTATTTCTTGTCTTTTAGAAGAATTTGTGCTTTGAGTTTTAAAAACCTACCCATTTACTCCTAATTCAGATCTTCCCAGTGCTTTTATTTTTCTCAGGTATAACTGCAGTATCCTTGGATATTCCACTGACTCTTTCTAAGCTGTTGTTTTTCAGTCGCCAAGTCGTGTCCAACTCATCGAAATCCCATGGACTGCAGCACAACAGGCTTCCCTGTCCCTCTTCCTAAGCTATCAGCTGATATATTGCTATTTATACTTTGCCACATATGTATACGTATGAAGACAACCATCAATGAGTTACTGACTTGGTAAACTTTAACAGGGCAATTTCCAGGGGGAATTTTTCTTTTACTAATTAATAGAACTTAACCTAATTAATATTATCCAGTTAAAGCTTTTACAAAGATCCAAATAGAATCAAATTTTTTTTTATCAATCCTTTTTTATCAATCGTCTAGTATCATATGGTCCTCATTAGTAAGCCCCCAATCAAATGATTTCACGTTTTTGTGCAGAAAGAGCTTTTAATTTTAACAGAGTAACTCTCACTTTACATTACAGAGTAGAATGCTGGTAAATTTTAATGATGAGATCTGTGTGGGGGGGGGACAGGAAAGCACTAATTTTTTTTTTTCTTAATCTGCTGATTTCTGTTGGTGTAACACTTCTTCCATCACAATTTCAAGTTACTGAATTGACTTGGGAAGACTCAAGATGCTTTTGCAAGCCAGATCATGCCAGCTCCAGAACACCTCTCCCTGCATTAGGAGTTGTACATTGTCTAAACAAACAAAAATGAAACAAAACACATCTATTTTTGGTTCATTAGTATCCACTTTGTCACTCAGACTCAAAATAAACTTGTGTTTAATTTAACAATCTCATATCTACTTAAAAACTTTTATACAATGCGGTCCTCTGAAAGGGCTTTCTTATATAACCAAGCAAATTTCAAGATATTACACTTTCATTGTTGCTGTTGTCATTTAGCAGCTAAGTTGTGTCCCATTCTTTTGTGATGTCACGGAGCCCCCAGGCTCCTCTGTTCTTGGAATTTCCCAGGCAAGAATATTGGAGTGGGTTGCCATTTCCTTCTCTAGGGGATCTTCCCGACCCAGGCATTGAAGCCGTATCTCTTGCCTTGGCAGGAGGATTCTTTATACCACTGAGCCACCTGGGAAGCCCATGCTTTCATTAGTTAAAAAAAGTATTTGACATTCCCCTTGTGATTCTTCTGTAACCCATGGGTTATTCATAAATACATTATTTAAATAAACTCTTTACATTTAATTATGGATTTCTAGTTTAATTCTCTGGTGGGCAGAAAACACATCTTGTATGATTTCAACCTTTTTAAATTTATTGAGACTTGTCTTATGGACCAGAATATGGTCTATCTTGGGGAATGTTCCATGTGCACTTGAAAAGAAGGTATATCTTGCAGTGGTTGAAAGTAATGATCTAAACACAGGGAATTCTGGTTGATAGATGTTCAAATCTTCTATACCCTAACAGGTTTTATTTAGTTTAACTGTTTGAGCAATTACTTAGAAAGGTTTAAATCTGCACCATAATTTAGATTTGCCTAGTTCTTTTAGCTTCTTTGGTTTTTGCTTTTTAAAGTTCTTTATATATATATATATATATATAATGCTTACTCCTTTAGGATTAATGTATCCTTGATGATCTAGCCTCTTAACATTGTGAAATATCCCTTCTTATCTCTGCTATTATTCCTTGCTTTAAAGTCTACTTTGATAGTAATATAGTCACTCCAGATTTTTAATGATTAGTGTTTGCATGGTATATCTTTTTCCATCCTCTCATTTTTAATCTATCTTTGTCTTTATGTTTAAGTTGTGTCTTTTGAAACCATCACATAATTGGGCTTTGCTTTCATTTTTTAAAATTTTAATAAGAAAGGAATTTTACAAAAAATCGCCAAAAGAAACATGAATCAGGAGGCACTATAAAGTTTAAGAACTGATGTTGATGCATGGTTATTACTCAAGGTCCACAGTTTACATTGGAGTCACTCTTGGTCTTGTACATTCTGTGGGTTTTGACAAATGTATCATACAGGGTAGTTTCATGGCTCTAAATATCCTGAACTTTGCTTTTTGAGCTGGTCTGATTAGATAAAATAGAACAAGTGTCTCAGGTCAGTGGAACAGTATGGTTAACCGACCCTGAAGTTGGAGGGAATTGACAAAGAGGTGCTTGGGGTGCTGACCCCACGGAGCAGGGAGAAGAGGTGGCCGGAATGATCACAGGACCCAGACACGCTGGAGGCCAGTAAGAGAAGTTTAGCCTTTTCCCCTGAGAGCAGCAGGGAGTTAATGAAGGATTTTAACCTGGAAATGCCTGACTAGAAAGACCTGGCATTTCTGATGTCCAGCTAATACCCGAGTTGAGTAGAGAGCTTTCTCCTTAGGCTGACTAGAAATCCATCTTCCTGCACAATGAGAGCTTTGGAAATCCCATACATAAACAGCTTCTCTCAGTCTTGCCTTACAAGTCATGCTCTGTGCAGGCTCAGCTTTTACCCAAACAAGACCAAGAGGACCCATACATAGATTTTGGAGCTCCTTTTCTGCACATCTCTCCTTCAGACACCCTGCCTTACAAGCCATAGCTGCCTCAGTTCAGTTCAGTTGCTCAGTCGTGTCCGACTCTTTGCAACCTCATGAATTGCAGCATGCCAGGCCTCCCTGTCCATCACCAACTCCCAGAGTTCACTCAAACTAATGTCCATCGAGTCCTCACCAGGCTCAAATTTCCTTCCCTGTTTCTCTATCAGCGAAAGTGTAGTTCTCTGATCGGCAATTTTTAAAGGACCTCCAGGTGGGAAGCTGGGGGAAATGTAGAACTCTGGGGTTTCCTGGTCCTGCTCCTCCTGACCACACCGATTTGGGAAGCAAACCTTTGTGAGGAAGTGACTCAAAGGTCAGCCTCCAGCTCCAGCTACACACAGTGCTCAGCACATTTATTTGGTTTCTGATTTATGGGGCTTCCCAAAGGGTACTAGTGGTAGAGAACCCACTCACCAATGCAGGAGACATAAGAGATGCAGGTCTGATGCCTGGGTTGAGAAAATCCCCTGGAAGAGGGCATGGCAATCCACTCCAGTATTCTCGCCTGGAGAATCCCATGGACAGAGGAGCCCGGTGGACTACCGCTCATGAGGTCCCAAAGAGTTGGATATGACTGAAGCAACTTAGCACTTAGCATGTTGGGGTTAGTTTGAGTCCTGACTTCCCCTTCCAACATGTAAATTCTGTTTCATGGACTTTGTTTTTGTTTTTTGTTTTTTTTCCTGACCCATGGACCTCAGCTGGGACCATCCTAACCTCTCAGTTTGATTCTAATCATGTTGATTCTAGAAAGAGGAATCACCAATATCTCAGTCTCTTCCCCCTAACCCCACAACCCTGCAAAGACTCCTGCCTCCTACACAATTTTATCTCTGTTTTGCCAACACCAACTGTGTTACAGCAAGTGATATTGTAAGAGATGGTCTTCATCAATCACAAAGTGTCCTTTTCATTCTTTCCTTAGGATAATTGGTACCAACTCATCCTAGAATATGTGATTTCAAGTCATTTAAATCTGAATGATCCTTCAAAGTTCCGCCAGGGTAACTTGCTATGCCCACTTTCTTGACACCATTCCTAGCAAGCTTTCTCATTGAAAATATTAAGTTCTCTTTCACCAGGTTGGCGTGCACACACACACACACACAGGCTGTTCTTGTCTGTCCCCATGTGGCATACACATTAGAGAAGATGACACTTCTTGGTTAACTGTAAACTTTACCAAGCATCCTCCTCTGACCGCAGCAGCTTCAATGACTTTCTTTTTTTCACCTAATGTTTTATTTGGCTTACACTAATACGTGTATGCTACGAGTAGCCCAAAACAGAGGCCAAACTTTTTAAACAAATAACTTTTCAAATTTATCTTCAAATTTAAGGATCAAAATAAGTGTACAGTATATACACTTAAATGTCTTTGTCTTTTTCTATTTTGAAAGTATAAGACAATTAAATGCTATAAAAATTCATCTTGGTATATCCATACCATAGAATATTATTTGGCAATAAAAAGAAATGAGCTATCAAATCATGAAAAGACATGGAAGAAACTTAAATACATAATACATTACTCAGTGAAAGAAGCCAAAATGAAAAGTCTATGTATTGTATGATACCAACTATATGACATTCTGCTGCTGCTGCTGCTGCTAAGTTGCTTCAGTCGTGTCCGACTCTGTGCGACCCCATAGACGGCAGCCCACCAGGCTCCGCCATCCCTGGGATTCTCCAGGCAAGAACACTGGAGTGGGTTGCCATTTCCTTCTCCAATGCATGAAGGTGAAGAATGAAAGTGAAGTTGCTCAGTCGAGTCCGACTCTTAGCGACCCCATGGACTGCAGCCCACCAGGCTCCTCCATCCATGGGATTTTCCAGGCAAGAGTACTGGAGTGGGGTGCCATTGCCTTCTCCGTATGACATTCTAGAAAAGCCAAAGCTGCAGAGACGGTGAAAAAATCAGTGGTGGCCAGAAGTTGGAGATAGAAGGAAGAAGAATAAGAGGTGTACAAGTGATATTCAAGGCAGTGAAAATATCCTACATGATGCTGTGAGAGTGGACACACGTATATAGACATTTGTCAAAACCCACAAAACTATGAAACACAAGGAATGAATCCTAGTGTAACCTATGAATTTTAGTTAGTAATAATGTATCAACGTTGGTTCATCAATTTAACAAATCTTCCATACTAACACAAGATACTACTAATAAGGGAAAGTGTAGGGAAAGGTGAGGAAGTACATGAAAACTCTATACTTTCTGTTCAATTTTTCTGGAAACAATGCTGCTCTTAAAGTCTATTAAAGTTTTTAAAAATCAGCTGAACTTAAAATTTTATCTTTAGAGTTCTGAGCAAAAACTTATTTCTAATACTATAATTCATATGGAGAAAAAAAGAAATAATTCAAATGATCATTTGACTTACTAGAGCACACACTAAGTTACCCACAAAAATATACTATTTATTCTAAGAACTGTCTGCTGGAATCAGCTATTTTTTAGTCCCACCATGCCTACATTTTAATCATTTCACCTTGTTCTGAATAAACATGAAGCTTGATAGTCATGACACTTGAATAATCCCATGGCTTAAGCTGGTCCTAGGTTCTAAGAGAAACAACTAGTGACTTGAAAGAGGTGTTATTCTTTTACAATAAAGCAGAAACTGGTTGCACAATATAAAAGCAGAGATAGTCCTACAGGAATTAGCCTGTGCCATTTGATTTTTATGGATGTTATTGTCTAATGAAAGTTAATGATTAAACACATTTGGTCCCATTGTCTTTGGTTGTTACCTCATTCATCACAAATTTTATTGCAAAAAAAGAAAGGCATTTCACTCCTAACATTTTGCGAGATGCTACGTCAGCATTTGTCTCTAATTTATTTGGAATTAAATCTTGTACATTTTAACCAGATTTCTAAAAATTTTTCATTAATTTATAGAAATCTATGAATTCACAGTATTCAAACTGCTTTATCCTAAATGAAAGGAGTCACAGCAAAAGTAGCTGAGAAATCACTAGGAAGCTACTATGCTCTCACTGTGCCTTGTGAATCAAATTGGAAAAGAAAACCAATATCATAATTGATGAAATTCAAATTAGAATTTTCTGTTTTTGTGCTGTCACCATAGAGCAAATAGCTAATTCAGCTTTGAGCCTACTCCTTTAACAGGGAAGTGATTGCACCTGCTAGTACAAAATTATGAATAAAAATAATTCGCCAAATGGGATTTCATTTTAAAAATGCAGATCCTATTTGAAGAGCTTCACAAAGGAATACTGCCTCTGACAAGTGGAGAAAAATCTACCCTTCAAAGCTAATTGTGGCATGATAGTATGTATGAAAGAAAGAAAAATGGCATATAGCTATTAAAACTAGTTTTGTAATGCAGACACACTTTTTCATGGAAACAGTAACAGCCTCGGGGGTATGGGGGAGGGGCGGGGGGCAGGGAGGGTGTGTGGAATGAGCAAGAGGAGATTCTTCCAGATGAATGAACAAATGAATGAATGCATTAAAAAAAAAAGTCCAAACCCAAACTTGTTTAAGGTGACTAATTAAGACCCCCTCTTAGAAAAGCTGTTGCTAGGTAAACAAAACTGTTTAAAACATGTTCATCATTAGTGTCCCCTGACAGAAGGATGAGGTGGCAGACTTGGTGACAGAAGGGAGAAGAAGAGCGGCATATGGCCCCCAGTTCTGTCCCCTGCTGACAAGCTGCCTCGCTGCAAGCCCCTTTTGCTCTGTATTCCGTGCACACAGCAGATTGCTATGCCCCAACTTTCCCATCTGTACCCCAGACTCGTGTCGCAACAGCGTGGCTGCCGAGCAGATTTCAGTGGTGCGCCCTGGGGGGAGAGGATGTGGAGATGGAGGGTGTGGGGCAAGAGCAAGGGCTTACAGGGGATCTGGGGGAGGACAGGAAGGGAGATTAACAACCAATCATCACCACACTCTCCATAATGTATTGTCTCTACAGCATTACATGGTATATTTCCAGTGGGGATTAGCCCATCCATCACAGCCCTTTATTGGCCCCCTTTTTTGTTGTTGTATAAAGCCCAAACACTATCGTAAAATTCTAAACTGCTTAATTGCTGTGCTGTAAAAATTTGCATATCAGAGATACGTCATTTCATCATTAAAGGGCACTAGGTATCTGTCACAAGGTCCCCACAGTCATGCCAGTGCACCCCTGAAGAAAGGTCACAATTGGTACTATGCAGAACTCGCTGCTGAATTCAAATCAGCAGCAATTAGGGCTTTGGATACTGTTGGATTCATATTTTGATTTCTTCTGGTTCAAGGCTCAGGGCACACTGACCCACTTCCTACATGATCAGAATGTTAAAGCAACATTTTCTACCAGCGTGGGCCCTGGGTGCTTATAAATTTTTCACTTTCACCATCTGATATGCATTGGGGCAGTAAACTAATTTTTACATCCTAGATCTTGTCTGAGATCAGACTTTAAATTGAATCATCTAAGTCACTTGCAGAACCAAATTTCCCCCTCACCTTTACAATGAAAGATGGGTGAAATGTTTGTAAAACTTGGGCAGAGGATGAACCAGGATGCTCAGTAAGCATGCAAAATCTCAATGGTAGGTAGAGATTGTATAACGGAGAAGTACCCTTGCAGTGGTGGCCCACCCCTTCAGTCCCCACTGGGGGAAGGGGTGCCAGTGAGTGGTAGCCGTAGGAGGGTCAATGACACCCTGCTCTTTCTCAGAGACTTTGATCCCTGCCGAGCTTCCCTGTGGGTGGAGGAGAATGATTTACAGAGCCCACTCGACAGGGCTGCCTTCCATTAAAAGCAGCCACTCCTGACTCACCCGTGCCTGCATCCCTCCACATCTGGGTCAGAATAAGAACTAATGGGTAACTAATCCAACTGAAGTTACAATGGAGACCCTGAAACCATCAGAGCTTCAGCTGGAATTCAGCCAGGACACTCAAACAAACGCTGCGTTTATTCCCAGCTTGGCACCTTTCTGAAACCCAGTAATCACAGTGAATGTCTTAAAACACCTGCACACAGATCAGCAGAAGCAGGGTTAGTGTGCAGGCAGCACGGGGGTGGAGGGCTATTCTTTGCCTCCATCTCCTGGGTGTTGGAAATCATCAAAGGTAAACAAACAACTGATAAATACTCATACGGTGGTTATCTTGATTATATGTGATTTTTATTTTCCCCTTTATAATTTTCAAGTTTTCCCTCAAAGATTTGTACAAGGTGAATGTATTAATTTTATAATCAAGAATAACTGTTGTCTTTGTAAAAACTACAGAGGCACGAGTAGCATTTATCATGGTACTCAGGGTGGGTGTTAGTGAAGACTCAAAGAGTGTTTGTGGCAAGCTTTTGCTGGGGGCTCTTCTAACTAGCAATAAGCACAACACATTTCAGGGTATGTAATTTTTAAACATAGGCCACTGTGAGACTTTGCATGAATTGCAAGAACTAAGGTTTTCACCAAGGATGAGTGGCAGGAGGAAGTGAGGATGGTTGGAGAAGACAGTTAAAGAATACATGTAATATCAATGAATGAATGGATCAGGGAAATTGATATATATGTGTATGTGTGTATGTGTGTGTGTGTGTGTGTGTGTGTGTAGAGTGTGTGTTAGTTGCTCAGTCATGTCCCACTCTTTGTGACCTCATGAACTGTAACCTGCCAGACTCCTCTGTCTGTGGGATTTTCCCAGGCAAGAATACTGGAGAAGGTTGCCACTCCCTTCTACAGGGGATGTTCCCAACCCAAGGATTAAACTCAAGTCTCCTGCATTGCAGGTGGATTCTCTACCATCTAAGCCACAGGGAAGCCCATATATAACCTTAAAAATGACAGAAATTTTCATTTGCACCAACATGAATGAACCTGGAGAGCATTATACTAAGTGAAATAAGCCAGATAGAGAGAGAAAAGTATTGCCTGATCTTACTTATATGTAGACTCTAAATAGAAAAACAACAACAAAAAAACCCAAAAAGTGAAACTCATCGAAAAAGAACATAGAATGAAGTTGCCAGGGGCTGGGAGGTGGAGAAAACAGGTAGGGGTTGGTAAACAGATACAATCCTGCAGTTTTAAGATGAATACGGTCCAAGGACCTAAAATGTAGCATGTAATTCTAGCTGATAACCCTGTATTGTACGGCTTAAATGTGATGAGAGAGTAGAACTTAAATGTTCTCACATGCAGACACACAAAAATAAATGTGTGAGGTGGTAGATGCGTTAGTTAACATTATGGGAATGGGAGATTTTTTCACAATATATAACATATCAAATTATCACATTGTACACTTTAAATATCTCATAATTTTAATATTCAATTATACTTCAAAGAAGCTGAAAAAAGAAAATTGCAGTTTAAAAATTGATATAACAGGGTATCTTGTCAAAGGCAATAACTGTGATAATAATAATAGCTAATACTTTATATAGGCCTAGTTCGAAGAAGTTTACATGTATTAAGTCACTTAACACTGGTAACAACCCTATGAAGTATACCATTGTTATTCCTATTTTACAGATGAAGAAGCTGATACCCAGAGAGGCTAATTAACTTGCCCAATCTCACACAGCTGCTGCTGCTGCTGCTAAGTTGCTTCAGTCATGTCCGACACTGTGTGACCCCATAGATGGCAGCCCACCAGGCTCCACCATCCCTGGGATTCTCCAGGAAAGAACACTGGAGTGGGTTGCCATTTCCTTCTTCAATACATGAAAGTAAAAAGTGAAAGTGAAGTCGCTCAGTCGTGTCCGACTCTTAGCGACCCCATGGACTGCAGCCTACCAGGTTCCTCCGTCCATGGGATTTTCCAGGCAAGAGTACTGGAGTAGGGTGCCATTGCCTTCTCCACTTACACGGCTAGAGGGTCTAAAATGGCAAATCCGAATCTCTAATCCAGACCTCTTTTCTAATCCATGTATCACTCAACTGGTAGGTCACTCCAACTGGATATTCCAAGGGCATTTAATATTCAACATGTTCAAATTGAAATCACCGTCGACCTCCATGCTGTATAATCTACTTTTTGTTTCCTATTCAGTGAATGACATCGACAGGTCTGTCATTCAGGTCACAAACCTCAGGTTCTTTCTCCTCCTATTTCTCCTGCCTCCATACTCTTGCCAGTGGTATCCTCTTAACATCTTTTCTAAGTTCCCCGTGTCTGTACCACTTTTTCTGTCATAGACTTAAGTCATCACCTCAAAGTCACCCAGATTATTGTAAATGCCCTGTGTATTGCTTTGCCCATCTCCCATCTTGACTCCTTCCAATCCTATTACCACAGTTTTCTAGAACATCAATCCTTTCATATCACATTCTTCCCTTAATTTTGATTGGCTTCCAAACTTCTTACAATAAAATAAAAGTCTGTGTAGTTCTCTAACTTTATTTCCATGGTTACCATATGCTATAATATTCCATACACTTTGTTTCTTTACAGGCTCTTTCTCTTGTCTAGAATGTACTACTGTCTTCTGGAAGAGTTCTATTCATTTTCTAAAATGCATCTCCACTCTCGGGCTTTCTCAGACACCACCCTTCTGATCTGAGGCAAATTAATATCCTTCCTCCATGTTCCTGCCCTCTAATGTCCATCTAATTCATGTCTGCTATTCCCTCTTCATCCCATGTACATCTAAATTATACTCAGGTTGGCATCCAAGGAGACAGAGTTGTATCAAATGTGTCAGGGAGCTAAGTTATGACTCAGGGGAATCAGTTCCGAGAGAAGGGAATAAGCTTTGAGCCCTGCAGGAAGAGAGGCCAACAGTGTCCAGCCAAAGATTCCCAGGAAGTAGAAGATTTCCTAGGAAGTTTATTCAAGATATATTGGACAAACCTTCAAAGAGAAGATTGTAGAAAACTGAAAAGAGATCTAACTGGTAACAACTGGGGGTGTGAAGCAGTGCATGACTGCTCCCATCATTGGGAGAACTATCATTGTGGAGGAGTGAGTAGTCTATGCCAGTTGGGGGGATCATCAACAGTCCTACCCACTGAGTGTCTTGCTTGACAACTCAAGCAAGAGACTGTGAAATGTTAGAGTAACTACGTTTGTCTATTGCTCGAAACATGTTTGTTTGAATTTTTTCCCCCATTGTTTTTGAGAAGACTTCCTTGGGATTTCTTAGGTGGTGCAGTGGTAAAAAGCCCTCCTACCAATGCAAGAGACATGGGTTGAGAAGATCCCCTCAAAGAGGAAATGGCAACCTACTACAGTATTCTTTCCTGGAAAATTCCATGGACAGAAGAGCTTGGTGGGCTATAGATCTTGGGATCGCAAAGAGTTAGACATGACTGAGCACATGTGCACTTATAATTTAGGGATTTGTTGCCAGCCTATTGCATTTGGTAGTAGAGATGTTAACCCAGTATTCTGACAAGGACTTACACCAAGAGGAGTGTCACTCTCTATGCAAAGCCCTTCTGTACCATGATCCTCCCTGATGCTGCAGTCACAGTGTGACTTGAGGCGACTAGAGTTCTGTGTCTCCTGATTTCTCCCTAATTAGCCTGATACAGTGACTTCAAATTCCACAAACCTACACTCTACCCCAGAACTAGAAATAGCCTCCAAAAACTCTCATGCCAAAATTAAAATGCTATAGGACAGGACTAACAAATTGGCATTTAAGAACATGCTAAACATGAATTCCTCAGCTCTGCTTTACAAATGATTACTTAACATCCCCCAAGCGCCAGGAACCATGATAGTTGCCAAGGATACAAAGATGTGGTCCCTGTTCCAGAAACTGAAGAGGCTTCAAGCCTAAGAATAAAAGAGTTTAGCATGGGTTAAGTAGTAAACTGGAGATCTGCACACAGTATGAAAAAAGGTGATTTCAGCTCAAACTTCTATGAGAAGATCTCCCAAAGATTGCTTCTGAGCTAAATGTGTCTGAGTAATCTGAGGAGAGGTCCCTGCAGGAAGTGTGTGTGTTTGGTGGGGGAGCTGGGGAGTGGGGTTTAGAAAACGAAGATCAGCAGTATTGTCTGTGGAACCCTGTGAGAGGGCTAGGGACTGAGGGAGAAAACTAATAATTAAACTACTTGTTGAAGTGACTAATAATGTCACTTCTAATTGGAATGTGGGGGAAAAAGTACAGTTATCTTATTTGGATGACATGGAAAGGTCATTGAAACCATTTTTTCTGAATAGCATTAGTTGCTGGCATGACTTCTGACTCACTAGGGTGATTCTTTCTGGTAGATGGAATAATAACCAGTGGTCATTACAGTTCATGTTGATTGTAGTTGCCTAGAAATAGTGAAGTTTTTCATTTTTACCCTGGGCATCATAGGTCTTCTACAAGATAGTATTCACAATTCTCCCTGTTACTTTTCCTGTCTTGATGAAGCATTTGCAAATTTTGCACTTTGGCAGAATAGAAGAATTGACTTCTCAATTTACATAGTTGACTTTATGCATATTTTGAAACTTTTCTATGAGATATTCAACAAAGGCCCCTTCCAATCTCTCCTGTGTTACAATTAAGATCACAGATATTTGGTGTTTGAATGGCCTCAGAGTAGAAGTTCTCCATCAGGCAGGGTTATGGGTTGCAAGCAACAGAAACTGACTCTGGCCATGTTAAAGAGAAAAGCAATTACATGGCAGGATGTCATTGGTTTACCAAATAATGGGAAGCTGGAGACAAATACAAGACTTAAAAGTGGGCAAGAATTGAGGCATCTCTGGAGAAAGAGCAGAAAACATACCATCTGCCCTTTATTGGAAATAGTCTCGTCAGGACACTAGCAGCTTCCCTGTTGCCGCACACTGCCTCTGACACCTCTGAACATGATCCAGTTTCTCTGAAGGGATCCTAATGATTCCTTCCATGTTCACAGATTCCTCCAGATTTAGAGTACCCAGTGGCTAACTTGAAGTCACAGGCCCATTTACAGATCTCCTGGGAAATTGTAAGGGAGGCCTTTGCTCTTTCTTTCTACCTGGCTTCCCTAAGGCTCAGTGGGTAAAGAATCTGCCTACAAAGCAGGAGACCCAGGTTCAATGTCTGGGCCAGGAAGATCCCCTGGAGAAGGAAACCCACTCCAATATTCTTGCCTGGAGAATCCCATGGATAGAGGAGCCTGGAAGATTACAGTCCATGGGGTTGCAAGAGTCAGATATGAGTGAGTGACCAAACCACTTTAAACCACCATCAGTGAGGAGTAAAATGTGGTATCTCTCCAGTATAGCACATGATTATGGGGATTCCTCCCAAAGAGCAAGGCCTTTGGATATAGACTGCTTGCTGTAAACATATCCATGAACAATGCCATGGATAAAAACCAGTTAAGGCCTTACAGGGACTCTCAGAGCTCGGGGCTGAGTGTCTTTCCAGCAATAGCTTCAGGAATGGTTCTAATACAAAGTCAGGTGGAGGAATTCTCAAGTAGTGTTGCTTGTATTTCTGTGGACGTGGGCATCTGGGTGCAGGGCAGTTTAAGTAACTGCCTTCACGGTGTACTAAAAATCACTTTCCATTCAATAAGAGCTTAGTTACTAAGCACACAGACCTACCCTTGTTTCATTAGAAAGAGATCTTTTCCACGAGGCTAATTAGATTCAAGTCAAATAAATCTGGTGAGGTCACTGCACCAGCCTCCCAGTCAAGCTGCAAGACACCTATTGAGCTGGAGGGTCCATAGGCCAGGTTCCAGATGAAATCCTAATACGTACATCTGTTACAAAATGAAGATCACAATGTGTTTAATTTCATATTCTGCTATTTTTACTAAACACTAAATTAGATTACCTCCAGATAATTGACTATTTTTCAAAAATGTGATTTTTAGTAGCCATGTGAGAGTAGCAAGTGATATAATTCAACATACAGTAACTGGGGCAACATGATGTCATGGAATAAAGGTGGGTCATAGACCTGGGAAAGCCGAGGACTGACCTCTGGCTCCTTTTATGAGCTGTGTGACTTTAAGTAAGACATATCTATTCTCTAAGTCTCAACATTCTTATCTTTAATGTAGAAAAAATAATGGTCTCTGTATTACAAAGTTGTAGTACAAATTAAATGAGATAATGCATGTAAAGTGCTTTGCATAAGCCTAGCATGAAGTTAATGGCTCCTTAAATAACAGTTATTATTAATAATTGCAATATTGATACTGTGCAACAGTGTTACTTCATTTCTTTGCAATATTGATGCTGTGCAAGAGTTCCGCTTCATTTCTTCTACATGTGTGCATTACAAAAAGACTTGTATTTGAGTCTAAAGTGGACCTAAAGGTCCGAACAAAATTTAAAGTGACTTTCTGAGTCACATTTTGCATTAGACCATAACTCATAAAAGAACTTGCTGTATAAACCTAGTCAAATATCTTGGGCCAAGCTATATAACAATATTATTAGGACACAAATACAGCATTCAAAAACCAAGATCAAGGCATCTGGTCCCATCAGATCAGACCAGATCAGATCAGTGGCTCAGTCGTGTCCGATTCTTTGCGACCCCATGAATCGCAGCATGCCAGGCCTCCCTGTCCATCACCAACTCCCAGAGTTCACTCAGACTCACGTCTATTGAGTCAGTGATGCCATCCAGCCATCTCATCCTCTGTCGTCCCCTTCTCCTCCTGCCCCCAATCCCTCCCAGCATCAGAGTCTTTTCCAGTGAGTCAACTCTTCGCATGAGGTGGCCAAAGTACTGGAGTTTCAGCTTTAGCATCAGTCCTTCCAAAGAAATCCCAGGGCTGATCTCCTTCAGAATGGACTGGTTGGATCTCCTTGCAGTCCAAGGGACTCTCAAGAGTCTTCACCAACACCACAGTTCAAAAGCATCAATTCTTTGGCACTCAGCCTTCTTCACAGTCCAACTCTCACATCCATACATGACCACAGGAAAAACCATAGCCTTGACTAGATGAACCTTTGTTGGCAAAGTAATGTCTCTGCTTTTAAATATGCTATCTAGGTTGGTCATAACTTTCCTTCCAAGGACTAAGCGTCCTTTAATTTCATGGCTGAAGTCACCATCTGCAGTGATTTTGGAGCCCAGAAAAATAAAGTCTGACACTGTTTCCACTGTTTCCCCATCTACTTCCCATAAAGTGATGGGACTGGATGCCGTGATCTTCATTTTCTTAATGTTGAGCTTTAAGCCAACTTTTTCACTCTCCACTTTCACTTTCATCAAGAGGCTTTTGAGTTCCTCTTCACTTTCTGCCATAAGGGTGGTGTCATCTGCATATCTGAGGTTATTGATATTTCTCCCAGCAATCTTGATTCCAGCTTGTGTTTCTTCCAGTCCAGCATTTCTCATGATGTACTCTGCATATAAGTTAAATAAACAGGGTGACAATATACAGCCTTGACGAACTTCTTTTCCTATTTGGAACCAGTCTGTTGTTCCATGTCCAGTTTTAACTGTTGCTTCCTGACCTGCATACAAATTTCTCAAGAGGCAGATCAGGTGGTCTGGTATTCCCATCTCTTGAAGAATTTTCCACAGTTTATTGTGATCCACACAGTCAAAGGCTTTGGCATAGTCAATAAAGCAGAAATAGATGTTTTTCTGGAACTCTCTTGCTTTTTCCATGATCCAGCAGATGTTGGCAGTTTTATCTCTGGTTCCTCTGCCTTTTCTAAAACCAGCTTGAACATCAGGAAGTTCACGGTTCACATATTGCTGAAGCCTGGCTTGGAGAATTTTGAGCATTACTTTACTAGCGTGTGAGATGAGTGCAATTGTGTGGTAGTTTGAGCATTCTTTGGCATTGCCTTTATTTGAGATTGGAATGAAAACTGACCTTTTCCAGTCCTGTGGACTTTTTCCTGCCACAGGACAGGACGGGTCCCATCACTTCATGGCAAATAGAAGGGGAAAAAGTAGAAGCAATGACAGGTTTTATTTTCTTGGGTTCCAAAATCGCTGTGGATGGTGGCTGCAGCCATGAAATTGAAAGATGCCTGCTCCTTGGAAGGAAACCTATAACAAACCTAGACAGCATATTAAAAAGCAAAGACATCACTTTGCCAACAAAGGTCCATTTAGTCAAAACTTTGGTTTTTCCAGTAGTCACGTGCAGATGTGAAAATTGGACCTTAAAGAAGGCTAAGTGCCTAAAAATTGATGCTTTAGAATTGTGGTGCTGGAGAAGACTCTTGGGAGTCCTTTGGACTGCAAGAAGATCAAACCAGTCAATTCTAAAGGAAATCAACCATGAATATTCATTGGAAGGACGATGCTGAAGCTGAAGCTCCAATACTTTGGCCACCTGATGCGAAGAACTGACTCATTTCAAAAGGCCTTGATGCTGGGAAAGACTGAAGGCAAAAAGAGAAGAAGGTGGTAGAGAATGAGATAGTTAGCATCACTGACTCAGTGGGCATGAATCTGAGCAAACACCAGGAAAAGATGAAGGACAGGGAAGCCCGGCATACTGCAGTTCATGGAGTCACAAAGAGTCAGACACGACTTAGTAATTGAACGAACAACAGCAATAACAAATAAATTAGATATTTTTGACATCTCCACAATGTCAGAGTTAGAAGTGACCAAACTTTATTTAACTACATGATGAATCACTGACTCTGCAGACATTTGAGGCATAAATTTATAAAGATGCTTGTTTTATGGGTTTTATTTATGCGTTTTTTTCATTTTTGGCAAAATCCTGTATATTAGACCATGGATTAGCAAATTTTTGTCTATAAAGGGCCAGATAGTAAATGTTTTAAACTTTGTGGAACAATGGGTTCTCTGCTGCAACCATTCAGTGGTGCCACTGAAGAGCTGAAAGAATCAATAGACAAGAGTAAATAAATGGGCATGGCTGTGTTCCAATTTACCTATTTATAAAAAGACGTGGTAGACCAGACTCGGTCTTTTTGCCAACCTCTCTACTAAATACAAAACCCTTGACTTTGTGGAGCCTGCAGCCCATAGAGGAGGCACGTATTGTGTGAAGCAGAAGATATTAGGTGTTATGTCAGAAGTATGTATATTATAGAAAAGGCATGTCAACAGACCAGCTTCTGAAATAAGAGGATTGATATGCGCTAAGAGATCCTGAAACTCGCAGCTCATCTTCTTGGGTAGAGGGTTCAATCACTCACCATTCATCAGAATCGCCAGGACTGTTTTACTTTACTTTATGGCACTGGTGTTAAACCTGAAGGATGTTAGACTGAAAAATTTGCTTTATTTTAAATACAATAATGCTTGACCATGTTTCTGGGATGTTGGTATCTCTTCAGGAGATTTGTATCACAATCTATATTCATTATGCTGTCATTATCTCAATAATTTCTTTTCATGGGTAAGCATTTTTTTTCCAAAAGGATTGCTTATTAAATTAAGATGAAATGGCAATTAATCTAGAGTGTTATCAAAGACAGGAACATGCATTTGTCGGAATCTCTTTATAAACATCAATGGCCTGTTAATGTACTAATATTTAGGAGGGCAACATGATAAAAGGCTTCCTTGCCTCTGTTAGCTCATTTTGTATTAACATATTCCTATCACCAGTTAGGCAATTAACAGAGACTAAAGGAACACTAATTGTAGGCTTCTCTGCCAATGTGCTGGGTCAACTTTTATTCCTAGGAGCTCGCTTAATCAATTTGTAATAATTATAAGTGGTACAAGTGGGGGAGTTTCTTTGAAAAACAAGACTAGTGACATTGCTATAGAGACTGAGCTTAGAAAAAGTCATTTTCTTTAAGATATTGTAAAGCAAGCACTATGGGGAGATGGAGGGACAGGTCAACAAAATTTTCAGAAAGAACAATGCTGAGAATGTAAGAGGTATCCAGTTCTTCCCAGATGATGATTCTGGAGAAAACAGCTTCAATACAGCTAACCAGTTGATGAATTTATACGTAAACTGCTGCCTTCCAGTCACATACAGTGAAGTTCCTATGAGTTGGTTAAATTAACATGTTTGTCTTGGCCCTTCCCACCCAGTTCAGGAAGGTCATGTGTACTTTCTTGGCTTATTTTGTATTGGTTGCCCCATTTCAATGAGTGAATATTTTTGAAAATATTCTCTTTGACTAAAAGCAAACTGGAATGGAGTCCATGACGTAAATTGTGGGAGAAGAGAGTTGAGGACTTCCTGAAACCTTTGGTGCAGACAAGACAATGGAAAGAATTTAGAGCAAGTCAAGTGTCAGGAAGAGTGAATAACTGGGACATGATCACAGCACCAAGGTGCAGAAAAAAGTTCTGCGACTGTCCTATTAACATACCAGATTTGATTTGACTCCATTATATTTCATCAAATAGTTTAGAAAGCCCCCAGCATAAAATATCATCATAATTGTAATCATATATTTGGAGATTTAACGTGCACACCATAATGTACCATTAGTTACACAAATAACTAATAATTTGCTAATGACAATATTATGTTAAGTCAGTTTAGGGGCAATTAAAGTGAATGATATTTACATATGCCTAATGAATCACAGTCGATGGCAGATTAAGAGATTCTAATGAATATTCATCCAGACATTCGCAACCAGCTTCACAGTTTATAAACTGAATTATGGTTGATTTGCCCTTTTAAAAATGAATATGTGAGTATCTTCTGCATGGTGAGAATGAACAATTGGGCCTGACTGTAAAATTTTTTTAAAGCAATGTACTGGTCAGAACACAAAACATTTTTATGCACTCTCATACCCTCGGCTTCAGTGTTCTTTTTTATATCGCGGATCAGTGTTGATGAACTATCTCCATTTTCATTCTAATCCATGACATGAAATATAGAAATTGTTTACTATAAGATTAAATGGAATTCAAGTTTTATGCAGCCCCACTGAGGAAATAATTACAGGTAGTTTTTGCCATTGAACAGTGAAAACAAACTATTTTTTCATGCTCTAACCATCCTCATGCAACTCAGAAGGCTGCTTTTGTAGCTATACTTTGTCATGATAAAATTGGGGTAGATTTACTATCCTTTCAACTTGGTCATTTTAGAAACTCATAAAACAAACAAACAAAAGCACTTTACTTTGGCCCTGTGAATATAGGTCAGGACGGAATAGGTTATGGCTTGAACATTCACTTTCTCCTAAAAACTACAACATTTTCTGCTTTTATTAGCTGTTCCTTATAAATATTGTGAGTTCTTATCCCAGTTGCAAAGATGAAGGCCAAACTCTTTGTCTTCCTCAAGATCCTATCATAGGTCCCTGAAAGAACAGATATATCTACAGCTCCTGTTTCTGTTTAACCTTAAATTAGACAAGATGGTCTGTCTGCTGTTTCAGATTATAAAGGTGTTTAGTATTACTGGCAATTTTTTTCTACCTGGGAAGTTAGAGGCCAGAACCAAAGCCATCTTGGTTCCGGAGAGTGTAGTAAGACACCATGAACAACGATGTACTTGATGTCTGGTCCATATAAGATGTCAAACCTGCATTAAAAGAACTAGTGAGAGCAACCTTCAAAAACAAACAAGTGTTTTAAAGGCACAGTGATAAACTTTGAAGTGGGGATTTAAACTTTGAAGTGGGAATGTTTTCACATGAACTGTAATCATTTCATTGACATTGACATTGACATTGAAGTCACTCAGTCGTGTCCAACTCTTTGCGACCCCATGGACTGTAGCCTACCAGGCTCCTCCATCCATGAAATTTTCCAGGCAACGGTGCTGGAGTGGGTTGCCATTTCCTTCTCCAGGAGATCTTCCCAACCCAGGGACTGAACCCGGGTCTCCTGCATTGTAGGCAGATGCTTTACCATCTGAGCCATCATTTCATTACATATTAATAAAACTTAAAAGCTAGTTAGTTTGATGCTTGTCAGAAACAATGATGTTCTACTTTTCAAAAACAATGTCAATAGAGTGTATTACTGATAGGGTAAGGAAGGGACTTCATTCTCTTCCTCTCTCCATGTCCCCGGGTGTTCATTTTTTTCAGGTACAGTTTGGCACTTTCAAAAGTTTTATAAGTATTCCCTCAGTCTTATAAATCTTAACCTGTAAATCTTACAAGTATTTTACAAGGAAAATAATCAATGTGACATTTATAGTTTTAGACTTTTGTATAAGGAGGAAGGAATCGGTGTCTTAGAAGCAGCCTGCTGTCTCACTGGGCAGAGTACCAAGCACCCAGAAGCTCTCTTCCAACATCTTTCACTGGCCTCCTTATAGGGTCTAGATGATGGCCATTTAAGCCAGATTAAATACTACATAACCCAAAAAAATAACTCATTGACAAGTCTACATGATACTATGGATTGATATGTCTGATTGAACCAGTCTCACCCTTCATTGATCTCAGTCCGGGGTTTGAAGGAATGGCTCGGAGGACTGATATGTATACTGGGAGAGTTCAGGTACTAGGCTGTTCTGGAAAGCACGGGCTTCCCAGGGGCCTCAGTGGTAAAGAACCCACCTGTCAATGCAGGAGACATAGGTGACATGGGTTCAGTCCCTGGGATGGGGAGATCCCCTGGAGAAGGAAATGGCAACCCACTCCTTGCCATTCTTGCCTGGGAAATCCCATGGATAGAGGAGCCTGGTAGGGCTACAGTCCATGAGGTCACAAAAGAGTTGGACATGAGCATGCATGCAAGCATCCAGCAGGAGACTCTGGGCAGCCTGGCAACTGAGCACCCCCAGTGAATCCTCAAAACCAGTGAAGGTACTCTAGGAACCCATGGGGTTGGTGAGGAGACAGAGCAGTCCCAGAGTTAATCCACCTTCTGCTCATGGCAGGATCACTTTTCTGCCACCACTTTATATATATTGGGGATGAACAGAGGTCTCATTCTGCAAACTGTGGTGTTGCTTGAAGGTAAGTGAAAAATGCAAACAACGTCAATAGCAAAAGTGGCAGAAGTGTGAAAATGACTTGTATAAAGAACACTAAGAAAGAAAGGTTGGATATAAGGAAAACTTCTAGGTTTATTTTACTTGGAAGAAGTAGGTAAAAATAAAATATACATACCTTCTTCTCTATGACAGTAAGGAATCTCTAGTCATCTTGAAAAAAAATAGTCTTCCTTCTCAATTTTTCCCAGATGCTCTCCTTCAGGGAAGGATATGGACCTTTCAGTTATGGCCATTATTACCAATCCTGCACACACACACACACACACACACACACAGAGTTTCATAGCTTTAAGCCATTCCTCCTCTTTGTCACATCCTTCCTTCTTACTTTTCATTGACCTACTGGATGCTGTGGGCTAAGATGTCAAATCTTATCTTAGGATTTGAGAAGCAAGTTGTTCACATCAACTTCCTAAACAAGTTTTATTTTTATCTTATTGCATTTTCATATAGCTCAGCAAGGCAGTATTTAGTGAGCTCAACTTTGCTTCCTGATGGGGCAACTTTTCCTGAGGTCTTATTTTAAAATGAGAGGATGGTAAGAGCATGTCAAAAAATGAAAACAGCTATGGGTCACGTAAAACCGTGGTCCACACGAGCAAACCTGGGACACATTTATGAATTTGGACAAAGTTACGTTCCAAATTCGGAGAAGGCAATGGCACCCCATTCCAGTACTCTTGCCTGGAAAATCCCATGGATGGAGGAGCCTGGTAGGCTGCGGTCCATGGGGTCGCTAAGAATCGGACATGACTGAGTGACTTCACTTTCACTTTTCACTTTCATGCATTGGAGAAGGAAATGGCAACCCACTGCAGTGTTGTTGCCTGGAGAATCCCAGGGATGGGGGAGCCTGGTGGGCTGCCGTCTATGGGGTCGCACAGAGTCGGATGCGACTGAAGCGACTTAGCAGCAGCATGTTCCAAATTACAGAGTCACTGGCATTTTGAACAGGCAAAATAGATAAGCTTTTTTTCTGTGTTATTGAAAAAGTGTGGCTATTTGAACTTCAGTACAATTTCAGGCTGAGTTTTGTGTAATAATCATTTGCTCTATATTCTTTAAAGGTACGATTTCTTCACAAACTACTGTATATGTATGTTTTGCGTATTTGATTCAGCTGACCTGCTGTATTTTCACACTTAGGTACTTTAAAGGGCTTAGTTCATTTTTTGGGTGAGGAAGACGAGCCAAAGAAAAGAGTTTTTCAAATCACCAGGCAAGTCAGTCCAGTTTCAAATTCTTGCATTACAGATGGCATGGGGTCTTACCCTTGTTTAGAAATTCTACACAAATTTGTATAAGAAGCTCGCCATTTTGGAATATAGTCACCAAGCAGCCAAACAGAATCCATCTGCTCTACCTTCTCCAGAAAACTCTATCAGGATACTGTTGAACACCTGGATTCCTCTCATGATCTGGCCCAGCCTTACTGCACAGCCTGGCCTGCTGCGTCCATAGACTGATGGAATGAGTCCCTTAGGATTATACAGACCACATTCTGAGCTGACACACACTGTGAATCTAGAGAAAGGGTGATTGGAGCCCCTCATTCCCAATGGACCAAAGGTCAAGGTGAGTGGGTTTCCAGGCTTCAGCAGCTATAAAAATGCAAATGAAGTTTCCAGAAATGGAGTGATCCTTTCACTCTCATATTCAAAAACTTCGTAAAGATGCCAATTCTCCCCAAATCAATCTACAGACTTAAAGGACGCCCAATCAAATTCCCAGTTGGATCTTTTAAAGGTACAAACAAATCAGTATTAAAATTGATATGGAAAGACAAAGAAGCCAGAATAGCTCAAACGATTTTGAAAATATTTTATTATTCGTTAGTTTAAAAAATAAAATGAAAACTCTCCATGGAGTTCTATTTCTTTCTCTATCAAGTCTGTACTCTCTCTGTGCATATGGGAGCCCCTCCATAATCTGCTTGCCCTCTTTTTCATGTTTCTAGGTAGGTCTCCTTGCTGTCCTCTGAGACTGTTCAGCTGTGACACTCCCCCCCAGTCCTGTACATCTTACATTCTTTTATGAACAAACAATATCGATCCTCTATAAAAGGTCAGCCACCAGAGACCACCCTTGGGGGTGCAAGAGCTTCTGGGCTATAAAAGCCCCTCTCCTCTCACCTCCTCACCCTTCTCTTCCCTCCTCCTCTTCTTTTCATTCAAATCAAGTCCCAGCCCTTTGCCGCACCTGCTCCAGCCATTCTTATAACCACCAGACTCATTCTCTTGTCATCCCCACCAATCAACTAACCACACCACAGCTCTTCCTGGTTTTCCTGCCTTCTTCCAGTCAGATTTTAAGTTCTTCAAAAATAGGAACTTTTTGTTTGTTTGCTTTTTGCAGTGAGACTTCAGATGATCAAACAGCTCTTCACACGGAATAAATGCCCTGTAAATATTTCACTGTTTTAAAAAATGCATTTAATGTGGATGAGCAAATGTCAATCCTAGGAAATTATGAACATGGTTCTGAATTGAGGAGACCTGAGGGTTCACAGTTCACTGCAAGAGCTGTATGTTTATAGGTGAATCAAGTGATAGAACCAGGAATGACATTTTATTAGTGTGGGCATTTTAGAGCCAGAGAGAAAGCATGGACTGTTACACCCCAGAAGGTTAACAATCCATGGCTCTGTGTGGCAGTTTTGAATGGCTTTGCTCCTTAGATTTGTTTATCTTTATTGGCTAAATTTTCTAAAACTCTGTCATTTATTTTTGATAAGAAATATTGTATGTAACCCTAACCCTAATTGCAATACAGGTCAGCATTGTTTATCTTCTTAACAAGACATAGACAGTACTTTTAAAACCAAACCGGATCAAATCAGTTAAACAAGTAGTTCACAGCAGCCCCAGAAAGAGGAAGGATTTCTGTAAGCTAAGTTGAAAACTTGTTGATTTTGAGGGCAGCAAGCAGCTGTCCTACCTCCTGTGAAATCATCAGAATGGGGAGTCGGGGGTGGGGGGAAGAATTCCAATTAAGAAATAGAATTCTACTTGTATTTATTCATTCACTCAGTGAACATTCCCAAGTATGTACTATTTGATAAGAATACAAGGTCAAAGAAGATATAACTCTTTCCTCAGGAAATTTAAAGTCTGGAAGGGAGATCAAATAGGTCTCACAAATTTTGCTTAAGTTCATGGTTCAGGTACGAACAGATGGAAATTTACACCCCTTTCACTTTATGCCGAGAATAAACATAAATTGGGTTTCTCTGGTGGCTCAGATAGTAAAGAATCTGTCTGCAGGGCAGGAGACTCAGATTCAAAACCTGGGTTGGAAGATCCCCTGGAGAAGGGAAAGTCAACCCAAATTAAAAATACACTCAGTTCAGTTCAGTTGCTCAGTCGTGTCTGACTCTTTGCGACCCCATGGACTGCAGCACGCCAGGCTTCCCTGTCTATCACCAACTCCCGGAGTTCACCCAAACCCATGTCCATTGAGTCAGTGGTGCCATCCAGCCATCTCATCCTCTGTCGTCCTCTCCTCCTGCCCTCAATCTTTCCCAGCATCAGGGTCTTTTCCAGTGAGTCGGTTCTTTGCATCAGGTATTGTAGTTTCAGCTTCAACATCAGTTGAAACTTCCAATGAACACTCAAAACTGATCTCCTTTAGGATGGACTGGCTGGATCTCCTTGCAGTCCAAGGGACTCTCAAAAGTCTTTTCCATCACCACAGCTCAAAAGCATAAAAATACACCAACAGTCTCAAAACCAAGAGAACATCTCTGTGGGTCTAGAATCTTCCTGGCTCCAGAATAGGGAAATATTCTGTGGAGGTGGGAGGTCCCTGGTAGGGCTGAACACGCACCTCAAGGTACTGATTGCACCTTCTGGGTGGGCCATGGTGCTGACCTGGCTGTGTGAAGTGGTGGGTCAGGGCATGTTGCCCTTCTAGAAAAAGGCTTAGAAAAAGCTGCAGCTGTGGCTCAAGGCTGTCATCAATAGCGACCAGCAGGAGAGAGAACCTGGAGTCCCCTACGCAGAGCTGGTGCCCAATGGCACCTTCTAGCCAAGAGGTAGGATCAGCATTGCTCCCATGGACAAGTCACCCAAACTGCCATCACAAAACTTGGTTCTAATGGAGACCTTGTTCGAATGAGGGCGGCCACACTTTTCAGGCAAGGAGTGGTGAGCGAGAGAAGTGGAGCCAACAGCACCAGCAAGAGGAAATTTCCACTCTAGATGAGATGGCAATTAAAAATTAAAAACACAGAAAACTCATGTCATAATTACCAGCCAAAATATTAAAAAAAATCAGGAAATTCATTCTGGAAAGGAGAGAAATAAAACAGTCATCTGAAAAATGTGTTAAATCTCCCAATGAGCTAAAGGGGTGGGGGGAAGTTCACAAAATAAGAAATTATAGGAAGGGATTACGGAACAAAAGCAAGTAGATATGATTAAAATTTTTTAAAAAAGAAAGAAACCAGGAAAAAGTCCGAGGAATAAAGATTGATGGTGGTTTAGTCACTAAGTCGTGTTCAACTCTTGCAACTCCAAGAACTGTAGCCTGCCAGGCTCCTCTGTCCATGGGGTTTTCCAGGCAAGTATACTGGATCAGGGTGCCATTTCCTTCTCCAAGGGATCTTCTGACCCAGGGATAGAACTCAAGTCTCCTGTACTGTAGGCAGATTCTTTACTGACTGAGCCACCAGGGAAGTTCTGGGAATAAAGATTAGTGAAGTCCCTCAGTCCTGTCCGACTCTTTGAGACCCCATGGACTGTAGCGTAGCAGGATCCTCAGTCCATGGAATTTTCCAGGCAAGAGTATTGGAGTGGATTGCCATTTCCTTCTCCAGGGGATCTTTCCAACCCAGGGATTGAACCCAGGTCTCCCACATTGCAGGCAGACGCTTTACCGTCTGAGCCACAAGGGAATAAAGATTATCACTACTATAATTAGAAAAAAATGAAAACAACTCTAGATGAACAAAGAGAACTGATGGATTAGAAGATATGTTGGGATGTTCACTCAGAACATAGAACCAATGAAAAAACTTGAGATAGGAAAGACTAGGTTCAGGCCTCAGCATGGATACAAGAGTTCCAAAGTATAGAATTGAGGACATGGAAACTAATTAGCATAGCTGAGAATTTTCCAGAATGGAAAAACAAATCCTCAGCTTGAAAGCACATATGAACAAATCCCCATTTTCTAATACACAATTTGTATGTACAAATTCCTACTATAAAGTAGGGACGTATTCATGTTAATGCATGCCCAACCGTAGTCCCAGATGAAAAGCGGAGGGAAACAATTCAGCACTTGCCTGGGCTCTCACCTCCCTCTCACACTCGCTCAAACACACTCAGAGTGTGCAGAGAGTTACCTCTGGGTAACTTGGTGCCTTTTCCTTCTGCCCCATCTCCCAAAACAGTGGGAATACTACGCAGCAGTAAGACACCTGAGCTAGGCATGGCCCACCTTAGATGTGCCTCTGCTTGCACCACTCTTATCGGTATGTAATGTACATTGTTTCATGGAAGCTGTAATACAGGTTGGCAAGACAATCTTTCCAATTCAATTGCTATTCTCTCCACCTCTGCTAATTCATTTTCAATTCTAGGTTATCAAAGGAAAAGGTCAGAAAAAGACGGTATACCTTTGGTTACCTATACCATAGACACCTGCAGCCATAAGGGCACTTCTTTTCCTGCACCCCCTGCAGACCACATGCTTTGGGGTGATATTTATACCAAGCATCCCCTCATTCCATCAAGCTGCAACATTTAAATCTCTTGTTCTGCACTTTACTGGCTGAAGGCTGTAAATGTTTTATGAGCCGCTGAGCTTGCAGCATTACTATTTTATTAGAAGGCTGAATATCTTTTCTTCAGAGCTGGGTGACTAGTGAAGTCTTTCTCTTTAAAAACTTAACGCTTAACTTCACGCTTGTTATGAAGTGAAAATTTGTAGCATGTTGTAAGTAACTGTTCAAAATGGTTTGGCCCCTTTGAAAGCTTGGAGAGCACTAGGACTTTTTTGTTTTCTCTTGGATTGACCTATGAAGAAAATAATTGAGGGAGGGAAAGAGGTTTTTTGATTATCTAATAACTTTTGATTCAATAAAGTCTTTCTGGATTCAGTCTGTGGTTGTTGAGCTGTATATTCAAACTTTAGCATCAGTCCAAAGAATCAGTGATGAATTTCTGCAGGTGCACAACAGAATGAAGCAGGTGACAAAGAGAATCAAGTTACCTGGGTTGTCCTGGACGAGCCATGAAAAAGTTCTGAACACTGTTTTCTCATCTGTCCTGTCTCTGACATTTCTTACTCTGCTTTCCTCTGAAACAGAGAAGCAAATAAGTTTAGGAAGTAAAATGGGGAGAAATTGCCTCTTCTAGAAAGCTGGGTGTTCAAAATCCTCAGCATTAAGCTAATGTTTATGAAAGTTCTTGGCAAATCCTAAAGTACTCTTTTGCTCTGAGATAGATATCTTTTCCTGTGGTTCATCAGAAAGACTTCCTACTGGAGTAGCTCTAGTATTTCAGAGCTAGATAAGATATGATTATGATAGCAGACCAAAAAGGTCCAGACCAAAAGGGCATCTTCTGAAGGGCAGAAAACACTCATGTCTCTCTCTTGTTTGTGGTAAGGGCTATTTTTGAGTCTCCTGTTAATGAGGTCATCCTTGGCCCCTTTGGTATGGACCTTCAGATATTGTCATGCCTCTTAAGCGACTCTATTAAAAAGGAAAAAAGAAAAAACTAACTATACAACAGAAGGGCAAGTGGCCATTATGGACCTGCTCTGTCTGTACAGCCTTCCACAGCCATAGACTGACTTACTCCTGTGGTGATTCCCAGGCTCACAGTGGTCAGTGAAGCACTTAGGCAGGATGTGGAAGGTTCTAAGGGGCAGCAGTAATACTTCAGCCTCCATTCTCAGGTCTGAATGTGAGAGGGAATGACATAGGCATCTCAAAAGCCTAGGAAGACAGCCAGAATCTAGAAAATTCAGACTTCAGCTGTTTTATTAGGATGAACTGCCCTTGTTTGCTGTTGCAGTGAGCTGAGCACTCCTATCCTAGCAGTTTGTAACTTAGATAATTATTAGCAAAGTGTACTGTAGAAAGAAAGGGTTCAAGAAATATTTGCTGATTTATTGTTTGCTCCATAAAGCTATCTTTTAAGAGAGACAAAAACAAAAAAATAATATGCCCTCGGTGCTAAGTTGTTTCAGTGGTGTCCAACTCTTTGGACCCTATGGACTATAGCCCACCAGGCTCCTCTGTCCATGAGTTTCTCCAGGCAAGAATACTGGAGTGGATTACCATGCACTCCTCCAGGGGATCTTCCTGACCCAGGGATCAAACCCATGTTTCCTGTTTCCTGAGTGTCCCGCATTGGCAGGCAGGTTCTTTACCACCTGGGAAGCCCTATGCCCTAAACAATGTAAAAATAGTGAGTAGAAATGGTCCTTCCTCTTTTTTGTTTCTAAAGTAAAATGTTTACAACTCTCTCTCTGTAGTAGTTAGATACTTGCAGAATAAAACAAAAGCAAAAAAAGAAATCCTTGTAGATCTTTCACTCTGAGGGTATTTGATACAGGGACGTGAACTTGGTTACACTGGGAGAGATGAAGCCCTGCAAGCAATCCAAAACTTAGTAATAGCAGCAAATTGCTTCTACTTTTGAGGAAGTTTAGTTGCAGAAAGCAATGAGTCAGGCCTCTTTGACAGGAGTTGGACACTTGTGAGAACTCCTGGCCAGAGCTGGGACCACCAAGGCAGGAGCTGTGCATAGGGAACTGGAGCTCACAGCAGCACAGCTTCAGCTGGAGACAACTCAGAAGTAACCTGGTTTCTTTCCGAGCCTTTCGGTCTCCCATCAGTGACTCTCATTGGCCAAGCAGTCTGGGATCAAGTGGCAGGGGAGTCTGGGAAATGTAGTCCTCTCTGACCCAGGGCTGGCGATAGGTGGGTAGGCTGCTAAGTCACTTCAGTCGTATCTGACTCTGTGCGAACCCATAGATGGCAGCCCACTAGGCTCCTCTGTCCCTGGGATTCTCCTGGCAGGAATACTGGAGTGGGTTGCCCTTTCCTTCTCCAATGCATGAAAGTGAAAAGTGAAAGTGAAGTCGCTCAGTGGTGTCCAACTCTTAGTGACCCCATGGACTGGAGCCTACCAGGCTCCTCTATCCTTGGGATTTTCCAGGCAAGAGTACTGGAGTGGGGTGACATTTTCTTCTCTGAGGTGGGTAGGGGGACAGGGAAAATAGAGCTGAGGATAAATCTGTAGCTGGCCGCTACATACTGTAAAAAGAGGTGACTGTTTTCCCAATAGTAAGTGGAGTTTTATCCCCATAGCATTTAAATTAATTTAAATGAACTTATAGATTATATATCTTTGTGCCTTTTATTTTCCCCTCATGTTTAATTAGTGATCTGAGAACAGATTTGCTGATTAAGATTAAATAATTAACCAGAATTTGGTTATAAAGGACAGTCAGTTTTAACATCATCTGGTGAGCTGAAGAAAAATAATAACTAGATTCTGCCTTTCTTAGGAACATCTATTCAGAGGTAATCTGGAAACTCTCTTTGAAATGCATTCCTTAACCAAAGTCTCTACGTGGTCCAACTTCTTGTTCTTCATGGAAATGAAGCTTTGGTTTCTCACCTACTACAGGACTGAGCTCTCACTCCTCCCAGGGTGTAACATCTGTTCTACATGTTCTTAGCTTTCCTTTTCAGAAACTGAATTCTGAGAATTGGATGGGAAAAGCTGAGGCAGCAGCTAATCATCCATTGGAAAGTAAGTTTTGAGTTGAGGTAATATATTCCCATTTTTGTTATGGCCAAAGCCTTACACCAGCTCAGAAATTCTTCCTAATTGATGGTATAGCTGATCTATAGCCTACACTTGAGTCCAGATGAGAGGCCAGGAGATACAGGAGAGAAGACAAAGAAACACAGGTTTTACTGCCCTGACCCAGAGATAGAGAAGGTCTGAAGCATATTTTTGAAATATCCTCCTTAATGTCCTTATTTGTACTACTCAGGCCAGAGTAGAAGCCTATCCACTGGACGTCCAGAGATCCCCCAACACATCTGCCTTGGGCTCCCACACCAGTGGCCCAAATCATCCTTAAAAATTACTTACCTTCCCTCCTTTCCAAAAAACAGTGACCATCAAAACAAACTTAATGCTCTTTCCTTTACTGTGGTTCATAATAATAATCAATATTCATTTCACATTTGTTTTTTTGCACCAAGCACCATTCTAAATACTTCATATACATAAACTCATCTAATCCTTGCAACAATTCTACTTGGTAAATTCCATAACAATATCCATTTTACAGATGAGGAAACTGAGACATGGAGAAGTTAGGCAGCCCAGGATTCCACAGATTCTAAAATCTCAGCAATGACTACAATTGATATCTTAGTGACTACACTACAGTGACTAGCTAAGAGTAAAGCAATCAGATAAAAAAGAATTCAGACTTACGTATGAATAATTGACAGTTATTAATCCTTCTGGAGAGGTTTGCAGTTTTAAAAGATGTCCATAAACCAAAGGAATCTGAACCAAAGATAAATCATTCCCAATCCAAATTGTGACTTTCGCTGCAAGCTCAGGCCTTTGGTCGTAGCTGAGTTTGAGTCCCAACTCTGCCATATACTAGGTGTTGATCTAAGCTAGCTTTTTTTTTTTTTTTTTTTAAAGAAATTGTATTTATTTATTTTTGGCTGTACTGGGTCTTCTCTAGCTGTGTGTGGACTTTCTTTAGTTATAGTGAGCAGGGGTTGCTCCCTAGCTGCAGTGCGCGGACTTCTCATTGCGGTGGCTTCTCTTGTGGCGGAGCACAGACTCGAGGTGCATGGATTTCAGTATTTGGGGTGCATGGGCTTAGTTGCTTTATTTGGGGTGCATGGGCTTAGTTGCTCCGGGGCATGTGGGATCTTCCCAGACCAGGAATGGAACCTATGTTCCCACCCTGCATTGACAGGCAGATTCTCAACCAATGAACGGGCAGTGAAGTCCTAAGAAGCTTTTTAAGTTACATAGACTTGAGTTTCTTACCCCTGCAAAATGGGATAAAACTCCTTTCTGGGATATATTCAATGAAATCATGACTGTAAAGCACTTAGCAAGCAAGCCAGTCCATAAGTACTCAATACATGGGGCCATCATTACTATGAACTTCCTTGCTGTGGACATATAAACAAGCATAATAAAATAGACTGTGAATGCTAGAGGGGAAGCGTAAAGTGAAAAGGATAGTATGCTGAGTGAAATTCAAATTATACCCCACAGAGTCCTAGACATCCACAGGTCTGCTTCCAGGGCTCAAGGGCAGAGTGTGCAGAAGGCAAAACGACACCACCACTGCTCTGCTGCTCCTGCTTTCATTTTGACCTGGACAGCCCTACTTTTGTGTGAGAGGCGTGTGTGTGTGTGTGTGTGTGTGTGTTAGTATTGACTTTCTCGCCACGTTGCGGTCAATAACGGATTTTATCTGAAGTCACCACTGAGGCTGGGACTCCTAAAAGGAGTCTTCTAATCTTTTCTCTGGAAGACCTTAGGTAAGTAATTCCCTCACTGTTTCTGACTTTACTTTCCGCTTGCATAATACGAAAGAACTTGTTCAGCGTCTCTCCTAGGTAAAAGTTCGGTCAGTTTTTGGACCTGTGGGGAAACTACCCCCAGGTAGACTCTTCTGAGGAAGCATCTTCCCACAGAAACGCCTCCAGGAAGTCAAGCACCTTTGCTGGTTTGTTGATTCACTTCTTTACTTGTATCACTTTTTGCCTTTTTCCACATCAGAACTCAGAAACTCCTTAGAAGTTTCCAGGCTGTCCACAGTAGCTCTCATGGCAATGCAGCAGCCCAGATGGGCTCTGTGATCTAGGATCTAGAGTGATTCTACACACTGGTCAACTCTACTGCAAGTATCAATATTTTTAGCTGGAGAACAGCTTTCTTTGATCAGAATTGCCTCACAAGTGTCCTCTGCAGACTAGCTGTTGAGTTCGTTAACACCCATCAGCTCAGTGTCTAATTCTTTCAATGTGGTGAAAACACAAACAAAATTTAGCATCCTATTCATTAAGTGCATAGTTCAGAGGTGTTAAGTATCTTAATATGGTTGTACAGCACGGTGGCTCAGACGGTAAAGCATCTGCCTGCAATGCAGGAGACCCAGGTTCGATCCCTGGGTTGGGAAGATCCTCTGGAGAAGGAAATGGCAATCCACTCCAGCACTCTTGCCTGGAAAATCCCATGGACGGAGTAACCTGATAGGCTACAGTCCATAACCTGATAGGCTACAGTCCATGGGGTTGCAAAGAGTCGGAACGACTGAGCGACTTCACTTTCATAGCACAACTCTACAAACTTTTCATCCTGCAAAACTGAAGCTTTATACTCTTTAAACAACTCTCTGTTTCCCCCTCTCCCAAGCTTCTGACCACCTTTCTACTTTCTATTTCTGTGAGTTTAATTACTTTGGATACCTCTTAGCAGTGGAATCAGACCTTACTTTTCTTTTTGTGACTGGCTTCTGACCCCAGACTTCACCTACATTGCAGCATATGACAGGATTTCCTTGTTTTAACAGGGAAATACTGTATATTAATGCATACATATGGAATTTAGAAAGATGGTACCAACAATCCTACATTCAGGGTAGCAAAGGAGACACAGACATAAAGAACAGACTTTTGGACTCAGTGGGAGAAGGCGAGGGTGGGATGATTTGAGAGAATAGCATTGAAACATATACATTACCATATGTAAAACAGATGACCAGTGCAAGTTTGATGCATGAAGCAAGGCACCCAAAGCCAGTGCTCTGGGACAACATAGAGGAATAGGGTGGGGAGGGATGCGGGAGGGGGTTCAGGATAGGGGGGCACTTGTTTACCTATGGCTGATTCATGTTGATGTATGGCAAAGATCATCACAATATTGTAAAGTAATGATCCAATTAAAATAAATAAATTAATTTTTTTAAAAAGGCTGAATGATATTCCATTGTATGTATCACAGCCATCCCTTGTATCTGTGGGGGATTAGTTTCAGGACCAGCCATGAATACCAAAATCTGAGGGTATTCAAACCCCAAAGAAGTTCCTCCTCAGCCTTACGTTCTGCATCTGGGGATTCAATCGCAATCAACCTTCGGTTTTAAACACAGTGCATGAGCTGCCAGTTGGATGAATCCTCATGCAGAACCTGCAAATATGGAGAGCAGACTGTGCTACATTTTGTTTATCCTTTCATCCATCCATGGACATTTGGGCTGCTTCCACCTCTTGGCTCTGGTGGATAATGCTACAACGAACATGGGAGTATAAATCTCTCTGTGAGATCTTGCTTTGAATTCTTTTGGAAACATACCAGAAGTGAGATTGTGGGATCACATGGTAATTCATTTGGATCTATTTTCAGTGCTCTTCTGTCACAGGCTCCCTATGAAACTCACAAGTCACACTGGAGAACGTACACACTGCTCAGAACTTCCTGGTTTTGTTCCATTCGATTCAAACAGGAAACAGCAGCTCCAAAAAGAAGCAGGAGTTACTTCAAGTCTGGGAAGCGTGCCTGCTCTTTCGAAGTTCCCAGCATGCTACACATGATATGTGAATTAATAAAAATGACACACTTTAGCATGTTCCTTTGGCACAAACATCTGAGGCATTCTAGAGTTGGCCCTCACAACTAGAAACCATAAGAATGTTCAGAATGCACTGTAAAAAGTGCCAACTCCCACTCCATTCATCTGTAAACTAAACAATTAGTACAAAATTCACTGCAGTCTCACGTCCCTTAAAGTGAAGTTGAACAGCTGAAATCATTGAGGATGTTTCACTGATTTGGAAAATATTCAAACATAGCTTCTATGTCTGAAAATCAAGCAGATCATTATATGAAATGAATTTTGTTGAACTGTTTATTCACAACTCTCGATAACTGAACCACGAGGTACCATGGTGACAGAAATGAAGGTAGATGGATGGGAGTTATGGAAAGACAATGGGTCCCCTATCCCTGATGTTAATTAGTTGGCCCTGGCCATATATTCCATCTGTTCATAAACTGTGACCTCAACATACGTGCTACATAAAGATAAAAAAGAAGAAAATATGCATTAAACATTTATTATTGACTCTGAAGATTATTTTTCAAATTGGTTTAGAAAGCTGATATTTAGAAAATATTTCCTTTTCCACCTTTTGAAAATTAACTGAAGATACAAATTTATTATTAAGGAGAGAATATTTCTATTTTTTAGCCATTTTCTTCCCTTCCTTAGCCATCAGGTCAGGAGAAACCATCATGGACAATTTCCAGTCAGTCATTGGCCAACCAGATGTAAGGATCACTGTCCTGCTCCAGGTACCACTGATGGTTTAGATGTGAAGAAGGGCCCAGGAGGCAAACTTCTTCAAATGTTAGTGGTGTTTCTTGTAATTGTCAAAAGAGTTGACTAATCAAAACACCTGAATTGAGTTAGAATGCTGTATAGGGTATATGTTTAAAGAATGACCTAGTTAACATTATAAAGTCAAGGTCTTGAAATTCAAGAGACTTTTAAATATGAGGAAGTTCCAGTGTGGGTAAGTATTTAATCCCAAAGGAAGAGAAGAATCAGAAGTTTGGGAACATGAACTTCAAGAGTTTTCACATAGAAAAACTAGCCAAGTGAGAGAATTAGAAACACAACATATACATCACTAGAAAACAAAGCAAATAAGTAACAGCAAAATCAAAACCAAAGTTTTCAAGGGGGAAAAAGTCCGTAAGGATGTTTTTGCCATTCCTAATTGCAAGCCCTAAATATCAAACTTCTATGAGTCATGTGAAAAAGAGAGAGAAAGTGAAACCTCTGACCTCTTTTCATAGTGAAAACAAACTTGAGAGGTTATCGCACATCCAAGAGAAGGCTGCCGTGGTGGGTGTGGGGCTTTCTGCTTCCTGTGAACCTAGAGGTTAGGACCAATTGAACAAATGGACAGTTGTACAAGTAAATGGCATTTGGGTGGCTTGGCTCCACGTTGGGGCGAGGGGGGAGCAGGGAGGAGAGAGAGCTAAAATGAGCAATCTTTCAAGGCATAGAGGAGCAGGAGAATGCCTGAGCTAGAGTTGCAGATCCCTACTAAAGGGAAACTATAGGAGAATTGTTCTACCACCATCTCAGGGCACTACTTAAATTTTTTTCTTGTTTATTTTTAAAAGATCTTTGTTAGTCATCCATTTTATGAATCTGTTAGTTTGTATCTATTACTCCCATACTCCTAATTTGTCCTCCTCACCCTCTTTGTTAACCAGAAATTTGTTTTCTATGTCTGTGAGCCTGTTTCTGTTTTACATATAGATTCATTTATATTTGGTGACTCAGATGGTAAAGATCCACCTGCAAAGCAGGAGACTTGTGTTCTATCCATAGGTCAGGAAAATCCCCTGGAGAAGAGAATAAAACCCACTCCAGTATTCTTCCCTGGAGAATTCCATGAACAGAGGAGCCTGACAGGCTATAGTCCATAGGGTCACGATGAGTTGGACACGACTAACACACTTCATTTGTATTATCTTTTAGATTCTACATATAAGTGATTTCATATAGTATTTATCTTTGTCTAATTTATTTCAGTAAGCATAATATTCTCTAGTTCCATCCAATTCTGCAAATGGCAGAATTTCATTCTTTTAGGAATAGGTGAATCCAGTAGTCATGTATGGATGTGAGAGCTGGACTGTAAAGAAAGCTGAGCACCGAAGAATTGATGGTTTTGAACTGTGGTGTTGGAGAAGACTCTTGAGAGTGCCTTGGACTGCAAGGAGATCAAACCAGTCAATCCTAAAGGAAATCAGTCCTGGGTGTTCATTGGAAGGACTGATGCTGAAGCTGAAACTTCAATACTTTGGCCACCTGACACGAAGAACTGACTCATTGGAAAAGACCCTGATGCTGGGAAAGATTGAGGGCAGGAGGAGAAGAGGACATCAGGGGATGAGATGGTTGGGTGGCATCACCAACTCAACGGAGATGAGTTTGAGTAAGCTCCAGGAGTTGGTGACGGACAGGGAAGCCTGGCATACTGCAGTCAATGGGGTCTCAGGGAGTCAGACATGACTGAGAGATTGAACTAAACTGATAAAAGAATAAGGCCTTCAGAAATTTCCTCTCCCAGCTCCATCTTGAATTAGTTAGAATAACCATGTGTTCATAATAGACATCTATGGAATTACAGGCCATAGGATTTCCCCAGGGTGCTAAATAAAACCACATTTTGGGTTTCAGCATCATCATCCGGGTAGGAAATGACCACTGTCCAAGCACAGAAATGAAAGAGGAAGTGTAACATGGGAAGGGGACATTTTAGGGAAAGAAAACAGTGACTTGGCCATTTTCTAAGTCTTAAACAGAGTCTTAAACTCTGAACCTGTGTCTACTGAGTTTCACTGTTGACAACTTCTCTGAAAAGAAATGTAGATATGTCTGTTTTTCTGTCTACTAGGTTCTCAGCTTTGCATGCATGCTAAGTCACTTCATTTGTGTCCAACTCTTTGCGACCCTCTGGATCTTAGCCTGCCAGGCTCCTCTGTCCATGGGATTTTCCAGGCAAGAATACTGGAGTGGGTTGCCATGTCCTCCTACAGGGGATCTTCCCGACCCAGGGGTCAAACCTATGTCTCTTATATTTCCTGTGTTGGCAGGTGGATTCTTTACCATTAGTGCCAGGGGGGAAGCCCTCTCAACTTTAGCAGGATTTTTAAAAAAAGGTAGGCCACCAAAATTATTAAAATCTGTTGGACTAGCAACATATTCAACGGGTGAGAGGAACAAATATATAGGTTTTAAAAAACACATTTTCCATGTTACATATCACCATGCCTACCTCAAAATGTTCTATTTGAATTCCCAGACAACGATCCTCCAGCTAAAATGCATTAGCACCACCCAGATGCAGACAAAATTTTTATCTCCTCATATTTTTCTTACAGCATTTATTTGAGTCCCAAACCAAATAATCCTGTCTATATATCATGAGAAAAATACAAAGAAGTTTATTTTTGGGGAAAATGTCTCATTAATCATAAAAATCTAGTACTTCTGAAATGAATAGTGTTGTAAAACACAAAACCAGAAGGTTAGATCAGAGCACACATATGTCAGCAGAAGAAACTGATTTCCACACAGTGTCTGGAAGGCAGTAGAAGTAGAATGAAGGTTTCCTTGCATTGTTATGGGGCTTCTCAGTGGCTCAGATGGTAAAGAATCCGCCTGCAATGTGGGAGACCTGGGTTCAATCCCTGGGTTGGGAAGCACCCTGGGAGAAGGGAATGGCAACCCACTCCAGTATTCTTGCCTGGAGAATTCCATGGACAGATAAGCCTAGAAGGCTATATAGTCCATGGGGTTGCAAAGAGTCGGACACGACTGAGCGACTTTCACTCACTCACTTGCATTGTTACCGTGGCTTGTGGCTGACTGTCTCACTGATGCCAATCTCCTAATGAAGGTCTCCCTCAGAAAAAAACTGCCTCTTGTCTGCTGCTCACTTGGTTCCTGTAATGCTGATATTCTGATCAGCTGATTGGGATTTACCTGATGCAGGCATTTGTTATTACCACCCTTATCATCTTCATCAAAGCAGCAGTGGCTGTGAGCCTATGAAAGCAGCCACTTAGCCATGATGTCAGACCTTCGTATATACATACACTCTTCACAAAAATCTGCACATGGAGTTTATAGCAACTTTATTTGTAATCGCCAAAACTAGGAAATAGACAAGATATCCTTCAATAGCATGTGTGCGTGCCAATTCACTTCAGTCATGTCCGACTCTTTGTGGCTCCATGGATTGTAGCCCTACAGGCTCCTGTGTCCATGGGATTTTTCCAGGCAAGAATACTGGAGTGGGTTACATGCCCTCCTCCAGGGGATCTTCCCAATCCAGGGACAGAACCCATTTCTCTTGTGTCTCCCCTGCACTGGCAGGCAGATTCTTAACCACTAGCGCCACCTGGGGAGCCGATCCTTCAGTAGACAAATGGCTAAATGAACTGTGATGCATCCAGATATTGGAATATTATTCAGCACTAAAAAGAAATGAGCTACCAAGCCATGAAAAGACGTGGAACAACCTTAAATTCGTATCACTGAGTGAAAGAAGCCAATATGAAAAGGCTACATACTGCATAATCCCAGCTGTAAGACATTCTGGAAAAGGCAAAATTACGGGGATAGTAAAAAGATTGGTAGTTGTCATGGAGTGTAGACAGGGAGACATAAACAGGTGAACACAAATTTTCAGGACAGTGGAAATAGTATGTATAATATTAATATCATAATAATGGACACATATCATTATACATTTGTCTACACCATTACAATGTAGAGCATCAAGAGTGAACCCTAGGGTAGACTATGAATTTTGGGTGATCATGATGTAACATGACAGAATGATCTCAATTCATCTCCAAGACAAACCATTCACTATCACAGTAATCCAAGTCTATGACCCAACCACTAACGCTGAAGAAGGTGAAGTTGAATGGTTCTATGAAGACCTACAACCTTCTAGAACTAACACCAAAAAAAGATGTCCTTTTCATCATAGGGGACTGGAACACATAAGTAGGAAATCAAAAGATACCTAGAGTAACAGGCAAATTTGACCTTAGAGTACAAAATGAAGCAGGACAGAGGCTAACAGAGTTTTGCCAAGAGAACACACTGGTCATAGCAAACACCTGCTTCCAACAACACAAGAGATGACTATACACATTGACATCACCAGATGGTCGACACTGAAATCAGATTGATTATGTTTTTGCAGCCAAAGATGGAGAAGCTCTGAATATCAGTAAAAACAAGACTGGGAGCTGACTGTGGCTCTGATCATGAACTCCTTATTGCAAAATTCAGACCTAAATTGAAGACAGTATGGATAACCATTAGGTCTTTCAGGTGGGACCTAAATCAAATCCCTTATGATTATACAGTGGAAGTGACAGATAGATTCAAGGGATTAGATCTGATAGAGTGTCTGAAGAACTATGGATGGAGGTTTGTGACATTGGTCAGGAGGTGGTGATCAAACCATCCCCAAGAAGAAGAAATGCAAAAAGGCAAAATGATTGTTTGAGGAGGCCTTACAAATAGCTGAGAAAAGAAGAGAAACTAAAGGCAAAGGAGAAAAGGAAAGATATACTAATCTGAATTCAGTTTCAATGAATAGCAAGGAGAGATAAGAAAGTCTTCCTAAGTGGTCAATGCAAAGAAATAGAGGAAAACAATAGAATGGGAAAGACTAGAGATCTCTTCAAGAAAATTAGAGATACCAAGGGAACACTTCATGCAAAGATGGGCTCAATAAAGGACAGAAATGGTATGGACCTAACAGAAGCAGAAGATATTAAGAAGAGGTGGCAAGAATACACAGAAGAACTGTACAAAAGAGATCTTCATGACCCAGATGACCACCATGATGGTGTGATCTCTTACTTAGAGCCAGACATCCCAGGGTGCATCGGCTATAGAAACCCCATATGGGGAATGTTGGTAGTGGTGGAAGCTATGCATGCATGTGTGGGGACAGGGGGCCTGAGGAAAGTTTCTGTATCCTCCTCTCAATTTTGCTGTGAAACTAAAATTGCTCTGAAACACAAGTCTAAAAAAATACACATATCCATACACATGTAATCTAAACCCATGTGCTGTGTAATGTTCACTGCCTTCCCTTGATTTACAGAATACAGCCCCAGTCTTTTGACTAGAGTGGAGTATAAAAAATAAGTCCATATAGGACAGACTCTTTAGCATGGCATTGAAACCCAAAGGCCCTGCACACCTCCTTCCTCTCCTTCTTCGTGTCCCTTCCAGCCTTTCCTCCCATATAGTATCCCTTCTCCTTTCTGGCTCCACATCATGCCTGGTGCTCTGCTTTAGAAATAAACTTTATCGCCAGTACCAAAGCACTCTACACCTCTGTCTGTTTCCTCTACCTGCAGTTCCCTCCACACCTATCAAATTCCATCCCACCTCTGCCACCATCAAAACTGGACAAGGCCCATCTCAAGCACCTCCCAGTTCTTCAGCTCTAGGCCAGAAGCAATGTCTTTCTCCTCTGGGCATTTGATGTATTTCTGTTATTATACCACTTGTAGAAGATGGCCTCCACATTTGGACATTTCAGTCCCACCTATTCCTGCCCCCTTACCTCCCCCAGGTAGGTATTCACCTACTGATTACACATGCCAAGTTGCTTCAGTCGTGTCTCTTTGAGACCCTATGGACTGTAGCCTGTTAGGCTCCTCTGTCCATGGGATTTTCCAGGCAAGAATACTGGAATGGGTTGCCATTTCCTTCTCCAGGGGATCTTCCTGACCCAGGGATCAAACCCAGGTCTCTTACGTCTCTTGCACTGGCATTGGCAGGCAGGTTCTTTACCACTAGCGCCACCTGGGAAGCCCCCTACTGACCACAGAAGGTGCTCAGTAAACACTGGGGAAGTGAATTGAACTGAATATGAGGGCTATAGGGGTAAAAAATACTCTTATTAACAACAAATTCTGGTATAACATTTTTCTTGTTCCACATTCGAGCTTTTTTTCCTGCTGATCCTTGAGAGAATAATTAGTGGAAATGTATACACATTCCATCTGAATGAACAGGAGAAGTGCATTGTTCATCAGTCAGTCAGTCAGTTTAGTTGCTCAGTCGTGTCCAACTCTTTGCAACCCCATGGACTGCAGCACACCAGGCCTCCATGTCCATCACCAACTCCCGGAGTTTACTCAAACTCATGTCCATTGAGTCGGTGATGCCATCCAACCATCTCATCCTTTGTTGTCCCCTTCTCCTCCTGCCCTCAATCTTTCCGAGCATCAGGGTCTTTTCAAATGAGTCCGTTCTTCACATCAGGTGGCCAAAGTATTGGAGTTTCAGCTTCAGCATTAGTCCTTCCAATGAATATTCAGGACTGGTTTCCACTAGGATGGACTGGATCTCCTTGCAGTCCAAGGGACTCTCAAGAGTCTTCTCTACAGTTCAAAAGCATCAATTCTTCAATGCTCAGCTTTCTTTATAGTCCAATTCTCAGATCCATACATGATTACTGGAAAAACCATAGCCTTGACTAGACGGACCTTTGTTGGCAAAGTAATATCTCTGCTTTTTAATATGCTGTCTAGGTTGTCATAACTTTTATTCCAAGGAATAAGCTTCTTTTAATTTCATGGCTGCAGTCACCATCTGCAGGGATTTTGGAGCCCAGGAAAATAAAGTCTCTCACTGTATCCACTGTTTCCCCATCTATTTGCCATGAACTGATGGGACCGGATGCCATGATCTTAGTTTTCTGAATGTGGAGCTTTAAGCCAACATTTTCACTCTCCTCTTTCACTTTCATCAAGAGGCTTTTGAGTTCCTCTTCACTTTCTGCCATAAGGGTGGTGTCATCTGCATATCTGAGGTTATTGATATTTCTCCCAGCAATCTTGATTCCAGCTTGTGCTTCATCCAGCCCAGCGTATCTCACGACGTAGTCTGCATTTAAGTTATATAAGCAGGGTGGCAATATACAGCTTCGACGTAGTCCTTTCCCTATTTGTTCATATGTGAGCATAAAACACACTGGCACTTTTGCCACTACATTTGCCTTTGTACTGGACTGCTGTCATTGAAGAGCTGGAGATTTGGCCACCAGATGGCTTCTTGCATGGCCTTCAGCTCCCAAGAATTTATTTTACTAACAGGCGAACAGGCCACAAAGAACGCAGCCAGTTGGAACAGAACTTGGTTTCTTAACGAACCTCCTCCAGGGCAGGAATTCTGTCTTTTTATTGCAATGTTTAATTCAGAACCTGATACACAGAGTTTCAACATATTTTCTTCATACTCTTTCATGCTGTCTTCACTCAGTAATAAGGTTCTGTTTATTTCTTTCCTTTCTTCCTTCCTTTGGCGTATCTGTATTGACTTCTCGTTAGTGTTGCTGCAAACACTGGAATGTGAGATGACACAGACACTTGTGGGCAGAACAGTGCGGTTCCTACCGCTGACAAGCCTGCCTTCTGTTTCGTTAGCAGATACTGCCCTCTAATGGAGTCTGGGCAGATCTTAAAACTTTACTCTTGTTTTGCAGCAAAAATGCACCAAGCATTCCAGCAGGCAGTGAATAAACAAAGGTAAGTGGGAAGAAATCCTCCCAATATTAATAATCTCATCAGCTCAGCTTTCAAAAGCTCTTCTCCACCATTCTCCATACTGTTAGTGTATCCAAATATTTTGCAAATATTCTTAAAATTCAAAAATCTTAACATTGACTTCCTGTATTATTTTTCTTACTATATACAGCTTATTATCATATCCTGACTAAAAGATGGTCCTGAAACTTTAGATTTTTCACTTAGTTTTCATTTTCACTTAAAGATCTTTGAGAGTGGTTGTTGTTTGTTTCGTTAGCAAGTTGTGTGGGATCATTCCCTGGCTCTGCCACCGTGAATTAGATGGTTGAGGTTCAAGACAAATCATTTCAATTTTCAACTTTTGTCCCTTTGTCTAGCTATGGCTCTTCACCAAAGACAATGTAAAGATCAAAGGAAATATTACATATGAACATACTCATTAAACTCTAAGATGTTACACTTACGTGAACTATGATTGTTTCTGGATTAAAAGATATACTTAATAAGAGATATTAGGTGTTATAATATCAAGTGAAATAAAATTGCATTTAAACAACTTGACTTAAAAATTATGAAATATTTAGATATGTGAATGTAGAAAATATTGTTTCCTTCCCTGTAACTTCTTAAAATAACATAGAAGATGACTCTCATTTCCCTGAGAAATTTTGTTACAATCTTAGCAAAGGGCAGGAGATCTGATTCAAAACCTAGAGAGCCCTACTAACCTTGTAATTCTATTAAAAAAAAAAACAAACCTGGCCTCATTGTACAGTTTGGGGGATGTTCGTTTCCCAACCAAGGATTGAACCCAAGCCCTCAGCAGTGAAAGTCCAGAGTCCTAACCGCTGGACTTCCAGGGAGTTCCCTGTAACTCTATTTTTCAAAGTAGAGGAATAATGTTCAATCTGATAATAAAGTCCTTAAATACATTTTTTATCCTTAAAATAAAATACTAAAACTACCACTAATTGTGCTTCTATTAAAACCATATAAACGGGACTTCATATTTTATATCACATTATGGCTTTGAAATAATCTTGCTTTATCATTCTATCTTACAGGGAAGGATCCTGAGGCTCTGAAAAGTTAAGAATCTTACCCAGGGTCAGATGACTAGTAAATGATCATGAGGATTCAAACTGCAGTTGTTTTGGCTTAAGAGTTTGTGTTTAGTTGACTTTTGTCTAACATATGCTCCACAGGAAACACTTGTGAAAGGAAAGTGAAATGGGGAGGAGAGTTAATCACTTGACTTCTCAGGAATTATCCTACTTATCTCTGTTTCACTCTGATAATATAGACTTAGCCAAGAATTGACTTTTAAATTCTGAAAATCACCAGTCTTGTGAGTGTTATCTAATAAAATTAAATACTCTTATTAAATAAACTGGAAAAAAGCTCTAAGTATAATTTTTTAAATTATTTAACATTGATTTGATAAGATGTTAGTGTCAAAAATACACAAAGAACTCATGCAACTTAGCATCAAAAAAAAAAAAAACCCAATCAAAAAATGGGCAGAAGACCTAAATAGACATTTCTCCAAAGAAGTCATACAGATGGCCAACAGACACATAAAAAGATGCTCAATATCACTAATCATCAGGAAATACAAATCAAAATCACAATGAAATGTCACCTAACAACTGTCAGAATGGCTGTCATCAAAATAAGAAGAAATAACAAGTGTTGGTGAGGACAAAGAGAAAAGGCAACCTTCCTATGCTGTTGGTGGGAATGTAAATTGGTGCAGCCACTATAGAAAATAGTGTGGAGGTTCCCGAAAAAATTGAAAACAGAGCTACCTCGTGTGTGTGCATGCTAAGACACTTCAGTCGTGTTCTACTCTTTGCGACCCTATGGACGGTATCCTGCCAGGCTCCTCTGTCCATGGGATTCTCCTGGCAAGAATACCGGAGTGGGTTGCCATGCCCTCCTCCAGGGGATCTTCCTGACCCAGGGATTGAGCCCGCATCTTTTAAGTCTCTTGCATTGGCAGGAAGGTTCTTTACCACTAGCACCACCTGGGAAGCCCTAGAACTACCATACAATTCAACAATTTCATTTCTGGGTATTTTTCCAAAGAAAACAAAAACACTAGTTCAAAAAGATACACGTGCCCCTATATTCATTGAAGTCAAGATATGGACACAGTCTAAGTGTTCATCAACAGATGAATGGGTCAGAAGATGTGGTGTGTATATATATGTATATATATATACATATACATACACACAATGGAATATTGCTCAGTCATATAAAACATTGCCTTTTGTGATGAAATGGATGGACCTAGAGGGTATTATGCTAAGTGAAATAAGTCAGAGAAAAGCAAACACTGTTGGATTTCACTTGTATGTGGAATCTAAAATACAAAACAAAGAAAAAATATAAGAAAATAGAATAGACTTGTAGATACAGAGAACAACAGGTGGTTATCAGAGGGGAGAGTAGTTGGGGGATGAAATGGGTAAAGGAAATTAAGAGGTAGAAGCTTTCAGTTATTAAAAAAGAAAAAAGAGTCAGAGGGATAAAAGGTACAGTTTGGGGAATATAGTCAATTAGATTGGAGTATCTGTATGGTGACAGATGGTGTCTAGATGTATCATGGTAATTATTTTGCAACATATAGAAACGTCAACTCACTATGTTATCACCTGGAAATAACAAAGTGATGCAGGTCAGTTATCAGGTGAAGTGAAAGTCATTCAGTCGTGTCCAACTCTTTGCCACCCCATGGACTATACAGTCCATAGAATTCTCCAGGCCAGAATACTGGAGTGGGTAGCCTTTCCCTTCTCCGGGGGATCTTCCCAACCCAGGGATCGAACCCAGGTCTCCTACATTGCAGGCAGATTCTTTACCAGCTGAGCCACAAGGGACGCTCTTTCCCTTGGGTAAGGGCTTCCCTTTCCTAAGAGTAGGTCAGTTATACCTCAATTTAAAAATATGTACAAGCAGAGAAAATTGATCAAAATGCTAATGGCACTTATCTGTAGGGGGTGCAGATTATGGGTAACTGTTTAAAAAAATTTGTAAACCTGATTATACATTTTTGCTTTCAATGCATTTGAGTGACATTAAATTCCTTACCTCCTAAGTGTGCTGTCAAATATAAGGAACAATTATTTAAAGAGAAACGAATGCAGTGAAGGTGGAATTTTACTTAAGGAAATTTAAGTTCTAGGCCACTTTTTCCTATCACTTAGTACAATTGTGAGCTAATGTTCTGAATTTCCTGAAAAGGGAACATAAACTAACTTCAATAGAAAAGTGGTATGATGTAATGAAACAACATCTAAACATTAAACAATATATATGATGTGTTAGAAACCTCAAAGGTAAAGAATCTGCCTGCAATGCAGGAGACGCAGGTTCAATCCCTGGGTCAGGAAGAACCCCCGGAGAAGGAAATGCCAACCCACTACAGTCTTCTTGCCTGGAAAATCCCAATCCATGGAGTCTCAAAAGAGTCAGACAGGACTGGGCGACTCAGTAACAAATTAGAAACCTCGTGTGACTTATTTTGCCTTACCAAAACCCTCTAATGTAGAAAGTTTTACCTTTACTTTATAGATATCTACTCCAGATGATTCACCTAAATCAGGGTACTTGGCTCGTCAGTGGCAGAATCTGGACAGGCCCAGGTTATAACACTGCCAACCGGATAACAGATCTGGAGCTCTAGCCAGTCCTGAAACCCACCCTGCCCTTCACCCCAGTTCTGGACTGACCTGCAGCCAACATTCCTCTCAATTGTCTTTGAGGATGGAGTTCCGGGCTGTAGTCTCTAGCTTAGAATAGTGACTGTAAGTACCATAAAATTGTGTGATTTTTTAATAAAGTTTATTGAAATGAGTAGCAGACTGGTGTGAGACCTGAGGAGGGTTACTGGACTATAAAGAACCAGAATAATTTAAAAGTATCTTTTGAAAAGTCTCCTCTCCTCTCCTTCCCTCTTCTTTCCCCCTTCCCTCTCCCCACCTCCTCCTCCTTCTTTTTTCTCTCTTCCAATATAGATATCTATATCTGTCTTTCTATCTATAAAAATGGGTATGTATCTATATCCATCTATTTGTGTCTGTCTGTCTGTCTATCTATCTAGAGAGATTTATTCTTTGGTGTTAAGCTCTTCATTTAAAGACAACCAGGAGCACACTTACAGGAAGAAGGAGGAGACTAAGAAACTGGGTTCATTTTGCTTGCTACTGCAAGGGAGTATACACACCAGAGAACACGTGGAGCATCTCTGAGAGAGTTGGGTAATTCTAAGGAGGTGTCTGGAAAGAAGGTGATGTTCTGGGTTGGAGGTTGTCAAGGAGGGTGTCATTTCAGCAGTCTCAGTGATCTGAGTTCAGGAGTCAGGCGGACAAATCAGACATGGGGTGTCTGCTTTGAGAGCAGCCAGCACTCAGAGGAGGTCAGGGATCAAACTTTTGCAGCTGTGTGGAGACCCTGCAGAGAAACACCATGTACTTGCTCTTATCCATGATGCACTGGAAGACGGTTTATGTTCTGTTAGAAGCATCACTGGATGGTTCCCACAGAGCTATTTTCCTTTCTCATTAGGTGGATACAGCATGTGTGTGTGTGTAATTCCAAATAATAATAGGTGCCATTTATAAGGTCTTTGGAGAAGGCAATGGCAACCCACTCCAGTACTCTTGCCTGGAAAATCCCGTGGACGGAGGAGCCTAGTAGGCTGCAGTCCATGAGGTCACTAGGAGTTGGACATGACTGAGTGACTTCACTTCCACTTTTCACTTTCATGCATTGGAGAAGGAAACGGCAACCCACTCCAGTGTTCTTGCCTGGAGAATCCCAGGGACGGGGGAGCCTGGTGGGCTGCCGTCTATGGGGTCACACAGAGTTGGACACGACTGAAGCAACTTAGTAGTAGCATAAGGTCTTTATGTTTGCTAGGTTAGGCAATTTATTTACATTAACTCTAAAGTGAAGTGAAGTCGCTCAGTCGTGTCCGACTCTTTTGGACCCCATGGACTGTAGCCCCTGGTAGGCTCCTCCGTCCCTGGGATTCTCCAGGCAGGAATACTGGAGTGGGTTGCCATTTTCTTCTCCAGGAGATCTTCCCAACCCAGGGATCGAACCCAGGTCTCCTGTATTTCAGGCAGATGCTTTACCTTCTGAGCCACCAGGGAAGCACATTAACTCTAAACCACAAGGCAATTCTCTCAGGAAGATAAGATTGTCTTTGTTCTACAGATATGAAAAGGCAAAGTTCAAGAACACATCGTTAGCAAGTACTGTGGGCCAGACTAAATCAGGCTGCCCAAAACTCGCTTGTCCCTTTAGTCTGGCCTCTCTATCAGCCTATCTCCTTGGCCCAGGCTCTGTTTATCAAACCCCCTTGACATTATTAAGCTATTTTAATGTTCCCTCCTTCTCTCTCTCTCTCTTTCTCTATTCTAGACTTATAAAGAGATGTCTTTCCTGGGACTGTGTTCTAATATTTTTTTAAAGATGAAAAGATGGTGTCTTTTAAAAGTTATAAATCACTTCTGCCTGAGTTAAATTTACTTCCAGGGCAGACTCTCTCTTTCTCTTTTTGTCCCCTGAAAAGGCCTCTCAACACACAAACACACAAAGTTAGTTCATATCCATTGAGGGTGGGGGTGGGGTCAATTGAAATGATCACTAACCTGAAGGCAGATGCCTTTTGAAGTTGGTTTTCTCTGTTAGCGTGATTCCACCCAACATCTCTGTGCCAATTGCCTGTCAGCCTGAGTTCTAAGCACCTTACATGCATTTCTCACATGATCTTCAAATGTATCCTGTGAGGTGAGAATTATTATTAATCTAATTTCACAGATGAAGAAAGAGGGAAAACAGTAGTTGAGTGACTTGTTCAAGGTCACTTTGTAGTAAAGGGGAGAACAGAGGATTTAAATTTAAGATCTCTGGATGCTGAGCTATATACGTGTATATAGATATATATCTGTGAAATAAAATTCACGTTTTATGGCAGAACAAGAAGTATTTCAGCATAAAAATTTCTTCTCTGCCCTTTGGCCTCCCCTCTCCCTGCACTGTGCATTGTGTATCTGCATTAGTCATCAACCAGACTTCCGCCATCAGCAGGAATACCTGCTCAAGAACAGCATTCTCCCAGCATCAAAAAGACAACTCCTTAAAAGATCTTGATCTTATACGGAATCACATGACCCATCACAATGATGCTTAGATCTGAATTATGTAAACTGTCACTAATCCATCACTTGAGGTACAACCCTCTTCTCAAATAACTTGTATAATTGGGCCTTGACTTCAAGTGGGTGAAACTGTTCCCAGAACTTTCTAAGATGCTCAGGTTATAAGTCTTGGATTTGGCTCATAAAAATTTCCATTTCTTTCTTAGATTGATTAATTTTTCATTGACATATTTTTTGGTAGAGCTTTGCCTCCACACAGGGTCAGCCATAGATGAGCAAGGCTGATGGTGGGATGCTGACTGGAGAGTTAAGTGGATGGAGCGAGCTGGACTCTGAGAGGCACCCTTTCCAGGCCCAGAGGGAGCTGACAGGGAGGCTGTTCTGAAAGGAGTTCTGAGGACAAGCCAGAGCTGGTTGTTAGCGTGATCTCTCCAAGAGAGATCCACAGCTCATGGTAATGTTGCAGGAGAGAGAGCAGGGCATGAGAGGATGATCATGTCCCAAGTCTCAGGTAAGTCCCTGGGATGGCTGCCAAGCTTGGGTTCTTGGCTTCTGGCAGGAAAGAATTCAAGAACAAGCCATAGTAAAGTGGAAAAAGGTTTATTCAGGGAGATACACATTTCATAGAGTGTGGGCAATCTCAGAAGGCAAGAGGCTCCAGGGTATGGAGTTGTCAGTTTTTATAGGGATGGGTAATTTCATAAGCTAATGAGTGGGAGGGGTATTCTGAATATTTTGGAAAGGGGTAGGGATTTCTAGGAGTTGGGCCACAGCCTACTTTTTGACCTTTTGTGGTGAGCCTTGGAAATGTCATGGGGGCTGTGGGTGTGTCAGTATATGCTAATATATTACAATGAGCATGTATCTTGGACCTCATTATTCTAACCCGTTTATATCACGTCCTCAAAGTCTGTCATTCTTTTAAATGTTGTGCCCTGCTCCCTTCCTCAGCAGTACTGAGTGCTACGTTCTGTGTGGTTTCCCTTCAGAGATCCCTAAATTTGTAGTAAAACCAGGTTCTAAAACAACCCTGGTTTCTGCCGTGACGTGGACCATTTAGGGCCATGAGTATCCCACATTCAGATTGTGAACACAGGCTGTGAGGCCAGCACACATGGGTTTCATTTTGTTAAAAAAAAGTGCTTGAAGAAGACGATGAAGGTGGAAGAGGAGAAAGAAAAGGAGGAGGAAATGAAATAAGAGCTGCTGCTGCTGCTAAGTCGCTTCAGTCGTGTCTGACTCTGTGCAACCGCATAGACAGAAGCCCACAAGGCTCCCCCGTCCCTGGGATTCTCCGGGCAAGAACACTGGAGTGGGTTGCCATTTCCTTCTCCAATGCATGAAAGTGAAAGGTGAAAATGAAGTCTCTCAGTCGTGTCCGACCCTCAGCGACCCCATGGACTGCAGCCTTCCAGGATCCTCCGTCCATGAGATTTTCCAGGCAAGAGTACTGGAGTGGGGTGAAATAAGAGCAAACAGTATTTATTAAAATACTGTTTCTTTGTTAAGGCTGAACATATGCCACCCTATGACCTAGCCATTCTATTCTTAGATGTTTACCCAACAGAAATGGACTGTGATCACCTGGAGCCTGGAGTATTTATAGCAGTGCTATGTGTAATAGCCCCACATGCAGATGGTAAAGAATTTGCCTGTGCAGGAGACCTGGGTTCAATCCCTGGGTCAGGAAGATGCCCCAGAGTAGGGAATGGCTACCCACTTGAGCTTCCCAGGTGGCACTAGTGGTCAAGAACCCATCTGCCAATGCAGGAGACCTAAGAGATGCGAGTTCAATCCCTAGGTCAGGAAGAAGTAAGTGGCAACCCATTCCAGTATTCCTGCTTGGTGAATTCCATGGACAGAAGAGGCAGATGGGCTATAGTTGCCACAGTCCTTGGGGTCACAAAGAGTCAGACACAACTGAAACGACTTAGCACGCATGCACACTGGAAATGATTCGATGTGTACCAACCGTAGATGGGAGAAGGAAATCAGGAGTACTTATCAAATGAAAACATGATCCAACAAAAAGAATAAACAATTTCCAACTACATGCAACAGCATGGCTGACTATCATGTACATACTATGGCTAAAAGAATGAAGACAAAAGAGTGTGCAGGTTGTATGATGTCATTCATATAAAGGTCAAGACCAATCTGTGCTGGGAGAGGTAAGCATGATGCTGATCCTTGTTGGGAGGGAGTGGAGGAGGGCAGGAAGAGAGTTTCTGGGTATGAGTAACTCTCTGTTGCTTTTTGATCAGTTGAAAATGTGTTGCACAGTATACTTAGATATAGTCTCTTTTCTGCATGTACATCACATTTCAGTACAATATTTTTAATTAGAAAAAGATGTCTGATCCCTCACCTAAAGATCAGAATGCCTAGGCAGGGTCATGGCCCTGTCACTGTCTGGTGCTTGGATTGGGAGGGTGGGTACTTGAATGAAGCCTATTCCTTCTCAGGGTAATCACATAACAGACTGGGAAAGGGAGACTGTCTATGTGACACATGCCAAGTCCTATAGGGTAGCTAGGTCAGGGATGGTGTGGTATGGGGATGGCAGAGAGACAGGGAGAGGAAATTCTGTGAGAAACTGTGGTGCCAAGAGCGTGTGGCTTAAAACTAATACAAGTTTAACCTAGAAGGGACCTTGTTAGTGTATCACTGTCTGATTTTGAACTTGGTGAACAGAAGCAACAGTTTATGGAAGTAAATCTGCCAGAGGCTTTATATTTACTATCCAAAGTTCTTGGGTAGCTTCCTCATTGATTGAAGATCCTTCAGTTATTTATTTGGCCTATGAAAGTGACCTGGGAGTGACTCATCATTCCAAATTCCCTGGGTTTGGCTGGTGATAAGAGGGATTCGGAAATGTGAATAATTTTAACACCATTTTCTGGAACAAAATACTTCCCAGTAAGGTGAGTAGGTTTTTCCTGAGTCTTTGACATACCACAGTAGCTTATAATGTTTCTTGCTGTTGTAGCTCCAGGCTCCTGGAAGAATAGGGTCACTATTGTTAGCTCTGACCATAATTCTTTTCCATTATGTCAGGTAGGGTGATATGGTGATGGTTTTTCCAATCAGACACTGAAGAAGACTGGAAACCATTGTCTTCCACAGCTAAGAATCAGCTGTAAAAAGCCCTCAACACAAAATCAAAATCTATGGGGGTGACTCATGACCCGGATCACTGTCTAACTTCTGGAATGATTTGAAGTACCAGTTCCTTTGCACGCAAAAACAAAGAAAGATGATATATGTATACCATGAAGTTTCTGAGAAGAGTGATTTCATATGTAATGTATTTTGAACTTAGCATAGAGGTGGTCTACCTGCTCATAAAAGGAGAAAGATTGGATTGATAACACATTTCCTCTTGATGCTGGATTTATATATGACTTGTTAGCTTTGTATTCATAGTTTTGGGTTAAACCCTCACTTAGGATACAATTATGAGCTTAAAGTGTCAAGAAGGCCACCGCCCAGAATGAGCTGAGACTTGAAAAGGATATAAAACTCAATATTAAGAAAATATGAAAGGAAATTAGAAGGTGGGTTGTAAGTTTTATTTGAGCAAGAAAAACAAGAGAAGTGATCTGCCCAGTGCCTGGGGCAAGTGTGGGATCTAATGTTCATAGATTTTAGAGAAAAAGCAGAATGGCCCCTGTTCAATGTTCCCTGCAGTGAAGGCTGTTCAGAGAGAGAAGGAGGGGCCAACAGAAGCCCAAGATTGTGGGAATTTATGAAAGAGATGAAGCTGATCAAATGGAACCCATCAAAGGCAGTCTGGATTCTGGGGCTCAGGCAAATGAGGGTGAAAACAGAGAGGAGTTTTCTTAGGTGCCTAAAATGATCTCTGAGCAGTCAGAGATACCACGGGAGGTAACCAAAAAAGAAAAGAAGAGACTGCTCCTGTGGTCCAGTGGTTAATAATCCCCCTGACAATTGCAGGGGACAAGGATTTGATCCCAGGTCTGGGAACATGCTGCGGGGCAGCTAAGCCCCTACACCACAACTATTCAGACCAAGCTCTAGAACAAGCTCTGCAACAAGAGAAGCCCGCTAACCACAACCAGAGAGTAGCCCTCACTCACCACATCTAGAGAAAGACTGCACAGAGCAATGAAGACACAGAGTAGCCAAAAAATAAATAAAATTTGAAAAAAATCCATAGTAAGTGACAAAATAAAAAGAAAGAAAAGAGGAGCACATATCATATTGACTTGATCTCTGCAAACTATAAACCAATTAGTACCAGATAAAATCCTTGGGCAATGCATTAAAAGGATGGTCTGTGATGTAATGACATGGTAATCCCTGGGAGACATGGTGATTTCCGGAAACAACATCTGGTTCATTAGAACAAGTCCATCTGGACAGTGCTTATTTCCTTAATTGATGGTTCACAGAGGAATAGGAACAGTGAATACAGATCTTGGCATGGCACTGACCAACGGTCCCAGGACATCTTTGCAGACATCAGGGAAAATGTGTCTATGTTGATGGCTTCATAGTCTTTTGTACTGATTTAGCTCTAAAATGATGGTGTATCCTGGATGGAAGTCTCTAGTGGTCAGATACTTTTGCTTGTTCCACAGTTATACAATCATTTGAAGAGGGTTTGTATCTTTGGCCACCTGATGCAAAGAACTGACTCATTAGAAAAGACCCTGATGCTGGGCAAGATTGAAGGCAGGAGCAGAAGGGGACGACAGAGGATGAGATGGTTGGACGACATCACTGATTCAATGAGCATGAGTTTGAGCAAGCTCCAGGAGATGGTGATGGACAGGGAAGCCTGGCGTGCTGCAGCCCATGGGGTCAGGAAGAGTCAGACATGACTGAGCAACTGAAATGAACTGAAGAGGGTTTATATGATGCCTGGATCACATCTGTGAGTGTTGATGAAAAGCTGACAGTTATAGTAGGAAGGAGGGTGTGTGTGTGTGTGTGTATATATATATATATATATAGAGAGAGAGAGAGAGAGAGAGAGAATATGGACTAGTATGATGGAATTAGAACCCTAAAAATTTTTTTGACGGACTTGGGTGATGGATCTAATCTAACTTATCTAAGCCTCAATTTTATTACCTATAAAAGGTGGATACTAATATTCCCTTTGCCATAGGGCTGCTGAGGGGATTCAATTAAGATAATAGTTTAAAAGGCAATGGATTTGGCCTTGTGCTTGGCACACAGTTAATGCACATCTATTGTTTTCTTTGATACTATGAATAATAAAGTTATAGGCAATATGTTAAAAAAAAAACAAATATAATGGAGTTAGATCCAAAAAATAATTCCCTCTCCACAGAACCAGGAAGGTATACATTAACAGAAATTCATCCAACAAATACATAAGGCTTTGGATTGAACTTAAGCCCAGTTTGAGCCCAGAGTGTACATAACTGTCACTAAAATCTTATATGTGACTTAGATTGCCTCAGTGGAACTTTAGTGTCTAGAACAAGGCAAAGGGTTGTTCCTTTTGCCCATTGAAGCTCCCTTTGTGCCAGAGGTGCTGAGTTTGGGGTTGGACCATACATTTTCAGAGGCTCTCAGCCTTGCTAGTAAATTAGACTCACCCAGAGGGCACTGAAGACTCCCCAGTATCTGAGCCCCAATCCATAACAATTTAATTAGAATCCTGGGCTGGTGCTGAGAATCACTGCTCTAAATTAAATACTGAGTATCAACAACTTTTTCTGTATAGGTCTACCCAAGACAGTGATGGGACAGTGGAACTCAGCCATCTGAAGTGACTAAACAAAATGATGTGCTTTAAAAAAAAAAATAGAGAGAGATGTTGCAGGAACCTCCCTGGTGTTTCAGTGGCTAAGACTTCACGCTCCCAATGCAGGGGGTCTGGGTTCAATCCCTGGTCACGGAACTAGATCCTACGTGCCACAACTAAGCATTCACATGTACAACTGAAGATTCTGCGTGCTGCAACTAAAGACCCAGATGCCACAACTAAGACCAGGCACAGACAAATGAATAGTAGGGGGAAAAAATGGACTTATAAAACATTAAAATTTTTAAAAAATAAATGTTGCAAATTGCCAGGAGCCGGCATATTGCATATTGAATGCATATTGCATATTGAGTGCAGCACTTTCCACAGCATCATCTTTCAGGATCTGGAATAGCTCAACTAGAATTCTATCACTGCTGGGAGCCAGCGTGAGGCACTCCGCCCGTGGCAAAGGTCATGAGGAAGGAGGCTCGGCATACGCAAAGGTGGGATCGAGCCTCAGGAGTCCCCCTGGAAATTCTCGAGCATCTACCCCCAAAACCAGAGTCTGCCTACTTTCTGCTTTGTGCTTTCACCTACACCTCTGACTTTACGGGGGGCTGTCCCCCACTACCTCTCTCTGAAAAAAGAGTTAGCTTACAGCTCCAGTTAATAATTCCTGGGTGTGACAGTGTTTCAACCTACAAACTCCTTTGGAAATCCTCTAGCCTGCCTGAATAGGTTTTTCCGGCCACATGTGATTGTTCAGAGCCTCCCAACTGTGAGAGGCAGGAGATTTTCTAAACTGTCTAAACACAGATTCTTCTGAGTAGTTAAAAGATTGATTAGAAATTGTATTGGTGAAGGGTTTTTCACTTATTGGGCCAATGTTTGCTGCTAAGTCTCCATACCCCTTACCTACTGTGTCCTTGGCAGTGTATTGATTGATATAATGGGTGTATAGAAATGTAAGTATAGTAGCCTCAATGTTTGTAACCTTGGACCCTTGAGTTAATTCTTTTCTTGATTGAGCCCACCTCACCTTTGCCCTATAGGAATGCAGCTTTGTCCAATGCTTTTTAGAGGCTGGCGCCTGACTTTAGAATAATCAACTTTAGAGAAAAATAAGTTTCTTAAAATGTTAACAGGCCTCCGGGCCAGAAGATGATGCAAATCACCTAAACTTTTGCATATGATAAGTTTGCAGGAAGAAAGCCTGGCTTACTGCATGACTCTACCCCTTCCCCCATTATCCTCTATGCACAACTTAAGGTATAAAAACTACTTTGGAAAATAAAGTGCGGGCCTTGTTCACCGAAACTTGGTCTCCCCATGTCACTCTCTCTCTCAAATTCTGGCTGAGTCTCCATCTGGAGCGCGGAACCCGCCATGCTCGCTAATTATGCCTGGGCTTCTAAGATCCGACCAGGGAGGCCTCAGTGTCTCCTCTCCTTCGGGACAACAGAAGGACACCTGCGGCCTACGTAAGTGGTGCAAACTTCTTGTCTTGAAGTTTTATTGGTCTCCTGCGTAAACCAAGCTACTCAGCCTCCTTTCTCCACTGAATTTTCCTACTGAGCTATCCTCATTCTATTACTCTTTATATCTTTGATAAATATTTAAATAAATAGGTCGCCGATGCCGTCTCTCCTTCGAATACCCTGGATCAGCCGGGGCAAATGAACTTATTTAACAAAAAAGAAACAGAGTCACAGATGTGAGAAATAAACTTACGGTTACCAGGGGGAAAAGAGGAGGGGATAAATTGGGAGACTGAGATTGACATATCACACTAATATATATAAAATAGATAACTAATATGGACCTACTCTATAGCACAGGGAATTCTACTCAACACTCTGTGGTGACCTATATGGGAAAAGAATCTAAAAACAAGTGCATATATGTATATGTACAACTGATTTGCTTTGCTAAACATCAGAGACTAACACAATATGGTAGATCAACTATACTCCAATAAAATTTTTTTTAATTTAAAAAAACAAAAAAGAGATGTAAAAGATAAAACTTTCAAACAATTGAAGGGCTGTGATGTATTGAATAGAAGGATAAGATTTTTTTTTTCTTATCTCCGGGGCCAAGACTTAGATTGTTGTATGAGTTGTAGGGGAATACATATTTATTTAATCTAAGAATAATATCTCAAATAATTAAATTTGCTCAAAAACTAAATGAATTTCTGTGGGAAATTAATAAATTCTCATGACTGCTGGTGTTCAGTGTTTTCTTAACTACCTTCCAGGGATGTCATAGAAGGAAGTTGTATATGTAAAAGGAGCCTTTATATTTGAATTAATTAATGCATTAATTTTTTTATTAAAAATTCTCATCTGTTTTGAAGACAAAATTGAACAATTTTCACTAAGTAGTCAGGGGTTAGACATTGGTATTTTTAAAAAGCTCCTTAGGTGCCTGGCCACCTTCCCCAAATGTTCTGTCTCCTGATTCCACTTTCCATTAAAACCTCCAGTGATAAGAATTCTGTGCTATTAGACAGGAGTTTGTGGAAAATGATCCAGTACCCTTCAATGCCTTTTTATACAGTTCATGAGGTTCTCACAACAAGAATACTGGAGTGGTTTGTCATTGTCTCCTCCAGTGAATCAAGTTTCATCAGAACTCTCCACTATGACCCATCCATCTTGGGTAGCCCTGCATGGCATGGCTCATAGCTTCATAGAGTTATGCAAGCCTCTTTGCCATGACAAGGCCACGATCCATGAAGAGTCCCTTGGACAGCAAGGAGATCAAACCAGTCAGTTCTAAAGCAAATCAACTCTGAACACTCATTAAAGGACTGATGCTGAAGCTGAGGCTCCAATACTTTGGCTACCTGATGCTAACAGCATACTCACTGGAAAAGACCCTGGTGCTGGCAAAGATTGAAGGCAGAAGAAGAGGGTGACAGAGGATGAGGTGGTTGAATGGCATCACCCATTCAATGGACATGAACTTGGGCAAACTCTGGGAGATGGTGAGGGACAGGGAGGGCTCACGTGCTGCAGTGCATGGGGTTGCAAAGAGTCAGACATGACTTGGTGATTAAACAATAATAATCCTTCATTGGCAGCATATCCAGGAGAGACTTTAGATGTAGTTAAGGTAACCAAGCCTCAGAGATTATTCAGACAGCGCGGATAGAGTGAAGTGCTGAATTACCTCCTGGGTAGTTTTCTATTGCTTTTTGTACCATTTTAATCTCTGACAGGTAGATTGAATCTGATAAAGGTACTTTATAGTTGATGGTATTCACTATATCACAGAAGATTTTTGATCTTCAGCCAATTCTCCATTTATTTGCAAACAATCAATACAATTTTGCTGAATTCCAGTAAAATAAAGGATTTGGATAGTCCCTGGAAGTTATGACAATAGAGGATTAAGTTTGTACCTCAGGGCTCAAAGTCCTGGAACACCATCTGTTTAGTCCACTTCTATCTGTTCCTATTTTTAATGCCATGTTCTTTTTGAATATGAATAATATTTCTGTACTAATAAGTCTGCATTGCTGTAGGTAAATGATTATTAGTTCTTCAAAAGGGTGGAAAAGCACCTTGGCAAAGAAAGGAAGTTTATTTCATCCAGGTTATTCATTAGTGATCAGAGAACAAGAGCTATCATATTAATTCTCTGAAATTCCGAACCATCTCTTTGTTTCATCGCCAAAGATTGAGAGAGAAAAGGGCCTTTCCTTTTAACCCTAATCTCAGTCTCAAGACAATTTGTTTTTAAATTTCAAGAAAAGGCTTTTCAGTCATTAATTGACCCAATAAATGGGGGAACTCTGTCTCAACTTGATTACTCAACATCTTTATTTATTCATGTGTTTTATTGCATCCAACACAGCCTTCAAAAGAATTGACTGGTTTTGGCCGATCTGGTAGGCCATCAAAGGATATTAAGATGTACCTTCATGGTTGGAGTTAGATTATCTTGAAGCAAAAATCAGAAGGGGTCAGGGTCAAAATCTCAGACCAAGAGCATTTGGAGTTAGTGGCTGATTCCTATAATATTAACAATTACAAAATTATCTTATACCCCCATTCATTCACATGATTCACTTTATGCTATGCTAATTCTATAGCTTTGTGACTTTTGCTGTTAGTTTCCTTCCCACTTTTCTTCACTCATTTCTCAGTTGCTAACATAACTCTGATTTTCTTTAGGGCAGCTGTGTGCTTTGGAATATGCACTGGCCATAAAAGGAGGTATTTGATAGAGTTCTAGTCAATAAGAAGAAAGCCTAACCTGCTAGATGTTTCATATTGAATTTGGATTTCTTATTGAAAGGGAATGGCTTCCTTAATGGCTCAATGGTAAGAATTCACCTACTAATGCATGGGACGTGGGTTTGACCCATGGGTTTGAAGATCCCCTGGAGGAGGAAATGGCAGACCACTCCAGTATCTTGCCTGGAATCCAACAGACAGAAGAGCCTGGTGGGCAACAGTCCACTGGGTCTCAAAAGAGTCGGACACGACTGACCAACGAAAAACAACTCTAAATAAAGTTACATTCACTAAGATTAAGCTATTTCGTCCATCTTTGCCTATACTCTTCCTATGGGTGCCCTAGGGCAATCTTTGTAAGACTCCAGAAAAGACATGGTTAGGTTAGAAAAACAGAAGTGTATTCATTGAAAGAGGAAGAAATGAGGAAAAGTAGTATATGAACATTTTACTATAGAGTTTATAAACTCAGAGATGTATGAAACACTTTTTATAATCTTTTAAGAAGAGAGAATCAATTATAGAGTCAACATTTTTAAGTTCAAAGAGGATAGTCATCCTGTTGCTTTATTTAACAGATAAGGAAATTGACTCAAATAAGGAAAAGAAACACACCTAGTTGAAAGTATAGCCCACTGTGTAGAAATTGTTGGTGTTTTAGAGGAAGTATATAAAATTAAAGCATGATATTGATGCTAGAAAAAATATTTTTATTTTGCTTTTTGTTCTAGGAGATTTTGCAGATTAAAGACACACACAGTTTTTTAGCTGATGCTGGTTTTCACTGAGCAGAGATGACTAGCTTTGCAAATGCTAGTAATGTTTTTAAGACTGAATTGGAGCTCAGAGATGTAAACAGTTATGGGCTGTTCACACCAGGTGCCAAGGCCAGCCCAGGAGAGAGCAATCAGGGGTGCAGGACTCCTCAGAGTCCTGGGGGTCTTTCTGATAACTTGTTACTTAGGATCTCAGACAACTAATTTCCACAACAAAAAGGAGGTAACAGAAGTAGAAGACTGAGGGATGAAATATAAAAAAAGAATGGGTGCCAAAGCTCTAGAGAGTCAGCAAGACAATGCAGTTACTTACTTTCTTCTGGGCAAAAAGAAAATCAAGTCAATCGACATTCAGGCTCAGGTCCAGCTTCTGAATTCAACATCCTGTCCTCAGTTCTGGTCTTCCCTGTTTGTAATAGAAATACATTTCCAAGTTAATATCTGCACTACTCCCTCTGGTGGACAGAAACTGAACTTCTTTATAGTGTTGGAACAGAGGTCTGGATCTAACCAGCTGCAAACCATCTGGTTAAAGCCCCAGATTCTTGAAAAAGTGAAAGTGTTAGTCTCTCAGTGTCCAACTCTTTGTGACCCCATGGACTGTATCCCGCCAGGCTCCTCTGTCCATGGGATTTCCCAGGCAAGAATACTGGAGTGGGTTGCCATTTCCTTCTCCAGGGGATCTTCCCCTCCCAGGGATCGAACCTGAGTCTCCTGCATTGCAGGCAGAGAGTCTTTACCGTCTGAGCCACCAGATTCTTGTGAACTCCCTTTTTTCCCTGCAACTGGGAACGTTGATGTCTACTATGCTTCTAAAACCAGTCCAGTCTAATTTACATACTGCTGCTGCTGCTGCTAAGTCGCTTCAGTCGTGTTCAACTCTGTGCGACCCCATAGACGGCAGCCCACCAGGCTCCCCCATCCCTGGGATTCTCCAGGCAAGAACACTAAGTGGTCATAAAAAGCACAAAGGCAGTCCTTTCCAAATGTTCCTTTGTGGTAGTTAAACATGTTATTCAAACAAGCTCTTGAATAAGCTGCTTAGCATGAAGCTGGGGCTCATGTAAGTTCCATGGCAGCCCCTACAGCACCCCCACAGAACCACAGCACTGTGAGAAGCCAGGTTTTAAAAAAAACAGCGCTGAGATATGGCGTTTGAAGAAAACCTAGGGTGAATAATTTGCAAATCTCTTTCTCTGTTTAAAGCTACTTTTTAATGAACTGATTTCCAAAACATAAAGCACTCCTCCCTTCCAAAAAGAAATGAAGGTATCAACTTTCTTACTTCCTCAAAAAGAGTGAGTGAGTGAGTGAAAGTCGCTCAGTCATGTCCGACTCTTTGTGACCCCCATGGACTATACAGTCCATGGAATTCTCCAGGTCAGAATACTGGAGTGGGTAGCCTTTCCCTTCTCCAGGGGATCTTCCCAACCCAGGATGGAACCCAGGTCTCCCACATTAGCTTTGTCAAATATCTGCAGCTCAGGTAGCTGTAGTATGTCTGTACATAATGTTGTATTTATTAAAGGAAAGTAGGAACATTCAGGAATGTGTAGAAATGAAAGGATACATACTTATCCAAATTGAGTGGTCTTTGAGGCTGTCTTCTATGTATCTGCCAGGGGCTCACTTGTGACTTATCTGGTAATGTAGACCCCTTGAAGATTGAAAATTAATTTTCACGTTTCCTAATAGAGGGTCTATCTCTTGGAGAAGACCCACAATGAGTAAAAATCCAAGGAAAATATTTCTAAGTTTACATTGAGAAATAAGACAGTCAGGCAGAGAATTCTCTTTTGTGTCAGACCTACCCAATGTCTTAGCCTATCAGTCCAAAACCAACAGAAATAGAGGAACATCCCAGAGGAACAGTGAAGCATCTCATTCAGTAAAGAAAAAGATGAATTGTTATAGGATTTGGGAAAAGGGTGGAATTAAAGTGAAAATTAAATGCAGTGCCTTGACAGGCTCAAAGCAAGTGAGGGCTGTGGATTAAGGATCAATATCAAATCTAGATCATCATATAGACTTAGAGCACGATTTCTTTGGAAACCAGAGTTCAGATAGATGTGAAATATTGTGTCCAGATACTCTGTATCCAAAGCTCAACATCTGGATTAGAAATTGAGGCCGCTTCACTGGATCAAAGTCACTGAAATCTTCCAGGTAAAATGGAACGTCTCATCCCTACTGATGTAATTTCACACAGCAAAGTTTGATATTCATGATACTAGGGAAAAATATTTCTCAGTGTGTAAGAAAGCAGTAGTCATTCAAGGAAGAAGATTAGCTGATGCTTTCTAGCTGTGGTATGTCCTTGGGAGAAATAGTGCTGTCCATAAACTTTACAGCTGGCTTTCTCATGTCTGTTATTCCAACTTGATGAAAGGCTGGCCCTGTGTCTAGTCTCTCGGCCCAAGAGAATCTGTACGTTTCTCAGTGGGCTGGCAAAAGTCTCTCCAAGTAGGCTGGGTGAGCAAGTGGGCTACCAGACACTCCAGGTAAGAAAACAAAACAAAACAGGACTCCCTGCTGGTCCACCACTTAAGGCTGCGTTCCCAGTGCAGGACTCTGGGTTCTACACTTGATTGGGGAACTAAGAGCATTCATGCTGCACGGTGTGGTAAAAACCCAACTGAAAAACAAACACTCCAGGTAGGGTAAGGATACTCCCTTACATTAACATAAAGGAGAATAAATAGGCTACCAGAGCAAGGTCGCTGTCACTCCAACACTTGAGAACATCAGGCTGGGATAGGTCGTCACTCTCCGCTCAGATTGGCCTCCGTCTCTCACTCCTTTCCTTTTTCTCCATGGCTCCTAGGTTCTTCCTTTGTAGTGATGTAAGCGGTGGCAAAATCACTTATTTGACACATTCCTCCTTTAGATGTGTTAATATTTTCAGTCAAAGTTTTCTTCTTTCTGTTATAGTTCATTCTGGGTTATTAATAGCTTCATAGTTTAAGAGGAGGATGAGGGTCCTATCTTACTTCTGAATTATTGGGGAAGGCACCTCACAATTTGTCCTTGATGGGGGTTCAGGACATGTTACCCCCAAGTATGGCACTTTGGCATGTTGAGCATCTTAAATGAAAGGAGTTTGAGAAAACAGCAGAAGCAGGAAGATTGTTACTCTGACCTCTTCCCACTCACTTTTTATTTCCTGAAAAAGCGGGCTAAAGCTCCTTTCTGTATCTGGAGAAAGGGGACATTCTTATCACCAGAGAATAGTGTAGCACTGAGAAAGGTGTGTAAACAAAGCTTGTTACTTCACCATTTACTTACTTCACCATTTACTCAGAGCAAACTCGTTTGTCTTCTCAGTTCTTCACCAATGTATTGTTTCTTTGTCTGAAAGGTATAAAAGCTTCGTCTGATCACTTCTTTGAGTCTTCATTCTCTTATGAAAGCTCACAGTTTTACATGTAAAAATTTCATCAAATGTGTATTTTTTTTCTCCTGTTAATCTGTCTTTGTCAGTTTAACTTTCACACCTAGCCAGGAACTCTTAAGAGGGTTTAGAAAAACTTTTTTTCTCTCCCACGCCCTAAAATGCAGCTAAAGCTGTCTTTGTGTAACGTGAGTAAAAATGGATCAAATAATCCTAGTCAAAGGAATATAATGTTTGTTAAAGTTATAATTTGGCCTCACTGAGCCAACATAAAATACTGAAAATAACTTCTTAAAAAAACTATCTTATATTTACTTAGTTATACGGTAGTATGTTTATTGTGACTTGACTCTTTGCCAAACTGAGAGAAAAAAAAAGTTATTTTCAGCTCTGTAGCTTTCTTTTTTTAAAATAGATGCTTAGACACACAGTCTTCTTTAAAAAATCCTCAGAAAAGTTAATAAATGACTTTTGGTTAACTTTCAAATCAAAGGTTTTCTTGATGTGACATCGACATAATTTTCTGAATTTTCCAAATGAGGCATATCTGAAATCCCCAGGGTCATTTCTGCCCATGGAAAAGCTGGATAAGCCTGGACTTCCCAAGTGATGTCACAGAGAGACTTGAGCTTTGATAATCAGGAATTTCAAGACTAAGCCAACATTTCAAGAGATGGGCTAAGAAAACAAATGTGAGAAAATCTCCGTGAGAGATTCAGTTGAAATGATAGTCTTGTTTTCATAAAGTACCTATAACATCATATTTAAAATAAACTCATAAAATATCTTGCTATACAATGTCCAAATATCTTGAAGGGTACATGTCAAAAACTATCCAGCAAGATATTCACACTACAATTTTTTTAACTTTAAATTTTTTATTTTGTATTAGGATATAACAAACTATTAATGTTGTGGTAGTTTTGGGTGAACAGTGAAGGGACTCAGCCATCCATACACATGTATCCACTCTTCCCCAACCCCTCTTCCATCCAGGCTGGCACAGAACATTGAGAAGAGTTCCATGTGCTATACAATAGGTCCTTGTTGGCTATCCATTTTGAATACAGCAGTGTGCACACGACCCTCCCAACCTCCCTAACTATCCCTCCCCCTGGCAACTGTAAGTTCATTTTCTAAGTCTGTGAGTCTTTTTCTGTTTTGTAAGTTTACTTGTGTCATTTCTTTTTAGTTTCCACATATACACACTACAATATTTTTAAGTGATGAAAACAAGTTACAAAACAATGTGGACACTACACTCTTATTTGTTGAAGGAAAAATTAAAGGAAAGAAAAGGAAAAGAAATTACCTGTGAATGGTTGTGTGCATGCAAAGAAAATGAATCAAAAATATCTGGCTATCTGGAAGGAAATCTATCAAACTGCTAAATGTAGTTACCTTCTGGAATAGAGAGAGAGAAGAAAACTTTATGACCTTTGGTATCCTTTGTATTTGTTATGATTTGCATTTCTATATTTGTAATTTAAGTTAGAAAAGGCTATCCGATTCTGAAATATCATGTCTCTCTTGACTCATAACTTCTTCAGAGTTTGCATATGGTTAACATTTAGCAGGAATATGGAGGTAAATTGCACTTCCCTGGTAGCTCAGCTGGTAAAGAATCTGCCTGCAATGTGGGAGACCTGGGTTCGATCGCTGGGTTGGGAAGATCCCCTGGAGAAGGGAACAGCTACCCACTCTAGTATTCTAGCCTGGAGAATTCCATGGACTATATAGTCCATGGGGTCACAAAGAGTCAACATGACTGAACAACTTTCGCTGTCGCAATGGTGGTAAATTGCTTTTCATTTCTATATCAGCAGGCTAGTAAAGCTGTTTATTATACAGTAATATATAAAGGAATTGTACTGAACGTAACAACATTAGGATTATGTAATATATGATATGTGGTAGACAATATATAATAATAAATACTGGAGTCTCTGAAATTGTTAAAGTATAATCGATTCATGAATGTATTCATTCATTCATTAAATGTTTAAGTACTGCCCACCCATGAGGCTCTGAGCTAAATGTCAGGGCAGCAAACATGAAAAAGTCATGGTCCTTATTCCTGAAGAGCTTGTGCTCCCTTGGCACGGACCAGCACAGAGAAAATAATACATAAACCATGCAAAGTGGTTTCTACAATAGAAATAATTGTATCAAAGGGATGTAGGACAGGGTGAATGAAGTACAGGAGGGCCTTTGAGGAGCTCACTCCAGTCTGCACTTGAAGGATGGAAACTTTTCCAGCCAGAGAACATGGGTAAAGACACACCAGGTAGATTAAATAGTGTGAGTAGAAGAATAGAGACATCAAAATTTTTAGCCCAGAATGAGATAGATAAGTCTCTTGAGGGTATCGGATTAGCTTACACTGATTTCACTTCCTCTGGAAGATATTTCCAGATGGACTAACTTGGTCCCCTGGTAACCATGCTTATATTATATGATACCTCCCCATCCAGCCACTTTAAATTAAAATGGGTGTATTCTTTTATAACAATAACCTTTTAAATATATACATGTATGATCTTTATATACTTGAGTGTAAGCAAAAATTAAAAACCAACCAAAGTATTGTTGTGTAAGTCAATGCATCTAGTTGATGGGCCAGCAATGCTTGTTGTATAATAAAATGACCTGTAAGTTTGTAAATTAATGTGCATTTATTTCATAAAATATATTTTCTTTTCTTCTATTTTATTCAAATGAATAATTATGTTGTTATGATTCACAGATTTTCACAAAGTCTGCATTCTTTCAATGGTAATGCAGGATGTTTCTTTATCATTCTCAGTTTTTATTAGTTTCAATATGGATCATCTTAGATCAGTTTGGATCATCACCTGAAACAGTAGCGACAGGAATGGTCAATAAAATTCTAAAAGCAATACTCAGAATGAACAATGAAATTTACATATGATTCTTCAAACTTTTAAAAAATTGAGCTATAATTGACATGATGTTTACTCATTTTAATGGAACTACTTGTAATAAATCACAGAATCTATTATAAACTACTGTGATTTCATGTCACTGTCACTTAAGCAACTTTTATGGTCTCTTGTGGCAATATCCATATAGTACTCAAGTTTTTCTTCTTTTGAAGTTTCAACATTGCAACATTATTAAAAATGAAGATAGCAATAATATATTGCTTAATTTATTCAAACCTCTCTTGATTCAAGACAATATCTGAAGCTAAAATATGTTCAAAATAATCTCTATAGAAAATGGTATAGAGATTATGAGTACTTGAGTCTTCTTTACAGATAAACATTCTCTTTTCCTTTTTTCTTTATTTTGTTGTTTATTTTATATAGTTTCAATAAAAAAACTTTTTCTCCAGATTAAAAAAATACATACTATTAATTTTTAAAAAGTGAACTAAAAATACCTGTTTGAGTTCCCTTTAGGCTTTTGCCAACATAATTAGTAGCAAATAACAGTTCACATCAAATAACCAACAACAAGACTAACTTGTTCTTTGTCAGAGATTGATTTCCCTTTGAAATCTTCGGTTATTTTGCTTTCTTTTTCTAGGGTCCTTCAGTTATTTTGCTTAAATGAAATAGAATGGCTGTAGCAACACAACATTCTCATTGTGTGTCTTAGTGAAGTAGTAAGGTTATATTTGGTGGGCAGACCCAGAAAATACCTAATACGATCATTCATTTGTTCCATGGGATGTCTTTAGTACTGAGCTTCTGACACAGTGGAGAACTCGTTTCAAGTACACTGGGTGGTACAAAGAATGAGCATGACTTTGGGCTAAAATTTCAGTTTATGCACTTGTTGTTCAAATCAACTATGTTGATTCTATTATCATAGCTCTGCCTAGATACCTTCAGATCAATGCCTAACACTGAAAACTGTGAGTTTTGTTTTTTTTAAACAACAGCAACAACAACAACAAAAAAACATTAATTTATTTAACTTTGGATCTGGAGTGCAAAACCAGTACTGCCTACTCAGAGAGCAAGAAAGGGCTATGGAACACTGTGTAGACAGAGGCAAAAAATTGTGTTTTCAAGTATCTTCACTTAAATCAAATCCACATATTTTCTGACATATATAAAACAAATTAAATATTCTTTAATTTCAAATTTGCTGGGGGAGTAGTTAAAAAATTTGTATAATAAAAATCAGCTTTCAACACAACTTTTATTTCTGATGCAATGTAGCTGAAACTAGTATTATTAGGTTTTAATTTGGGGATGATTAATTTTTCTTCTTTTATCATACACATAAAATTTAAAAATCTTATTGTGTATTTCTCATTTTTCATTCAGCTTACATGTTCAGCCACCATGGTGTAAAATTTCTAAATAATTTCTAATAAACCTAGAAATTTGCCATTCAGTTCAGTTCAGTTCAGTCACTCATTCATGTCCAACTCTTTGCAACCCCATGGATTGCAGCACGCCAGTCTTCCCTGTCCATCACCAACTTCCAGGGCTTTCTTTCTGTAAATGTTGGACTGTTTATGCTATGAAAATCTTGGGATAAATAGAGAATACATGATATTATTCTTTAAAACATATCCTATGTTAATATCCTATGTCAGTGTTACTTTCTTTGCTAAATATTTTTTGCTATTTAAACTTTCAAAAAGTCTTGTTCCTGACTTTAGGGGAAATGCTTTCAATTTTTCACCATTGAGGATAATGTTTGCTGTGGGTTTATCATATATGGCTTTTATTATGCTGAGGTATGTTCCTTCCATTCCTGCTTTCTGGAGGGTTTTTTTTTTTTTTATCATAAATGGAGTTTGAATTTTGTCAAAGGCTTTCTCTGCATCTATTGAGATAATCATATGGTTTTTATTTTTCAATTTGTTAATGTGGTGTATCACATTGATTGATTTCCAGATATTAAAAAATCTTTGCTTCCCTGGGATAAAGCCCACTTGATCATGATGTATGATCTTTATAATATGTTGTTGGATTCTATTTGCTAGAATTTTGTTAAGGATTTTTGTGTCTATGTTCATCAATGATATTGGCCTGTAGTTTTCTTTTTTGTGGTGGCATCTTTGTCTGGTTTTGGTATTAGGATGATGGTGGCCTCATAGAATGAATTTGGCAGTTTACCTTCCTCTGCAATTTTCTGGAAGAGTCTGAGTAGGATAGGTGTTAGCTCTTCTCTAAATTTTTGGTAGAATTCAGCTGTGAAGCCGTCTGGTCTGGAAGATTTCTAATTACAGTTTCAATTTCTGTGCTTGTGATGAGTCTGATAAGATTTTCTATTTCTTCCTGGTTCAGTTTTGGAAAGTTATACTTTTCTAAGAATTTGTCCATTTCTTCCAAGTTGTCCATTTTATTGGCATATAGTTGCTGATAGTAGTCTCTTATGATCCTTTGTATTTCTGTGTTGTCTGTTGTGATTTCTCCAATTTCATTTCTAATTTTATTGATTTGATTTTTCTCCCTTTTTTTCTTGATGAGTCTGGCTAATGGTTTGTCTATTTTATTTATCTTCTCAAAGAATCACCTTTTAGCTTTGTTGATTTTTGCCATGGTCTTCTTTGTTTCTTTTTCATTTATTTCTGCCCTAATTTTTATGATTTCTTTCCTTCTACTAACCCTGGGGTTCTTTATTTCTTCCTTTTTTAGTTGCTTTAGGTGTAGAGTTAGGTTGTTTATTTGATTTTTCTCTTGTTTCTTGAGGTAAGCTTGTATTGCTATGAACCTTCCTGGTAGCACTGCTTTTACTGAATCCCATAGGTTTTGGGTTGTTGTGTTTTCACTTTCATTCGTTTCTATGCATATTTTGATTTCTTTTTTGATTTCTTCTGTGATTTGTTGGTTATTCAGAAGCGTGTTGTTTAGCCTCCATATGTTTGTATTTTTAATAGTTTTTTTTTCCCCTGTAGTTGACATCTAATCTTACCACATTGTGATCAGAAAAGATGCTTGGAATGATTTCAATTTTTTTGAGTTTACCAAAGCTAGATTTATGGCTCAGGATGTGATCTATCCTGGAGAAGGTTCCATGTGCACTTGAGAAAAAGATAAAATTCATTGTTTTGAGCTTTTAGTAATTGCACATTTTGTTTTGTGTGTGTTTGTACATGTATGCACAATTGTTGTTTTGTGTTCTTTTGAGACACCAATTGTTTTTAGCAACAAATACCTTCATTTTGGCTTCCCTTGTGGCTCAGGTGGTAAAGAATACACCTGGAATGTGGGAGACCCAGGTTAAATCCCTGGGTTGGGAAGAACTCCTTGAGAAGAGAATGGCAACTCATCCAGTATTCTTGCCTGGGGAATTCCATGGACAGAGGAGCTTGGTGGGCTATAGTCCATGGGGTTGCAAAGAACTGGACACGACAGAGCAACTAACACTTTGATTTTGGTCTTTGTTTTGAAGCTAATCTTGAAGACTTGTTGTGAGGCATTTGACAGCAAAAACAGAATACTTTACCTTTGAAATGAGAATATAAAAACCAGCTGTCACAGTTTCTTTTTCCAATTGAATAAATCTTGATATGAAATACAGTATTAGATTTTCTGTGACATAAAGGCAATGGAAAATTTGCATCTGAATATGTTCTGCAAGAACATTCCCACGCTGTCAGAAAGCCACATGGGCTATTTTCCAAGATCATGATCTAGTAAATGGTAAAGTCCCAGAGATTTCATCTTTCTCATCCAATTGGCAGATTCATGAATGCAATTTTTTTCATCTTTTAAAGGGAAATACAGTTGCATTTGATGTTTCTGGATTGTGATGCTGATATGAAGGATCATCTTTGTAAATCTTCATTTAATAAGGAATATTCATATTCTTCAATATGGATTCTTGGATATTTTTCAGTTACAGAAGTTTCATCTTATTATGTATTTAAATTCAAGTTCTGAATTTGGAACAAAACACTTATTCAATTTTTTGATCAGTAATTAAAACTTCACTAAGTACAGAAATTGTAATATCCAATTTATAAGTTTTATGTGGATTATGTTCAAAATATATGTGCTCAATTTAAATGTGAGCTTTAAAGTTTTAAGAAAACAGTTTCTTCTTAGAAGATTTTCTATTTCTATTTTGAGATTACTGTTCCTATTTTCTATTTTGAGTGTGTATTTTTTACATCTTTTATGATTTTGACTTGTAGTCATCTCAAGGAAACTAAAGAATTAAAAGTTTAAACATAATTTTAACATATTTTCATCCAGAATTGCAACAAAATATATTTAACAATTAATTAAACATAGAATACTTTAGAAGTATTCTTATAAAACCTATATAGCATGTTTTCCCCCAAAAGTTCTTTTTCTTCTAAAGTATTCTAAATCATCTATGAAACATAAAAAGCAAAATACAAACTGTACTTAATCTGGTGTCATAATTTTAATCAAAAGTAAATCAAAATAAATTTAGCTATCTGTAAATTCAATGAAATTTTATTGTTTTATACAAATAAAACTATTTTCAATTCAACCATTCAATGTCCCAACTAGTTGCTAATAAAGACTCTGTACTATGCTTAAGCCATGTCAGAAATCTACATATATACAAATTGAAAAGTAATCTGAATTGCTCAAACATTGTAAAATGTTTCTCAGTGGCCATGTGCAACTACTGTGAATACTTCACTAAAAGCAAGAGTGCCTCTGGAACCACAAATGGTAACATGAAGGGAAATCAGAAAATAAACCAGAGAATAGACATTCAACACTACTGTGAAGCAATATTTCATTGTGGAGAAATCTATTTTATTTATGGTACCTAGGGAGGATTTTACTAGTCCTTTTTCTTTCCTGTGTTCAAGGGCTCCTCAAATCTTTTCTACACTCGAAAGCAGTGTTAACCTCATACGTCAACACCAGCACAATCCATACACACAGCCTCACATCTTTCAGATGTGGGTGCCTTGCATGCAAGATCCTATAAGACACATATGGAAGTGTTTCTCTGAGGTTTTAGGATTACAGCTTGTGTCACATCAGGAACTGCAAGTAGATCCCAATGATAAAAACACCCATATGTTCTCTGGTGCTCCTTTGGTAAAGAATCCACCTGCAATGCAGGAGACCTGGGCTCGATCCCTGGGTTGGGAAGAGCCCCTGGAGAAGGGAATGGCAATCCACTTCAGTATTCTTGCCTGGAGAATTCCGTGGACAGAGGAGCCTGGTGGGCTACAGTCCATGGGGTCACAAAAAGTCAGACATGACTGAGTGACTAACTTTTATATGTTCTCTAGAAAGTTTTTTTTTTTTTTTTTCAAGGTTTTGTGATCTGCAGGGTCCTCTGAACCTTGGAGCCCAGATCAGAGGTCTGTTTTGCCTGAGTCTAAGGGAAATACTGGCTGTGTCAGTTGAATTCTCCTCAAGAATTTGGAATTTAGAACTAAAGCTTGTTGGGAGCTGAGCCATGGTAATAAGCAGAGGGATGGAACTTCCCTTCATGGAAGTTCCTGGATCTTCCAGAGGCTGGGGAGTTTTCTTCTTCCTTGGATTCCATGTGATTCATTAATATCTTTTTAATAAATGCTGTCTTTGTGTAGACTAGCTTGTTTATTACATGTAATGGAAGGAATATAATACATTGGTCTACTTTGGGGAAGGAAGAGATGACGCTGGAGTGTTGGTTACCATTTACCAGATGGTAAAATGACTCCAACATTGCCATACAAAAGAAAAGGAAACACGGCACAGAAAACATGCTGGGTTTTTTCTTCCATAGGTGGCTTTGACGATGGGCTGGGTAACCATTAGGAACTATAAACTGTCTCCTTTCATTGTATTATCTGGCTCTGTCAGCTTCTGGCTTTCTGAAATTAGAGGATGTCAGATGAGGAGGAAGGGGATTCCAGATATCCATTTATCCCTCACTTGTTCAAGTGTTTCTTGTTTCAGAGAGGTGGAGACTGTCATGAATGATCCTTTTTTACCTGTATCATTGCATCTACAAGGGCATTGATAAATTAACATAGGCAACACTGTTCAGTCTGCTTAATATTCATACCTGAGGCTAGACAAGTTTCACTGTCTTCTGGAGGTCCATACATTCCTACATATAGTCTCCAATACATTACAAGCCATTTTTATTTGTTTATAAAGGTTAATTCCTCTTGTCTTTTGTTCAATTTGTTGACGTAGATAATTTTAAAGTACTTAAAAAGCAAACTATGTGTTTATTATGAGTATAATGATAAGTATTATGAGCATAATTTCTTCCCTTGTGGCTCAGATTATAAAGAATCCGCCCGCAGTGCAGGAGACCTGGGTTTGATCCCTTGGTTGGGAAGATCCCCTGAGCAGGGCATGGACACCCACTCCAGTATTCTTGCCTAGAGAATTCCCACAGACAGAAGAGCCTGGCGGGCCACAGTCCATGGGGTCACAAAGAGTCAGACATGACTGAGCAACTAAGCACAGCACAGCATAATGATTATATTTATTAGAAATAATGTGCAATGAACACTAATTATAAGTCATTTCATTGAAGCCATATATTCCATTAGGAGGTATTTTATTTTACTACATTTAGTTATTACATGCATTTTTGAAATGTATATTGCAAAAAAATTTGTGAACTCTGAAGCATTAGCAATATTAAAATTACATGCTTTTAAGCCATAAGGCTAGTTATGTTTTAAAATGGCTTATCAATTAAAAAGATCAATAGCCTTTATATACACAAAATATAACTAGTTAGAATGTGTTAGTTGATCAATCATGTTCGACTCTTTGCAACCTCGTGGATTGTAGCCTGCCAGGCTCCTGTGTCCAGGAAATTCTCCAGTTAAGAATATTGGAGTCGGTTGTCATTCCCTTCTCCTGGGGATCTTCCTGACCTGGTGATCAAACCCAGGTCTCCTGCATTGCAGGCAGATTCTTTACAGTCTGAGCCACCAAGGAAGCCTAGTTAGAAAGAATCATGAAAGAAAAAAAAATTTACTATAGCAATAAAAATGTCTAGGAATTAACAAGAAATGTTCTAAACCTACAGACAGAAAATTATAAACATTCCCAGAAGATGCAAAAGTGGAGATGAACAAACAGAAAAACATTTTGGGTTCTTGGTTAGGATATTTCTGTTGTATTTAGACATTAGTTCTCCCTAAGACAATTTAGGACTTTAATGAAATTCCAGTGAACAAGATTCCCACCTCCCCCCTACCCTGAAGGTAGGTAAGTTAATACTAAACTTCATATGGAAAAATAAACATAATAAAAAAATACTGAAAAGAAATAAGGCATGGGGGTGAGAGGAGTGGAGGAGTTGACAGACTTGCCCTACCAGATACTAAAACTTATGATAAGGTTTCTAGTTTGCAAACAGCATAGTACTGGGACAGGAATCGGTGGAATAAAACTAAGTCCAGAAGCAAACATAACATATATGGCAATCTAGAATATGATAAAGGTGGTATCTCAAATCTCTGGGGACACAGAGGAACTGTTTAGTAAAGTTACTGTGGTAACTGGATAGACAGAGAAAAGGTAAGATTACATCCATTTCTCACACAAGAATAAGTTCCAAATGGATTAAAGATCTAAATGTAAAAAACAAAAAAGTAAATATAAAAATACTAGAAGAAAACAAGAATGAATTGCTCTAAAATTTGAGTGTGGGTAGAAGAATTGGGAGAAGGAAATGGCAACCCACTCCAGTGTTCTTGCCTGGAGAATCCCAGGGACGGGGGAGCCTGTCACACAGAGTCAGACACGACTGGAGTGACTTAGCAGCAGTAGCAGAAGATTTGTGGCTGTAACTCAAAATCCAAAGGCAAGGGGAGGATTGTTTGATAAGCTGACGACCAAAATTTTTCTTAAAAGCAAAAACTCTAAGCAGAGTTAAAAGAGAAATAACAAATTGCAAGAAAATACTTGAGATATTTATCACAAATAAAGAGTTCCTATGCTGGATATAGTGTAAAGAACTTTTAAAATTGAGGAAAGGAACCCTGAAAATCCTGTTTTTAAATGGGCAAAAGATATTAAGAAGAGGTAGCAAGAATACACATAAGTGAGTGAAGTCGCTCAGTTGTGTCTGACTCTCTGCAACCCCGTGGACTGTAGCCCACCGGGCTCCTCCGTCCATGGGATTCTCCAGGTAAGAATACTGGAGTGGGTTGCCATTTCCTTCTCCAGGGGATCTTGCCAGCCCAGGGATCGAACCCAGTTTTCCTGCATTGCAGGCAGACGCTTTAACCTCTGAGCCACCAGGGAAGCCCAAATACACAGAAGAACTATACAAAAAAGATCTTCATGACCCAGATAATCATGATGGCATGATCACTCACCAAGAGCCAGACATTCTCAAATGCAAAGTCAAGTGGGCCTTAGGAAGCATCACTATGAACAAAGCTAATGGGGGTGATGGAATTCCGGTTGAGCTATTTCAAATCCTAAAAGATGATGCTGTGATAGTGTTGCACTCAATATGCCAGCAAATTTGGAAAACTCAGCAGTGGCCACAAGACTGGAAAAGGTCAGTTTTCATTCCAATCCCAAAGAAAGGCAATGCCAAAGAATGCTCAAACTACTGCACAATTGCACTCATCTCACATGTTAGTAAAGTAATGCTGAAAATTCTCCAAGCCAGGCTTCAACAGTATGTGAACCATGAATTTTCAGATGTTCAAGCTGGATTTAGAAAAGGCAGAGGAACCAGAGATCAAAGTGCCAACATCCATTGGATCATCGAAAAAACAAGAGAGATCCAGAAAAACATCTATTTCTGCTTTATTGACTATGTCAAAGCCTTTGACTATGTGGATCACAATCAACTGTGGAAATTCTGAAAGAGATGGGAATACCAGATCACCTGACCTGTATCCTGAGAAATCTGTATGCAGATTAGGAAGCAACAGTTAGACCTGGACACAGAACAACAGACTGGTTCCAAATCGGGAAAGGAGTATGTCAAGGCTGTATATTGTCACCCTGCTTATTTAACTTATATGTGGATTACAACATGAGAAACGTTGGGCTGGATGAAGCACAAGCTGGAATCAAGATTGCGGGGAGAAATATCAATAACCTCAGATGTGCAGATGACACCACCCTTATGGCAGAAAGCTAGGAAGAACTAAAGAGCCTCTTAATGAAAGTGAAAGAGAAGAGTGAAAAAGTTGGCTAAAGACTCAACATTCAGAAAACTAAGATCATGGCATCTGGTCCCATCAGTTCACGGCAAATAGATGGGGAAACAGTGGATACAGTGACAGACTTTATTTTGAGGGGCTCCAAAATCCTTGCAGATGGTGACTGCAGCCATGAAATTAAAAGAAGCTTATTCCTTGGAAGGAAAGTTATGACAACCTAGATAGCATATTAAAAAGCATAGATATTACTTTGCCAACAAAGGTCCATCTAGTCAAAGTTGTAGTTTTTCCAGTAATCACGTATGGATCTGAGAGTTGAACTATAAAGAAAGCTGAGCACTGAAAAATTGATGCTTTTGGACTGTGGTGTTGGAGAAGACTCTTGAGAGTCCCTTGGACTGCAAGGAGATACAACCAGTCCATCCTAAAGGAAATCAGTCTTGAATATTCATTGGAAGAACTGATGCTGAAGCTGAAACTCCAATACTTTGGCCACCTGATGTGATGAACTGACTCATTTGAAAAGACCCTGATACTGGGAAAGATTGAAGATGGGAGGAGAAGGGGATGACAGAGGATGAGATGATTGGATGGAATCACTGGCTCAATGGATATGAGTTTGAGTAAGCTTCGGGAGTTGGTGATGGACAGGGAAGCCTGGCGTGTTGCAGTCTATGGAGTCACAAAGAGTTGGACACAACTCTGAGCGACTGAACTGAACTGGGCAAAAAACATGAACCATTCCCAGAAAATACATAACCATGCCTCCATAAACATATGAAAGATGCACAGTTCTACTCATGAGAAATTAAAATTGAAACCAAGGAGAGATACCATTTTTCACCACCAGACTGGCATTCTAAAGCTTGACAATGCACTCTATCAACAAAACTATAAGGAAATATCTACTCTCATATGTTGATGGAAGAGATGCAAAGTGATCCACTCCTATTAAGGAAATTTCAGAAAAAACCACTGTAATCCTACTTCTAGGGAGTTTTCCTGAACACATATCTTTAACGTATGAAAATGAACAGGTACAAATTTCTTAACTGCAGTGTTATTTGTACTACCAAAATACTGGGAACTACCTGAATGCCTGGGAGTACTTCATACAATGGAGTACTATAGCACTGTAGAAAAAAATTTTTTTTTCTATTTACTCCAGGAGATGCAGAGTTAAAAAAAAATCTAATTGAAAGAGTATTTCTAATATCTTATCTTTTGTGTAAGCATGAAGAAATAAAAGTGAAAGTGTTGGTCACTCAGTTGCCTCTGTCTCTGAGATCCCATGGACTGTAGCCTCTGCCCACAGAATTCTCAAAGGCAAGAATACTGGAGTGGGTTTCCATTCCCTTCTCCAGGGAATCTCCCCGACCCAGGGATCAAACATAGGTCTCCTGTATTGCAGGTAGACTCTTTACCATCTGAGCCGCCAAGGAAGCCCCTATAGAAGAAATAAGGACACATATAAATCTGTTTATTTGGGGGAGAAGAAACACAGACAGGAAAACCCAGAAAACAATGAAATATTGGCTACCTAGAATGGATGAAGGGGAACCAAGAGGAGGTATCAGGAAAGGAAGTGAGACTTCTCTGAGTATATACCTTTTGAAAATGGATCACATGATTGCATTCCTGTGGGGGCAATTGTTTCAGATTACTTTAAAACATAATAACTTGGATTATTTACTCTAGGGGAAAATAAAGAACTGCAAATTTATATGTGAATAAAAATGCATATAAAAATATATGCATTTTTGGTCTATTTGGTATACATAGTGATTTGAACATCAGTTCAGTTCAGTTCGTCTACCCTCTTAGCACAGTAGGCAGCACATCAGTTTCATAATCTGAAGGTCCTGACTTTGAACCTCAGAGAGGGCAGATCCTCCACCTTGGGCTTCCCTAGTGACTCAGCTGGTAAAGAATCCACCTGCAATGTGGGATACCTGGGTTTGGTCCCTGGGTTGAGAAGATCCACTGGAGAAGGAAATGGCTACCCACTCCAGTATTCTGGCCTGGAGAATTCCATGAATTGTATAGTACATGGGGTCACAAGGAGTCGGACATGACTGAGCGAATTTCACTTTCACTTCATTTTTTTCAGTTCAGTTCAGTTGCTCAGTCATGTCAGTCTCTTTGCAACCTTATGGACTGCAGCACGTCAGGCTTCCCAGTGCTTGCTCAAACTCATGTCCATTGATTTGGTTATGCCATCTGACAATCTCATCTCCTGTCGTCCCCTTATCCTCCTGCCTTCCCCTTATCCTCCTGCCTTCAATCTTTCTCAGCATCAGGGTCTTTTCCAATGAGTCAGTTCTTCACCTCAGGTGGCCAAAGTATTGGAGTTTCAGCTTCATCATCAGTTCTTCCAATGAATATTCAGGACTGATTTTCTTTAGGATTGACTGGTTTGATCTCCTTGTAGTCCATAAAGAAAGCTGAGGGCCTAAGAATTGATGTTTTTGAACTGTGGTATTGGAGAAGACTCTTGAGAGTCCCTTGTACTGCAAGGAGATTTGGGCATAACAATTCTGAAACTGTTTCATGTGTAGTGTAAGACTGGGAAGATAAGTCAGTGCTTTGATAGTATTGGAAGTCAATATTCTCTTTCTGAAAGAAGTGAGAAAAAAAAGTTGAGGTGGGGGAAGGCAATGAAGAACCTTTGGAGTGGGACTGAGTTTGAAGGTACCAGTACAACATCAGAATTTCTATTATATATATAGATAGCCACTGTGTGTGCGAACACTTGTACATGTGTATTCCCTACCTCTGTTCTCTAGAAGGGCCTAGATATAAATACACTTCAGTAGCAATGAGTGTATTTAATTCTTCGATTTTGGTTTCTAAATACTGTTCCCCACTATAGGAAAACAGAGGTCCTTAGAGAATTGGCATATTCCACTATTGGGGAAGAGAAGGTACAGGATGAGTCTGGAAACTAGAAAACAAGAGAATGTTTCAAAAATAATTACAGGAACATATTAAAAAAACATAGAGGAGCCAGCTTAAAGGGGCACCAACTTGCCTAATCTGGGACAGTTTTAGCATTAACATTAATAATGACAGGAATGGATTATAATGTATAGAGCTGGAATCTATAGATCCATAATATTGATAGCCAGATAGGTAAGAAGGAAGATGAAAGGGGTAGTGAGAAACATTTCTTATAAAAGAAAAGAGCACCTAAATGTGGAGAGAATGGGTGGATGTGGAAAACTATTATTTTGCAACCATCACAGCAAAGACAATTAGGGCAAGAATCACAGAGTTTAAGAAGAAAAGTACAATGAAGAGCAAGATATTTGGAGAAGCTTAAGAATCTCCCCACAGATTACTTACTAGTTGCAAGAGAGAAAATAGAAAATACAGTGATGTTGTTTAATTAGATGATCAAAATGGATTGCAGTTTAATTAGATGATCAAAATTAGCACTATGAATGAGGAGCAGAAGAACATATTATACCTGGGTTATCTGAGAAAGACATATCATTATATATGTGGTTTTCTAGCTAGGGATGCATAACCTGACTCTAATCATGAGGAAATAACAGCAAACCCAAAGGGAGAAACATTCTATAAAATTATTAATTAGCCTTTGTGGTGGAAAGTGGTGTTTCCCTGGTGGCTCAGATAGTAAAGAATTCATCTGTGAAGGAGGAGGCCCGGGTTCAATTCCTGGGTTGGGAAGATCCCCTGAAGGAGGGCATGGCAACCCACTCCAGTATTCTTGCCTGGAGAATCCCCATGGACAAAAGAGCCTGGTGGGGTTGCAAAGAGTCAGACATGACTGAGCTACTAAGCACAGTGGAAGGTGAAAATGTGAGTCACTCAGTTCGTGTCTGACTCTTTGCAACCCGATGGACTGTAGCCCACCAGACTCCTCTGTCCATGGAATTCTCTATGCAAGAATACTGGAGTGGGTAGCCATTTCTTTTTCCAGGGGATCTTCCCAGCCTAGGGATCGAACCTGGGTCTTCTGCATTGCAGGCAGATTCTTTACTGTTTGAGCCACCAGGGAAGGCACAGATTAGATAAAACTACTACATCAATGTTAAGTGTTTTGAATTCAATGACTGTATTATGATTATGTAAGAAAAAGTCCCATTTTTAAGGAAATATTTAGGAAAAAAAGGTAAAAGGAAGTATATAAGTATAACCTCTTGAATGGTTTAGAAAAGATAAAGAATACAGACATGTACGAATAGAATAATAAAACAAATATGATGAAAGTGTTAAGAAATTGGAAATCTGGGTAAAACACATGTGGACATTTCATGTATTTAGAAAAAAAAATTTTTAACCATACCTCATGGCATATGGAATCTTGGTTCTCCAATCAAGGATCAAACCCAAACCTACATTGGAACTGTCTTACCCACTGGACCTCCAGGGAAGTTTCCTCATGTATTAGTCTTACAATTTTTCTTTAAGTTTGAAATTATCACAATTAAAATGTTTTCTTAAGTATATAATTAAAGATTTTATTAACTCAGACTGTTATTTGTTCAATTAGTTTGAATTAGCAAGAAATGGCTCTAATTTGTTAAGTAACACCCCATGGGCCTGTGAAAAATTCCTATACTGGTGCCTACACAGTCTCTATGGGTGAATCACAAGCCAGAAATATCTGTTGTGTGATCCTACTGTGATTCTACATTCTGTAAATTTGAAGGAGCGTGTTTGGGAAGAAAAGCAGAAGTTTCCTGCCACTTAGGTCTAGAATAAAACAGAGCTCATACACTTTATATTTCAGAGCTAATCAAGTGGAAGTGTCAATGGGGAAATCCAGGTCAACTATAATTCCCATCATGACTAAGTGGGATAAAGTGGCATAAAGATTCAGAAAACAGTGACCCAGAACTGACCTCAGGAAGAAATCACACTCAGATCAGATCCCTCATTTCCAGGATTCTTTGTAGTGTTCACCCAGCAGTTCATAAAGCTTACCATTTACTATAAACACAAGCAAAGATCACGACATATGTTTCATTCTCTCAGAAAACTATGCAGTATAGTACCAAGCTAATTCTCAGGACTATATATGTTATTTATATATTCTTAAGAAACATAGGTTCAGATAGAGAAACAATTCATCAAGTATAAAGGGAATATGTATGATCATCTTAAATGTGAGTGTCAGACACTAAAAATCTAGTATCATCATTACTTTTCTTAGATTTTTTTTTTAGCTCTAGAAAAGCTTATATATTCTTAGCATAAGTTAAGCATATTCTGTTCTTACACTTAGCACAAGTGTGGTATATTCTTCAAAAGTTATCGTTATTATTAACTAAGAAATATAAACAACATTGATTTCCTTCAAACTTATTTAATCCTTTTGGTCAAAAAGGCGGGCATGCTTTCATATGAAAGATATATAAATCTTGGAAGTTGGCTGGCATTCTTCTCAGAGCATCCCTGATGTTTTTCTTTTTTTAATTGGAGAATAATCGCTTTACAATAATGTGTTGGTCTCTACCATACATCGACATGAGTCAGCCACAGGTATACGTATGTTCCCTGCTTCTCGAACCTCCTTCCCATCTCCCACCCCATCCTATCCCACTAAGTTGTCACAGAGCACTAGTACATGATTATTCGAGGTAAGAAAAGAAGTAGCTACATGGGAAGTCCATTCATTGCAAATAATAATGAGTACAAATTCCAGTTCTGATTTTGCTGACTGTATGATTTTGAGCAAATAATTTCTCTCTTTGAGCCTCCATTTCTTCATAAAGTAGAGCTTCTGAGAAGAGTAAGCAGAACAGTGAGGAATCTGGAAACTGTATTACTTAGAAAATGATTAAAAGAACTGGGCTACCATTACACACATTAGGATGACCAAAATCCAGAACACTACAGCACCAAGCACTGATGAAGATGTGGAGCAACACAAATTCTCACCCATTGCTGATAAGAGTGCAAAATGGTGCTGATACCTTGGAAAAGTTCATCAGTTTTCTCACAAAACTAACACACTTTTACCATACAACCCAGACATCATGCTCCTTGATATTCACCCTAAGGAGCTGAAAACTTAGGTCCACAAAAAGTCTTCCCATGGATGTTTATAGCAGCTTTATTCACATTGCCAAAACTTGGAACCAACCAAGATGTCCTTTTGAGGGTGAATGGATAAATAAACTATGGCACATCCAGACAATGGGGTATTATTTAGTGCTAAAAAAAAAAAAAGATGAGCTACTAAACCCTGAAAAGACATGGAGGAACCTTAAATGCATATCACTAAGTAAAAAAAGGGCTTCCCTTGTGGCTCAGCTGGTAAAGAATCCGCCTGCAATGTGGGGGACCTGGGTTCGATTCCTGGGTTGGGAAGATCCTCTGGAGAAGGGAAAGGCTACCCACTCCAGTATTCTGGCCTGGAGAATTCCATGGACTGTATGGTCTATGGGTCGCAAAGAGTTGGACACGACTGAGCAACTTTCACTCACTCAAGTAAAAAAAGAGTCAATCTAAAAAGGTTACATACTGCATGATTTCCAACTGTATGACATTTTGGAAAAGGCAAAATTATGGAGACAGTAAAAGAATCAATGGTTGCCAGGGACTGGGAATGGAGGTTTGTGGAAGAGGTGAATAGACAGAGAGAATTTTTAGAGTAGTGAAAAAAGTCAGTATGGTATTATAGTATCCATTGTCTGGATAGTACCATTAGACATTTGGCAAAACCCATAAGGTAAACTAGGGACCTTGGATGATTATGATGTGTCAGTATAGGTTCATCAATTATGAGAAATGTACCACCCTTGTGAGAGATGTGAATAGTGGAGATAGGCTCTGCATGTGGGGGCAGGGGATATATGGACTATCTTTATAGCTTCCTCTCTATCAAGTTGTAAACCTAAAATGGATCCAAAAAATAAAGTCTTAAAAAAATAAGAAAGAATTGGGGAGATATTAAACCAGACTTAAGGGGTAGTAGTAATAGCTGCCTTCCATTGTGATTGAAGGAAGAGAGTGAGATATGGTTTATGTGGCTTGCTGGGTAGAACTCCATAGGTGGAAATGCCAGGGAAGCAGATAGTAGATAAAGTCTTAAAATACTAAAGAATTTTCTTACCAACTTAACAGTGCAACATGGAAGGGGCTGTTTAAAGGGTCACTAACGAGGTCAAAGGAGACCCTGGATGCTGAGAAACAGCAAAGTCCAACACCATGCAAGAGACTAGACCTCTTGGCAGCCAGACTCCTGACTCTAGCTAATGTAATTTTTCACTTAGTTTCATCTAAGATTGCATTAGCCTTTTTAGGAAATTAACGCAAGCCCTTGACTCATATTAAGCTTGAGAACAATGAAAATCCACAGATCTTTTTCACCAGAATGCCTGCCAAGTCAGACTTCCTCAAACCTGTACACGCATAGCAAGTTCTTTATTTTCCTGGGTGATGTAAATAGGGAAAGGCTTAGTATAGGTGATTGTCAACACATGAAAATTAGGCAGCTGAATAGGCAAATTACATAGCATGTACCAGTGAGGAACAAACTAGATTACGTTTGTTAAGCTGGTCAAACATTTTAATTTCTCGGAGGGGCTCACCCGACTTTCACACTCTTTGGGGGAGTCTTTTAAAAGTGTTTCTATACTGGTTCATAATCTAGGATCCCTCCAGAGCTATTTTATTGAGAGCCCCATTTTTTTTCTACATAGAATTGTTTCTTTTTTAATATAATTTTACTTTTATTTATTTATTTTTGGCTGTGCTTGGTCTTTGTTGCTGCCCACAGACTTTCTGTAATTGCAATGAGTGGGGGCTACTTTCCACTTACAGTGCCCAGGCATCTCATTGTGTTGGCTTCTCTGCTGCAGAGCACAGGCTCTAGAGTGCCACGGGCTTCAGTAGTTGCAGCACATGGGCTCGTAGCTGAGGCTCTTAGACTCGAGCACAGACTCAATTGTTGTGGTGCATGGTCTTAGTTGTTCCACGTCATATGGGGTCTTCCCGAATCAGGGATTGAACCTATGTCTCCTGCATTGACAGGTAGATTCTTTATCACTGAGCCACCAGGGAAGCCTGTCCCTATTGTTCTATCACAAGTTAAGGAAACTTCAGTTACTTGACAACTAAGTGAGTTTGAACTGCTGAGCATGGGTCAGTCTCACCAGATTTATTTAGGGTCTGTCTACCATATGCTTTGATTGGTACAGTGGGGAATAGCAAAGCGGGAAAAGACATTACTTTTTGCTCTCAAATAACATATAGTCTATTTGGGAATACATACATACATACATACATGGAAACAGTCTATAGTAAGAGTCAAATGAGTGAGGGCAATAACATTGATCAGAATTGAGAATATATCATTGCTTGAGCTGATTAGGCAAGTTTTTATAAACATAAGAGCTTAAAGGATGTTCAGATAATGATCTGGTCTCATTTTGATCTCTCTTTTCCTTTCTCTTTCTGTTTCATCAAGTGTGGATTTATTATAAGAACAAAGGAGTCTTAAGAACTCCAAGAATAGAAAGACAGCCAGGCCTCCAGAAGCAGCCTTGAAAGGTTTTGGAAACCCCCAAGTCTTCCTCTTCCATATCTATCTCTGCTTTTCTGGTCACCTGTTTTACACTCTCTCCTGTTACTTTGCCTCTCCATGGAGAGGCAATCCCACAGCTCCAGAATTTACAGGTCATATTTTCAGCCACCTGCAGAGAGAGGATCCCAGCTTAAAATGTCTTAGGAGGTGGTGGTGGTGAAGCTTGTTAGGTCAGGAGATGCCATTTAGAAACAATTGTCAAAAGGCAAAGAATTTAAGGTTCTCAGCTCACCACTAAATCTTTTCCCAAACATTTCTGAAAGACTCCTTCATATCTCCCTGATTTCTCAGTCTTTTTTGTAACCAGGTTTTGAGACATTTTTATGTGGAACACATGAGGTAAAGTATCCATCATTTAATTATATTTGCGTCTGCCCCCATCTATTAGTAGATAATCAAGAATTGATTATATTACTTCTTTGCTAAAGGGCTGTGTCTTAAATCAGGATACAGCATGATAGAGTAAGATGCTAGCACCTTCCACATCCTCTCAAATGAGCAGATGGATGAGTTAGCGTGTTTAGTCTGCATTTCTGCTTATTAAAAAATGGAGAATATTTCCTACAGATTGTTTTTGGAAAAAGGACAGTTTCTTGGGAAAAGCCTAAGAAATGAACCAGAATATTTCTGTTGTGATATATAAAAGCATTTGGAATTGGTTTTTACAAATCAGTATCTAATCAAGGTCCAAACTGTGTTTCATGGTTGAGACTTGATCATAAGGCACTAATCACCTTCCTTCCTTCCTACTCTACCTTATTATATCATGGGTTTACTGAGTCACTTAAGGTCTTTTAGATGGTATTGACTTGATAAAATGTGTTTCAGAAGGAATACTGTAGCCAGAATGATGACTTTATTGAAAGAAATACAATACTAAAGTCTGGCAGAGTATATAAAGAAAGATTGCTGTATTCTGGGCAAGAGATGATTGTGGTCTGAATTAGATAGTCAGAACAGGGAATAGAGGGAGGAATTAATCTTAGATCCAATCCAAAGGATACTTCCAAATTTTGAAGAACATTTCAGCAATTACCAAAGATCTGTTGTAACTTTAAAAGTGAGAGTAATATTTAATAAGCTTTTATTCAAATGTTTAGGCAGTATCATTAAGTGGTGATCGCTCTATGAAGAAGTGTTCAAGAAAGAGCTAGATGACCAGTCACTGGGGATGATGTAGTCTTAAGGCAAGAATCTCTTAGTTCCTCTTTCTTATCCTCAGCAGATAATTGTTCAACCAGCATTTGAAGAGTAAGGGTGAGAGGAAACACACAACTCTCTGAGAGGCCCATTTGGGAGCTCAATTCAGTTCAGTCACTCAGTCGTGTCCAACTTTTTGTGACCTCATGGACTGCAGCACACCAGGCTTCCCTGTCCATCACCAACTCTCAGAGCTTACTCAAACTCATGTCCATTGAGTCAGTGATGCCATCCAACCATCTCATCCTCTGTCAACCCCTTCTCCTCCCACCTTCAATCTTTCCTAGCATCAGGGTCTTTTCAAATGAGTCAGTTCTTCCCATCAGGTGGCCAAAGTACTGGAGTTTCAGTTTCAGCATCAGTCCTTCGAATGAATATTCTGGACTGATTTTCTTTACTATTGACTGGTTGGGCAGTCCAAGGGACTCTCAAAAGTCTTGTCCAACACCACAATTCAAAAGCATCAATTCTTCCTCACTCAGCTTTCTTTATAGCCCAACACTCACATTCATACATGACTACTGGAAAAACCATAGCTTTGACTAGAAGGACCTTTCTTGGCAAGGTAATGTCTCTGCTTTTTAGTATGTTGTCTAGGTTGGTCATAGCTTTTCTTCCAAGGAACAAGCATCTTTTAATTTCATGGCTGCAATCACTATCTGCAATGATTTTGGAGCCCAAGAAAATAAAGTCAGCCACTGTTTCCCCATCTATTTGTCATGAACTGATGGGACCAGATGCCATGATCTTAGTTTTCTGAATGTTGAGCTTTAAGCCAACTTTTTCATTCTCCTCTTTCACTTTCAACAAGAGGCTCTTTAGTTCCTCTTCACTTTCTGCCATAAGGGTGGTGTCATCTGCATATCTGAGGTTATTGATATTTCTCCTGGCAATCTTGATTCCAGCTTGTGCTTCATCCAGCCCAGTGTTTCTCATGATGTACTCTGCATATAAGTTAAATAAGCAGGGTGACAATATATAGCTTTGACATACTCCTTTCCTGATTTGGAACCAATCTGTTGTTCCATGTCCAGTCCTAACTGTTGCTTCTTGACCTGCATACAGATTTCTCAGGAGGCAGGTCAGGTGTTTCCATCTCTTGAAGAATTTTCCACGGTTTGTTGTGATCCATACAGTCAAAGACTTTGGCTTAGTCATTAAAGCAGAAGTAGATGTTTCTTTGGAACTCTCTTGCTTTTTTGGTGATCCAACAGATGTTGCCCATTTGATCTCTGGTTCCTCTGCCTTTTTTAAATCCAGCTTGAACATCTCAAAGTTCACAGTTCTCATACTGTTGAAGCCTGGCTTGTAGAATTTTGACCATTACTTTGCTAGTGTGTGAGATGAGTGTAATTGTGTGGTAGTTTGAACATTCTTTGGCATTGCCTTTCTTTGGGATTGGAATGAAAACTGGAGCCACGGTCAGTACCTGCTCCTCAACAGGAGAGAAGAGAAGCGCTCACAGAAACTGACTCGGCAGTCATGGCACGGGTCTGACACAGCGCCGCTATGATGGATCCTCAACCTCTCCATTTTGGGGCTGAGCATCTGTAATTATTAGAATGTGTCTCCTGGCAATTAGCCCCAAGTCAACACAGTTGGCCTTGGTTCTACTGTCTAGGACTACATAGATGAAAGTTCATTCCTCAGCATCTTCTCTTCTCGGGGTCAAAGCTTCCTTAAACTGCTTCTCATTTCCCATCTTCATTCCTCTTTTCTAGCCATGCTTCCAATTGTCACTGCCCTTTTTGGAGCTTGTGCCCAGAACTGCACACCCTTTATGATGGATTGTCTAACCTGAGCAGGACAGAGAGGCTGTGGTCTCTATTGTTCAAGGTACTGTATTTCATTAACACAGTAAAAAATGACAGTTGAGGTCATAGCAGCTCCCTAAACTCTTCACTCACTTTGAATCAACAAAATTCCCAAAGGTATTCTTTGCATATGCTACTGTTTGAACATTGTAAAGGGGCTTCCCAGGTGGCTCAGTGGTAAAGAATCTGCCTACAATGCAGGAAACCAGAGTTCAGTCCCTGGGTTGGGAAGATTCCCTGGAGGAGGAAATGGCAACCTACTCCAGTATTCTTGCCTGGAGAATCCCATGGACTGAGGAGCCTGGCAGGCTACAGTCTATAGGGTTGCAAAGAGTTGAACACAACTTAGCAACTAAACCACCACTGTTTAAATGTATATACCTGTGAAGTTCACTTTGGAATCTAAGAATAAAACTTGATATTGACCATATTGCCTGTTTACTTGTTGGAGTTTAGCCACTGTTCTAATCCATCAAGTTCTTTTTGAACCTGAAATCTTACACCTGGGGTTTTAGTCATTCTTCTTAATCTTAAACCATGCAAAACTTTAATTAAAAGGCCAGCTCAGCCCATATTAATTGAAAAAGAAATATAGATAGGATAAGACTGTGGATGAAAACCCCTGGAGATCTCTGTCCAGGATGGCATGGTTTTGTGTGTTATTTCCTTGGATGTAGTCCCTTACTAGTTAAAACGCCTTTATTCTAGCCCCGACTTTTCCTACTCATCTCCAGGGATGTTGGAGATCATTAACATTCTCAGCCAGCAGCCTTCCACTGGTTTATCCAAATAAGGACCCTATGGATAGATGAGGTGAGTCTGCATGGCTTGTTTGTGGTGAGTCGATGCTGATTCCTCATCTCTCCAGAACAAGCTCCCCAGACTGTGATCCAGAGGCTTCACCTTCCTCTCCATTGAAAACCAAGATCACATATGCCAAACTCCACTCTTTTGGAACCTGTGCCTTCACCATCACAGATTAGCACAGCAAAGTAACCTTTATTCTGGCAACTTCTCTCAGACAGTTTATTTTTCCAGACCAAGAGAAAAACTCACTTAAGGCACTGGGTTTTAAGAGTCTTTCAGCAGAGTTTGATCCAATGTTGCAGGTCTGAAGATTATTCTCATCGATGAAGACAATGGGACATCAAGTAGGAGTAGAACAACGTGTTTTTCTCCCTGCCTCCTACTGACATTACACCATTTGTAATAGCCCTGCAGCAGATCTTTGCCTTCCTTGTTCTGCTTCCTGCTTTGAGCAAAACTCAGATCTCCCCACTGTGCACTTGAGCACTTTTAACAAGTCTTATGTCCTACTACACATTTAGCATTCTAGACACTGGAAAGAAGCTCACGTGCACATTTCTTCTTAATTATGCGCTTTCCCACATTTCCTGTGTGTCTTTCTCAAATCTGAGAGATCTGAATTCTGAGTTAGGACTTTGCTTAAAGCCTGTACCTGCTCAGATTAGTTGGGTGATTAAGGCCAGCTGCCTTAATCTCTCTGAGGCTAAGTGGATATAAATCACTCATTACTTCACAGAGGTAATCTCACATCTTACGCAGTCATGAGTAAATGAGATGACATATATGTTAACTGTCTTGAGTGACATCTGATACATGGTGGGTATTCAGGAAATGTTCATTCTTTTCCTCTTTGCCTTTCCCTCTTCAGTCCACCAACCACTTCTCACTTGCTTTTAATGATTCATTCAGGATAAAAGTTCTTCTTATAGTTTCTTCTTGTTGTTGTTGTTGCTTTGGGGAGACTCCGTATCCAGGGAGGTAAGACTTGACCGAGCTTCTGCCTTTAGTGCGGATGAATCCAGCTGTCTGTGAAGTAGAAATCCCCCATCATTGCCACATCTTGCCTCTCTGCTGCTTTTGCAATCTGGGTCATTTCCTCCATCTGGTCAGGTGTTAACTCTAAAAAATGTTTAGAAAACACTGAAAACATTTTCAGCTCTTTGTGCTTCATTCTTGTGTTTAGCTTTCTGTCTCTTTTACGTCACGGGGATATTTTTTCTCATTCCACCTAACTCAATTCTGAGGAGCTTGGATGGAAAACTTGAATGGAAAAGCCAAAACAGAGCTCCTTGAACAATGCATGGAATGTTGAGGGATGAATTTGAGCTTGGTCATCTTAAGTTGGAACCCTGGTCATCACCAGCCTTCCTCCGTTTTCAGGCTCAGGGCGAAGCTGAAATTTTGTGCTTCCTCGATAGCTTCTTTGACTTCCTGTATTTCCTCCAGTTAAAAATACCCACCCTTTGGGGTTTGGATGAGGATAACCATTTACATCAAACATTCATCCCTCATTTTTTACTTTCTCTTCACTTATTCCTGGTTCACTTTCCCCCTGCTGCTATGTCTTGTTCAAGGTGGACCTGATCTAGACCACACAGTCCACATCTCTGGTGCTGCTTGAACTAAACCTCTCTGTTGGGCAAAAATATACTTCTCAGCCTCTGGACCAAGTGTTCATCAGCCAGGTAACAGGGAGGGAAGCAAGAAATGGAGGATGGGGGTACATGCTTCCATTGCTGGGGGATTTCTTCAGTCTGAAGGTACAGCTTTTGAAACCAGGCCACTCTAAATCTTACCTACTGACCCGAGTTCATTTCTCTGGACTTTTCTTTTATGTAAGGCCTAACCCACAGCTGGATTTTTAATATCCATCATATATATATATATATACATATATATATATATATATATATATAGAATGTGCTGTGTTAGTCGCACAGTCATGTCTGACTCATGATCCTATGGACTGTAGCCCACCAGGATCCTCTGCCTTTGGAATTCTTCAGGCAAGAATATTGGAGTGGGTTGACAGTCCTGGGTGTTCTTTGGAAGGACTGATGCTAAAGCTGAAGCTCCAATACTTTGGCCACCTGATGTGAAGAGTTGACTCATTTGAAAAGACCCTAATTCTGGGAGGGATTGGGGTCAGGAGGAGAAGGGGACGACAGAGGATGAGATGGTTAGATGGCATCACCCACTCGATGGACATGAGTTTGAGTAAGCTCCGGGAGTTGGTGATGGACAGGGAAGCCTGGTGTGCTGCAGTCCATGAGGTCTCAAAGAGTCAGACAAGATTGAGCGACTGAACTGAACTGAACCCCTACTCAGTTTACAGCTTTAAGTAAACTTTCAAAAATTTATTTTGGTTACTGGCCTGTATTTCTTGGATGATATTGCCATTCCAAGAAAACATAAGGTGGACTCCAATTTGAGGAAGGATTCAGGTGTAAGTTCTCAAATTTATCAGTGTAAATGTGATGGTCTAAACATCCTTTGTTCCCTAAATACCAAGATCTGTCCTATTTTAAAAATCTTAATTCCATTCCTATTCAAGTATCCATTTCAGAGATCAGAATGTCTCCCCATTGTCACTTCACTCACTCTTCAGTCTCTCCTCTTGAGTCAATTTAAAGCTGTTTTCCCATAACAATCAGGTGCCAAAGCTCATGAGCTGTCTAGGAGCATCAACAGCGGTATAACAGAAGGATGCCTGGTTTGATTTGGCAGACCAAGCCTTGAGACAGGTCTTTCCTTTCTGGTGACCAGAATGTCTACAAAACAAGGAAGTATTTATATACTCAGATTTTGAAAAGTAGAGGGAGGTGAGTTGCAACAGTAATGGTCAAAGGTCAAAGCTGGCTGGGATGTTTTGTTCCAAGGCTACATCAGTTGAACTTAGGTGGAAGCACATGGAGGTTTGGAGGAAATGGGCATGGAACTCCCCACTGTCCCATGCCAAGTGGTGACCAGAACAGATGCGAGCAGCATGATAAGCTCAGCATCTCACAGCAGTGGAAATGTGGAAACTCCAGCATCTCACTGGAATGGAAAGGTCAGGACAGAACACGTCAACATCTCTGTGTGGGTGAATATACATCTGAGAAATTCCACTCCAAGAAATATGAAGGCAAAGGGGAATGCCTTGGAATCCAAGGGGAGTTGTGGGATTGGAGCCTTGACCCTGATGGAGTTTGGGCTCTGAGACTCCCTGAGCCCAAGTAAAGTTGTCTCTTGTTGTTAGTTTCTGCTTTCTGGTTTATTCTTTCTGTTTGGTCTCAGAAAGTTGGAAAACAGTACTGCTAGTGAACTGCTTACGAGAAAACGTCCTTTGGAAATGAAAAACATATGAAACAATTTTCCCTTCTGGTCATCTTAGGATACTTAGAATAACTTTGGGAAGGTCATTTTGAGCTGACTGGTCATTGGTCATTGTTTACTCCTCATTTAGTTTGGATGTTGCTCATGAATCACTAATATTTATTGAATATTCACTTTGGACCAGACTCATGGGAAGTTGATGATTCAGCAATGGGTACCCAAGGGCCAGTCAACTAGGGATTTATGGGACCAAAGACTCAGGGAAGAAAAGATTAAGAGAAGTATTGATAGTGTTAACATGAATCTTAATATCGTCACAGGATATTAAAGAGGGCTGGGCGGGGGAGGGTAGGAATAGAAAGTTTCATAACTTAGCAGCTTTCCTGTTCTCTATTTTCAAAAAGGCTTTTCGTTTCTAAGTGTTGTATTGTCCCCTTTGAAAGAAAACTTCTGCCACCCGCAATCATGATGTAATACATCCTGATCTTCCAGTATTAACCATGGAGTAAGAATTAAAAGATGCTTACTCCTTGGAAGGAAAGTTATGACCAACCTAGATAGCATATTAAAAAGCAGAGACATTACTTTGACAACAAAGGTCCATCTAGTCAAGGCTATGGTTTTTCCAGTGGTCATGTATGGATGTAAGAGTTGGACTGTGAAGAAAGCTGAGTGCCGAAGAATTGATGCTTTTGAACTGTGGTGTTGGAGAAGACTCTTGAGAGTCCCTTGGACTGCAAGGAGATCCAACCAGTCCATTCTGAAGGAGATCAATCCTGGGTGTTCTTTGGAAGGACTGATGCTGAAGCTGAAACTCCAATACTTTGGCTACCTCATGCAAAGAGTTGACTCATTGGAAAAGACTCTGATGCTGGGAGGGATTGGGGGCAGGAGGAGAAGGGGACGACAGAGGATGAGATGGCTGGATGGCATCACCGACTCGATAGACATGAGTTTGAGTGAACTCCAGGAGTTGGTGATGGACAGGGAGGCCTGGCATGCTGCGATTCATGGAGTCACAGTCAGACACGACTGAATGACTGAACTGAACTGAGGAATCCTTACTCCATGTACGGCAGAAGGGGATGACAGAGGACGAGATGGTTGGATGGCATCATCGACACAATGGACATGAGTCTCAGCAAGCTCCAGGAGATGGTGAAGGCTAGGGAAGCCTGATGTTCTACAGTCCATGGGGTCACAAAGAGTCGGATGTGACTAAGCAACTGAACAACAACAAAGAATCTTATGTCAAAAGAGGCAACCGGACCTTGTAGCTCTAATTTGTTCCTTCTTCTTCTTGACAAGTTTCTTTTAATCCTTACTAGCTGCTACCATGATAGCCTCTGGCAGCCCTTCTCCCCCCTTTACATCCTTGGCCGGGGCCTCATGTGTTCATTCTCCCAGAAGAGCATTCAACAGAAGCAGTGAGAGACTGAAATATTCTGAATGTAGGTAAGGTGGTTGACAAGATGCACCTACCATCTAGGCCCCCTGGACCTCTTTCTCTTCTACTTTTGGCTTGTTCCCATGAGCTAGTCCTCATCTCAGCACCCAGATCCCATGTGCCCTCCTCTTTTCCCCAAGGGAGCAGGTCCCATAAAGAGATACAATTTCAACATTTTTGTACAAGACCATCAAAGATTAGTGACTAAAGTCAAGTTTGGGAGCCCAAGAGTCTGAATTTGTGCCCTTGCTAATACCACCACTTACTAGCTGAGTTCCACAGGTTTTCAGATAGCAAGTAGTGGTAACAATTGGGTAGTTATGAGGATTAATACAGGTAGGGTCCTTGAAATAGACCTGGCATGGATTTAAAGCTTAATAATTTTTAGCTTTAAACTACACATTAATTATCATGTTCATTAATCCACAAAACTCTATTCAGCAACATCAAAGTCATTTCCACATAATTTGTTTTGTAAGATATTTCCTGACCTGTTAAATCTTTTATAGGTAGGTTGTGCTTAAGTCAGAATTTTTCTTTAGCATTGAGTGGTCATTGGCCCTGTTACAACAAATGTGGTATGAACTTAAAACTGCTTAGAAAATAAAATGTATTTTTAAAAAAGAAAAAAATACCACAGATGAATGATTGAACCAGAAATCTCTTCCTGTTTTCAAATTCACTCAGATAACTGTCTCAATTTTCATTTCATATTGATGGTTGCATCCTGTCTAATTAATACAAGTTTAAAGAGAGAAAGTCCTATGATGGGAAGAAGCATCATTTTTGTTGTTGTTTTGTTTTAATTGCTCAGTTGTGTCCAACTCTTTTGCAATACCATGGACTATAGCCACTTCTCCGTCCATGGGATTTCCCAGGCAAGAATATTGGAGTGGGTTGCCATTGCCTTCTCCAGAGGATCTTCCTGACTCGGGGATCAGACTGGGTCTTCTGCATTGGCAGGCAGATTCTAATCCCACTGAGTCATCAGGGAAGCCCAAGAAGTATCATTAACCTTAGTGTAATCCCAGCCTTCTCGCCTTTTCTAACCTCCAAAGAGGGTCACTCACCCTAGTACCATTTCCCTTCTGGTGGAGATGGGGTCTTTCTGACTGGAAGATGTGATAGATGGAGAAATAGACGGACAGTGTGGAGTGGACAGGGGAGGCTAGCCACTTGGGGCTGAGGATGGAGAGAAGGTTTAACACATCATGGGAAGTGGGAGGAACGTTCAGAGGAAATACTTTTCCTTGGTCGTAAAAGTAGTTGTGGTTGTGTGTTTGGATCCCTTTCACAGTTGTGTGTTTTTTTTAAGCACCCAGAGATTAATGTAGTCATTCAAAAATTTCTTTTGGCCATCAGACTAAATTTCAGCAAGACATCAGCAGTCTAAGAAAGCATGAAGTGGACTTTAACCTGATGAAGGATTGGGATTTTTTTAAATTAATTTTTATTGGAGTGTAGTTGCTTTACAACGTTGTTAGTTTCTGCTGTACAGCAAAGTGAATCAACTGGACTTGACCTATAAATCCAGTTGTGATGGTCTATAGATCTCTGTTGCCCAAATACCAAGGCCTCTTCTATTTTACAATTTGAATTCCATGTCTGTTAGAATGTTTCTCCAAACAAGCAAAAATGCCTCTTCATTTCCATTCGTTCTTCAGCCTTCCTCTTCCAGCTCAGCTTCTGCATTCTCACTGGCTGTTTTACTGAGAAATAAATATGACGGCATTATCTGCCTTCCTCAGCTCCTCAATGATTTCTTTTCTTCAGTTCAGTTCAGTTCAGTCACTCAGTCATGTCTGACTCTCTGCGACCCGATGAACTGCAGCACGCCAGGCCTCCCTGTCCATCACCAACTCCCGGAGTCCACCCAAACCCATGTCCTTTGAGTTGGTGATGCCATCCAACCATCTCATCCTCTGTCGTCCCCTTCTCCTCCTACCCTCAGTCTTTCCCAGCATCAGGGTCTTTTCCAATGAATCAGTTCTTCCCATCAGGTGGCCAAAGTATTGGAGTTTCAGCTTCAACATCAGTCCTTCCAATGAATATTCAGGACTGATTTCCATTAAGATGGACTGGATCTCTTTGTAGTCCAAGGGACTTTCAAGAGTCGTCTCCAACACCACAGTTCAAAAGCATCAGTTTTTTGGTGCTCAGCTTTCTTTATAGTCCAACTCTCACATCCATACATGACTACTGGAAAAACTATAACCTTGACTAGACGGACCTTTGTTCACAAAATAATGTCTCTGCTTTTTAATATGCTGTCTAGGTTGGTCATAACTTTCCTTCTAAGGAGTAAGCATCTTTTAATTTCATGGCTGCAATCACTATTTGCAGTGATTTTGGAGCCCCCCAAAATAAAGTCAGCCACTGTTTCCATTGTTTCCCCATCTATTTGCCATGAACTGATGGGACCAGATGCCATGATCTTAGTTTTCTGAATGTTGAGCTTTAAGCCAACAATTTCCCTCTCCTCTTTCACTTTTATCAATAGGCTCTTTAGTTCTTCTTCGCTTTCTGCCATAAGGGTGGTGTCATCTTCATATCTGAGGTTATTGATATTTCTCCTAGCAATCTTGATTCCAGCTTGTGCTTCATCCAGCCCAGCGTTTCTCATGATGTACTCTGCATATAAGTTAAATAAGCAGGATGACAGTATACAGCCTTGACATACTCCTTTTCCTATTTGGAACCAGTCTGTTGTTCCATGTCCAGTTCTAACTGTTGGTTCTTGACCTGCATACAGATTTCTCAGGGGGCAGGTCAGGTGGTCTGGTATTCCCATCTCTTTCAGAATTTTCCACAGTTTATTGTGATCCACACAGTCCAAGGCTTTGGCATAGTCAATAAAGCAGAAATAGATGTTTTTCTGGAACTCTCTTGCTTTTTTGATGATCCAACAGATGTTGGCAATTTGATCACTGGTTCCTCTGCCTTTTCTAAAATCAGCTTGAACATCTGGAAGTTCACAGTTCACGTATTGCTGAAGTCTGGCTTGGAGAATTTTGAGCATTACTGTACTAGCATGTGAGATGAGTGCAATTGTGCAGTAGTTTGAGCATTCTTTGGCATTTCCTTTCTTTGGGATTGGAATGAAAACCGACCTTTTCCAGTCCTGTGGCCACTGCTGGGTTTTCCAAATTTGCTGGCATGTTGAGTGCAGCACTTTCACAGCATCATCTTTCAGGATTTGAAATAGCTCAACTGGAATTCCATAACCTCTGCTAGCTTTGTTCATAGTGATGCTTCCTAAGGCCCACTTGACTTTGCATTTGAGGATGTCTGGCTCTAGGTGAGTGATCACACCATAGTGATTAACTAGGTCATGAAGATCTTTTTTGTATAGTTCTTCTGTGTATTCTTGCCACCTCTACTTAACATCTTCTGCTTCTGTTAGGTCCATACCATTTCTGTTCTTTATTGAGCCCATCTTTGCATGAAATGTTCCACAGTATTAAATTCAAACTTCTCCAGTGGTCCTGATCTCCTACACCAACCATCCTGAACTCCCAATACTGCCTGAGCCCTAGGAGCTCCCCAGCAGTGCCCCAAACAGGCCAGGCAGCCCCAGGCCCCAAGTCTTCCAGGAGGCTTCTGCTACTGCTTGAAACTGGCTGCTGATCCCTCCCAGAGAATTTCTACAAGGAAACCTCCCTAGCTGACCACCCACTGTCCATCTCTAGTCCAAAGAGGAAACAATACTTCCCCTTGTGGTTTCCTTTTCTCTCTGCAAATTCTGGATTTTGCTATAAACATTAGTTTTTATCTGATGTCTCCACTCTGTTTCCAGAGAACAAGTCTGCAGTTCACAGTACATGAACTCATCTCATGTGGAACTCGGTGATGGAGTATGGAATAAACAAATGAATCCAAGCATCAACATTGTGCTGTGTGGTGCGTTTAAAGTAAACCTGGAGCATCTGATCACCATTTTGGACCAAGAAAAAAGGAGTCCACAGAGACTTATTTTCTTTTTCATATGAATTATTTAGTCCACTTTTTTTTTTTTGGCTTAAACAACATAAATTTATTTTCTAACCATTCTGAAGGCTAGAAATTGAAAAAATCAAGTTGTTTTCAAGGTTGGTTTCTTCTGAGGCCTCTCTCTTTGACTTGTAGATGTTCATCTTCTAGTGTCTTCACGTGGTCTTACTTCTGTTCATGTCTGTCTCCTTATCTCATCTTAAAAGAATGCCAATCATACTGGATTAAGGCCCATGTGAGTGGCTTCATTTTAACTTAATCACCTTTAAAACACCTTATCTCCAAATATAGCCACATAAAGGTGCTGGCAATTAGAACTTCAACATATTAATTTAGTGGAAGGGAACACAATTCTGTTCCCAAACAATCGTTAATGAAAATTAAAATAAGACCATATAAAGCTATTAATTGATGTAAAAATCAACATCTGGGAGAAATATGCCCTTCACAAAATAAAAAATAATTACAAATGACTGGTAACAGAATAATAATTTTAAGTTACAATTTTGAAAGAAAGCATACTTTAATGTGATTATATTATTACTCTTTATTTGATTATATTTTATCTACTTTGATAATATATAATCTTACATTTGATGATCATTGAATGTCATGAAGCCATGGGCCCATCAGGAGAGCCTCCGAATTGATCTTGGCCTGGAAATTGGAAGGACTGATGTTGAAACTGAAACTCCAATACTTTGGCCACTTGATGAGAAGAGCTGACTCATTGGAAAAGACCCTGATGCTGGGAAAGACTGAGGGCAGGAGGAGAAGGGGATGACAGAGGATGAGATGGTTGGATGGCATCACTGACTCAATGGACATGGGTTTGGGTGGACTCCGGGAGTTGGTGATGGACAAGGAGGCCTGGCGTGCTGCAGTTCATGAGGTGGCAAAGAGTCGGACAGGACTGAGCAACTGAACTGAACTGAACCTAGAAATCACAAGAATATTTTTCTATTTTTACAAGAAGTTAGAAGTGCCTCCTACATGGTAGACATTCTCAATATTGAGCTGAACTGATGCCTGGAAGACAATATGATGTGGCAGTGAGAGAGGAAAGGAGACATGTCCACCTGGAAGAACCTCAACTCTTGCTGAATGTAATTATCTGTCTTCCGCATCACTCTCCTGGGGCTGCTGAGCACAGCTGGAGAAAGGTCACTAAGCCAATAGACTGGTCCTGTTATCTCTCAGGCCCTCAGCACTCCTGAATTTCCCTAAAGAGATGCTTTCCAATTCTTCACTTTCTTCAACTCTCCTATCCTTCTCCTTCCCTAAGAGGAAAACAGCAGTTGTTAGATGCAAACCCTAGTAATGAACTACCACTGCTACACCTTTGAATTTTTTGGAAGGATGCTTTCAATGGCAAAGGTTAGAAAAGTCAACTAGTTTCATCATTAAGGTAATTTTATCAACTCGCATATCAACAAGGGCTTATTGCTGGGCTTTTGACTTTGGTTTGTCAAGTTTAATGATGTCATCAGGTCTCAGCCTTCCTCCTACCTCACTTCTCGGCCAGCCTCAGCGTATCAACAGGTTAGGTCCCAGTTCCAGGCATTACATCCAGAGACAACAACCTTTGGGGAAGAAAAATTATTACCAGAAATATTTCCAAGCCCCACAGCAAATTTCCCTTCATATCTGCTTGACCAGAACTAGATCACAGGTTCGTCCCTAAATCAACTCCAGGCAACAGGAATGATATTTCCATGTTTGGCTTCTTATAATTATAGTTAACATTAAACTGAGAATTAGATTCCCTTTCTTTTTTTCCCCCAATATTTTATTTATTTGTTTTGGCTGCATCAGGTCTTAGTTATGGCATACAGGGTCTTCAATCTTTATTGTGACATGCAGTATCTAGTTCCCTGCCCAGGGATCAAAGCCAGGCCCCCTGAATTGAAAATGCAGAGTCTCAGTTGCCAGACCTCCAGGGAAGTCCCTTAGGTTCCCTTTTTTAGGTTGATAGCTGAACAAAATTGAAGGATAAGCCAAGTCCCAAGTCCATCCCTCCTTCAACATCAGAAACTGTTCATTTAGATACTGCTCCTTCTCTACACATAATATAAACCTTGATACCATGTGTTGAATAAACCAATGAATCATGGCTTCTTGCCTTGGCCCTGCCACTAACCAACTCTGTAGTATTCAAATACTGATTGGACTTCTCAGAGCCTCAGTTCCCTCTTCTGCTAAAGGAGGGATTTAGTACAGCTTATGAAGAAATATTGCTGGTTCTAGCCCCATGACTTCTTAGTGAATGAAAAAGGTAGCCACACCTGATAAGTCCCTAGCCTGTCCAGGTAACAGCTGTGACTCTGGAACATTGTAGAAATTGTCAGCAATGATTGCTACTGATGATAAGAGAGCCCAAGCCCAGCTGTGGCTCAGTAGGCAGGAGTCTGCCTACCTGTGAGCAAGTTCTGGTTTCAGCTCATCTTACATTTGAGGATCACTGAATGCCATGAAGCCAAGGATGCACCAGGAGAGCCTCTGAACTGATCTTGGCCAACCTGGAAATCAAATTGCCAACATCCATTGGATCATCAAAAAAGTAAGAGAGTTCCAGAAAAACATCTATTTCTGCTTTATTGACTATGCCAAAGCCTTGGACTGTGTGGATCACAACAAACTGTGGAAAATTCTGAAAGAGATGGGAATACCAGACCACCTGACCTGCCTCCTGAGAAATCTGTATGCAGGTCAAGAACCAACAGTTAGAACTGGACATGGAACAACAGACTGGTTCCAAATAGGAAAAGGAGTATGTCAAGGCTGTATACTGTCATCCTGCTTATTTAACTTATATGCAGAGTACATCATGAGAAAAACTGGGCTGGATGAAGCACAAGCTGGAATCAAGATTGCTAGGAGAAATATCAATAACCTCAGATATGAAGATGACACCACCCTTATGGCAGAAAGTGAAGAAGAACTAAACAGCCCCTTGACGAAAGTGAAAGAGGAGAGTGAAAACATTGGCTTAAAACTCAACATTCAGAAAACTTAGATCATGGCATTCAGTCCCATCAGTTCATGGCAAATAGATGGAGAAACAGTGACAAACTTTATTTTCTTGGACTCTAAAATCCCTGCAGATGGTGTTGCAGCCATGAAATTAAAAGATGCTTGTTCCTTGGAAGAAAAGCTATGACTAACCTAGACAGCATATTAAAAAGCAGAGACATTACTTTGCCAACAAAGGTCCGTCTAGTCAAGGCTATGGTTTTTCCAGTAGTCATGTATGGATGTGAGAGTTGGACTGTAAAGAAAGCGGAGTGCTGAAGAATTGATGCTTTGAACTGTGGTGTTGGAGAAGACTCTTGAGAGTCCCTTGGACTGCAAGGAGATCCAACTAGTCCATCCTAACAGAGATCAGTCCTGGGTGTTCATTGGAGGACTGATGTTGAAGCTGAATCTCCAATATTTTGGCTACCTGATGCAAAGAACTGACTTATTAGAAAAGACTCTGATGCTGGGAAAGATTGAAGGCAGGAGGAGAAGGGGACGATGGGATGAGATGGCTGGATGGCATCACTGACTCGATGGACATGAGTTTGAATAAGCTCTGGGAGTTGGTGATGGACAGGGAAGCCTGGTGTGCTGCAGTCCATGCGGTCACAAAGAGTTGGACACGACTGAGTGACTGAACTGAACTGAACCTGGAAATCACAAGAATATTTTTCTATTTTTACAAGAACTTAGGAGTGGCTCCTAAGCAGGCAGAGCTCTTGAATGTTGCTCTGGTCCCATCCCACCCTTCAAAAACCCTCTCAGGCCTTTCCTCCAGTTAGTTTGCTGCAGTTGGGAAGTTGATCTCCTTAAGCCATTGTTTTCAAAGCACTGAGAGCTCTGGACTTTCCCAGGAATTCCACTGGAATGTAAACGATCTTCAGATCTGATGCAGAAGCCAGCGGATTTCCTGAGCTGTCACAAAATCACACATATTGGATCCTAAGGATTTGATATTTTCTAAAAAGTTTTTTTTTTGAGATTTTTTTTTTTTGCCTCCTTAAGTATAATAATTTTTAGCTCTAAACCTAGAACATATCTGACATCAGTTAACCTTAATTATCTGAGATGAAAGGGCGAGTTAACTGAGCAATAGTTCTGTAATAAAGATGTTACACAATTTTACAAGCTTCTTGACTCCAGAAACTGTTAGAAATACAAGCTCATCAAACATCCACCTTCATATTGGCTCAGATGGAGAACTGCAATCTTGAGTCTATTTTTTGTTGACTACAAGCTCCTGTCCTTCCTTTGCCGAAGTGCCTCTGAAGGCTGGCATGGCTCTCTATAGAGTCCTTCGGACACAGATGGCCACAGGAAGTCTGGTACAAACACATGAATGCTGGGCTGTGTGTTGATGCTGACTGTATCTATAAGTTTTCTGTTTTTTTTTTTTGTTGTTGTTGTTTTTGCCTGTGTACCTTAGATTTTTCTGTGTCACATCATATCACAGTTCAGAAAGCACACTGTCCTTCCCCATTTCCCAAATGCATTGGATGGCCGGATGCCTGACAGCCCTGCAGTTTTGTGAAAAGCTTTCTTTAGAGACAGGAAGATCTGGATCTGAATATGAGTTCTGTCCCCTTTTAGCCCTGTGACCTGGGGTAAGTTACCTAACTCCTCTGATGAGCTGTTTCCTTCTCTGTGAAGTGGGGATAATAATACCCCCAGGTGGGCTGGCTGTGCAGATTAAATGAGGAAGCACATGCTGAACTTCCAAGCACAGTCTCTCACAAAGCCCTTGACATGACTGGTTTCCTTCTCTCCTCTCTTCAGCTGCTGCTTCCTGGAACCGCTGATGTGTCACGTGAGACCACCAAAAACAGTCCAAGAAATAGTCAAAATGTAAAGGCAGCTTTGTCCTTGGCCAGATCTAAACTTACTAGAATAGTCCAGCCCAGTGAAGCCTTGTCTGGCTCCTGACACAGGATGGTAACTGGAATAAAAGCAATTCAATGAGAAGATGAGGGCACAAAAATAAATGTTGACCATACTTCTTTCCTTTCTTGGTTTCCTTTTCCTTTGAAAACTCTTGCAGCCCTCTGAGCCATCCCGCTGTCATCTTCCTCTTTGAAAACCCTTCATATCCTTTATTCTGTGTTATTTGGCAGCTGGGATCTGCATGATTTGCAGGGCGCTCACAGGCATAAAGGGTGCCAACCCCCAACTATGAGGGCTGGATTTCACACACTTCCTCTGATTAATTTTTTGGTGTCTTTAGAAGTCTCTGTTGAGATGTAAATGAGGAATCTGAATAGTCTGGTCAAACTGGTAGACCAGGACGTTTTGGTGGGAACTCAAGCCTGATGAAACTTCTAGTAACTTAGGCCTCCCATTTCCTAGGGGCAGGAATGAGCCAGGGTCTAATGGTATGATGAGGAGCAGTGTCAGTCTTGTTCCTGTAATGATCGAAAAGCCTTTCCTTGGATCTTGGTATTCTTTTCTCAAACACAGAGCTTAAGGAAATTGGGAAACTACTGATAATACTCGAGTGCTTTTTGCCTCTTAGAGTGAGCCCTATCCAGCAAGAACAAAGAGAAGCTCAGAGTCCAACCCCCACCTGCTCCAACCAGAAACACCTGAGTCTTGTTCAGAGCAGGTATGGCCACCTTGGTGATCCAGAGGGGCTCCATGGCCAGAGTCATGCCCAAGGACTCCAAACAGTTCTCATTCACTGAGAGGGGGTGAACGGCAAAAAGAAGAGTGATTCCAGAGAAGCCAAAGTCTGGGTCATTGGATGATCATAGAAATTGTTCATCTGGGGTCTCCATCTTCTGTCACCCAATGGGCCTGTGCCTCCTGCCTTGACCTCTACAGAAAAGAAAATCTCTATCATTCTTTGGACCAAAGGAGTCTACATCAATGGTTCCCAGATTTTTGTTTTGTTTTGTTTTTAAGTGGTGGTGGTGGTAAATTGCTTTGGCATTGCCAAAATACAAGCACTAAGAAAACCCCCAAAACTCCAAATACGTCTAGAGTCATTATTTATTAATAGAGACAATAATTTTTCTTAAAAAAAAAAAAAAGATGTAAGGGCCAGAAGGGCATAAATCTCAGGATAAATGACAGTTTTTAAAAAGTAACAAATTCTTATTTAGGACAGCCTTTCTAAAATATCCTTATTTTTTAAATGTTTCTATGGATTGAGGAAGGGGCTTTCCTGGTAGCTTAGATGGTAAGGAGTCTCCCGGCAATGCAAAAGACCCGGGTTTGATCCTTGGGTTGGGAAGATCCCCTGGAGAAAGAAATGGCAACCCACTCCAGTATTCTTGCTTGAAGAATCCCATGGATAGAGGAGCCTGGAGAGCTATAGTCCATGGGGTTACAGAGAGTTGGACATGACTGATCAACTAACACACACACACACACACACACACACACACACACACATGGATTGAGGAAACTTCATCACAAATCAGAACATCGAATCAGGAGCTCTGAGTTCAAATCCAGACTCTGATGTTCTTTAGGTCCTTTGGGCAAAGCATTTATTCTCTGCCCTCTATTTTGCTATTTCCTAAATGAAGGGATTATGTTAGCTGATTTCTCATCGGCCTCTCAGGCTCTCACTGTCTCTGAGCTGCGCTTTCTCTTATTATAATGTGGAAGGCTGAGATCAGTTTCTATCACTTCTCAACCACTCATTTTATATAACATTTCATAATAAATGTTTCATCAGTTCCACCTGCAACTCAGCTAACAGCTCCCTCCCTAGGATCCATGAAGGCTTGTCATATCATACAAAACCCAGTAATTTTCCCACTAGTCTGGGAGTTTCCCAGGATTTTCTGCCAAAGATTATTTTGGCGTCTAACAATGCTTTGGAGCTTTCTGTCATCAGTATTATTGTCAAAAAAAAAAAAAAAACATTTCTTAAGTTAACAAGGAAAATTACCCAATAAAGACAATAAAGACATGATTATTTACTGGGTAAAAGTTCAGACCATATGTGAAAGAACCACACTGTCCAAACAACATCAACACATCAGGGAGTCGGGATGCAGATGAGGTGATTAAAACAGCAGCTTTCAGGGCGACATATTGCACTAGTAGCTATCGGAGCGAAGGGCCAGCACCTCCCTTCTAATTGGTCCAGAAATCATCATTGACAGAATAAGATTACATAAGAAGGTGGAAAGGAAAGGAAAAGTATTAGTCGCTCTGTTGCGTTTCTTTGCGACCCCGTGAACTATAGCCCGCCAAGCTTCTCTGTCCATGGAATTCTTGAGGCAAGAATACTGGAGTGGATTGCCATTTCTGCCTCCAGGGGATCTTCCCAACCCAGGGACTGAACCTGGGTCGCCTGCATTGCTGGCAGATTCTTTACTGACTGAGCCACCAGGAAATCCATCTAAGAAGGTGGAGTATGGGAAGAAATAAGGGAGGCTTCATAGGACAGGATGTTAAAAATTGTGCCGTATAATACAGTCACACTTTAGACTGGTTCTCTCCACTGGGGATGATGTTGCATCCCAGGAGACATCTAGTGATATCTGGAGACATTTTGGGTCATCACAATTGATGGTGCTATTGACATCTAGAGTGTAAAGGCCAGAAATACAGCTCCCGGGCTATAGTCCATGGGGTTGCTAGGAGTCGGACACGACTGAGCGACTTCACTTTATTTTTTCACTTTCATGCATTGGAGAAGGAAATGGCAACCCACTCCAGTGTTCTTGCCTGGAGAATCCCAGGGACAGGGGAGCCTGGTGGACTGCCGTCTATGGGGTCGCACAGAGTCGGACACGACTGAAGTGACTTAGCAGCAGCAGCAGCAGCAGCATACTATAAAAGAGGTTTCCCAGGTGGCTCAGTGGTAAGAATCTGCCTGCCAGTGCATAAGACATAGGTTTGATCCCTGGGTCAGGAAGATTCCCTGGAGGAGGGAAGAGCAACCCACTCCAGTATTCTTGCCTGGGAAATTCCATGGACAGAGGAGCCTAGGGGGCTACAGTCCAATTGGGTCAGCCATGATATAGCAACTAAACAAAACAGCAACAATCCTCCAATACATGACTGCACCATAATACAAAAGGTGGCCCCCACAATAAAAAATTATCCAGCCCCAAAGATCATTAGGGTTGAAGCTGAAAAACTTCAAATTAGAGAAAATTTGGGAGAAGAATGAGAGGACATTCAGCACAGATGTTAAACATAAGGATGATGTTAACTTTGAGACCGAGAAGGAGAGAGAGGAGGTGCACTGCTTACTGACATCTGGCAACTCCATCCTTGCTGAGGCTTCAAAATCAGCATCAGGAAGCACGAATGACACACAGCCCAGCTGGGTCTGTTGCTGTCCTGGGAGCAGAAGTGTGGCATGGAGGTGGGGCCCAGAGTCAGCCACTGCCCTTCCTCCTCTGCCTGGTGCCTGTGCCAAGCTGAAGGCTGCTCTGAAGGAGGAAGAATGAGAGCCAGTCTGAGGGGTGAAGGCACCAGCCTCAGAGGCGAGGTGGGCAAAGCAGATTTGCCGACTGAGGCCGTGTGCTTTCCTGGCCTTGAGAACCTGCAGATGTTAGAACAGGGCCACATAGCTGCTATCTGGGTTTAGCACATGGAATCCCTGACCTGAAGCATTCTGGGTAGTTAAATAAACCCAGTATAGTTAGGTAGGCCCAGCAGATTTTTCTCCCATCCTCATCTCCTAGTCTCCACTGCCCTCCTCTTCACTCCAACCAAGCCAGCCTCCTTCATCAATCAGGAACACTCCTGCCTCAGGGCCTTTTCATGAGCTGCTTGCTCCCCTTGCCTGGAGTTCGCCTCCCTACACCCACATAATTAATACCTTCACACACTCCACGTCTCTGCTCAGATGCAGGCCTCTCCATAGGCTAACCACCCAACTCAAAATGCAACCCATCCTGCCAAACACATTCCTCAAGCCCAGTCCCAGCAACACTCATCACTATTTCCAGTGCTATATATAATTGTCAGCTTAGTTTATTCAATGTTTATCTCTCCCCATCCGAATGTATGCTAGAGAGTCAGAAATTTTAGTATGCCTTGTTCACTGATGAATCCCAGAATTCAGTAGAGTGCCTGGCATATACATACCTTTACATACACACTGTGCTTTAAACCTGTGTGCCATGGCTATTCATTCCATTGCCAGTGTGCCTTACGAATTAATACTTTAAATAAACCTTATAGTTAGATAATGAATAATACAAATTGAATTGAATTTTTCCATTAAAAATGATAATTTTCTTCAGTGTAAACATTTTAGATGCACAAGTTTATTAACTCTACCTAGGCAAGCCATTTAAAAAAATTTTTTTTTTTTAATGAACAGGGACCCTTTAAGAATGGAAGCAGGAGAGCCTCTATGTCCTATTTCCCTCACTAATAAATAAACTCATAGGGCTATTCACAATGGTGCGGCATTCATAGAATCAACAAGCCTCCAAACAGGGTGGGACTATTTTGTTTTAAAGTCGCTCTGCACATAGCATAGGGTAATCACGAGACCAGTGAAGCAATCAGAGATATCTAATGGCTGGGAACAGAACGTTCTTTGAAATCAACTCTGACATGAGCAGACAGTCCCGCCTTCCCTCAAACCATCCTGAAGGGGAAGTATGTCGGCTTGGACAGTAATGAGACGGGGTGGGAATTCCCCCTTCGCTTTAGTCTACTTTATAGACAAACTTCGTGAGGGTGAAAGATGGGTCATTCCCATCCACAGATGGTTTAACGTGAAGCCAACACTGCCTGAGAAGTAAATATTGGAGAATAAGTGAATCTAACTTTGGTTCCCTGTAAAACAGAATTTTTAGAAAAACAAGTGGCATTAAAAATTGCCAACCTTTAGACACTGCTGTTTCACAGCGTCACCGATAGATGGCAGCACGTGATCCATCTTTCTTCATCAATAAGTGAATTCAAAGGTATTTTTCTCAGTAAAGGTCCACTGCTCCATCCTTCGGCTCCTCTGAAACTGTCCCTGTCATCAAGCAGCAATTTAGGTGTGCAATAAAATCTTGGGGTTTTTCTCCCCCTCTCTTTATCTAGATAGAGATTCTTGGTGACCTCAAACCACAATCATCAAGTCAATTATGGTACTGTGACCTGGAAAAAAGGGAGGAAATGAAAAAAGAAAACAAAAACCATACTGTGAGCTTTTCAAGGGAAAATGAGATCATGGCAAGCAGGAAGATAGCAAAATAACTTGGTAACTAGTTATCTTGGAAGAGTCAAAAGGCACAGGGATAAATTTTTGTGATTTGCCTTTTTAGGAGAGCTTTAACGTGAATAATGCAAAGAGTCAGACACGACTGAGCGACTGAACTGAACTAAACTAATGAGAATGAACACTAATATTTGAATGATGTATGCTGAGTTGACCACTGCAATTCCTTCCAGCTCCAAACATTTCTGATCTGTGACCCAAAAAGTTCCAAAGGGTGTTTCCAATAGAAAAAAAATTATTTTCCCTAGAAAATATTTGGCTTGGCTCATATTTTAAAAATAAACAAAAAAAACCCCAAATCAAACACTCCTTTGGGTAAATAAAAATATTCAACAAAGAAAATCAAAACCTGGTAGACAGCCCACTAGAGTAGTACTTTAAAAAAAGAAAAAGAAAAACAGGGTGTTTTTTAAACTATTAGTCACAATTAATCCATGTTTTGGAAATCACCTACGTGGGCCATAACAAGCATTGTAGAATACTTTATATTATGATTATGTATTATGTATATATTATGATTATGTATATATATAATATATATATAATTATATTATGATTATTATTGTGTATAATTATATTATATTATATAGAATACTTTATATTATGATTCAATATGTTATTTCAATACAATATAACATGCTACAATATAATACAGTACGGGCTTTCCAGATGGCTTAAGCGGTAAAGAATCCCCCTGAGTCAGGAGACTCAGGAGACATAGGTTTGATTCCTGGGTCAGGAAGATCCCCTGGAGAAGGAAATGACAGCCCACTGCATTGTTCTTGCCTGGAAAATTCCATGAACAGAGGACCTTGGCAGGCTATAGTCCATGGGGTTGCAAAGAGCTGGACATGACTGAGAGACTGTGCACACACATGCCCAGTACATCAGAGTGCATCCCTGTGTATAGGATTCTAAGGTAAAATTTCTCTGCCGGTTCATGGCCAAAGAAAAGTTACAAAACTTTGCCATGGAGGGCTGTGTTTGCTTTAAACATGTGCATTTTCTATTGCAAAAATTTTACAAATAGAATTTGGGGTCAGTGTTACTGGCATAAAACAGCAAGCTAAATTGAGGGTCTCCCCAACCACTGGTTTACAAATATGCAGAATTAGGCCATTTATCATTATTGTTATCCATGTTTTCGTGATTTTCCATAACAATCCTATTATCAGGCATTTTGTCTTACTCTGCCATAAACATATTCATACTCATGAATTTATATGTCTAAATTTCAGTTTAGAAAAACCTAGTTGCTGATTTACCAATAGGCCAGGGGTCAAAACTTAAATGTCTAAAGGAGCTGGTTGGGTAAAATAAATGAATGAAACAGGCCAACAGTAGCAAAGGACTAAATTTGGATTTTATAGGAAATATTTGATTTTCTAAAGTTGAAAAGTAACATTTAAAAATGAAAAGAAAAAAAAAAAAGCTGGCTCTGCTTTCAACTAAATTATATCCCTCATGAATGTATATGTTGAAACCCTAACTCTCAAAATGACTATATTTGGAGACAGGGTTTTAGGAGGTAATTACGGTTAAGTGAAATCTAAGTCTAGGGCCCCAATCCAACAGGAACAGTGGCCTTATCCAAAGAGGAAGAGAGAAAAATCTCCTATGCACACATTAAGGAAAAGCTATGTAAGCCCGTGGACTGCAAGGAGATCCAACCAGTCCATTCTAAAGGAGATCAGTCCTGGGTGTTCTTTGGAAGGAATGATGCTAAAGCTGAAACTCCAGGACTTTGGCCACCTCATGTGAAGAATTGACTCATTGGAAAAGACTCTGATGCTGGGAGGGATTGGGGGCAGGAGGAGAAGGGGATGACAGAGGATGAAATGGCTGGATGGCCTCACCAACTCGATGGACATGAGTTTGAGTAAACTCTGGGAGTTGGTGATGGACAGGGAGGCCTGGCGTGCTGCGATTCATGGGGTTGCAAAGAGTCGGACACGACTGAGCGACTGAATTGAACTGATGTAAGCCTGTGGCAAAATGGCAGCTGTCTACAAGCCATGAAGAGAGCCCTTACCTGGAATTGTAACTGCCAACACCTGGTCTTGGACTTCTAGCTTCCAAAACTGCGAGAAATGTGTTTCTGTTGTTGAAGCCAACCCGTTTGTGGTATTTTGTGACAGCAGCTAGAACATTCTAATACAAGGCCTAAGGCCGGATGTGCCCAAGGTTCTTCAGGTTGCAACCTCTGCCCCAGTTATACTTCAGGTTGAGTGATGTAAGCCTAACTGGGTTAAGTGTCTGAAGTCACTTTAAGGCATCAATCCTCACAATGGCTGTGAAATCTCAATACAACTTTGACAGGATATTTGTTCATGAAACAAATATTTCAAGAGTATGTGATTAAAACTTGTTTGACGGTGAGTAAAGTAAGGAAAAGAAAAAGCTACCCTGAGAACTTAGAGAAGAAATATGACCGTTTCCAGAAGAGGTGATCTCCACAGTTTCAGAATGAGTACTCTCCTCAGCCCTACGCCGGCAGGCTGGAGAGGGATGGGCAGGCATCCGGCAGGACAGGGGCTGTTGGATCTGGCTTTCACTTTCTTCTTCCTTTCCTGTTCCAAGTCATCGGTCCCCACCCCATCCTAGTGCAATTCACACATTATTTGGTTTAATCCCCATGGTTTTCAGGATTTCATTCATTTTTGGACAATTTTTAATACTTAGAAAGTGTTCACTTTGTGTTAAGCACACATCTAGGTTCTGAGATACATCTGTGAAGAAAACAGATGAAATTTCTTGTGTTCACAGCATTTCCATCCTAGTTGGGTGAGACAGATGATCAACAAAATAAATAAAACATGTGATGTTCTAGAAGGCAGTAAGGTACCTTCTAGCGGTATTGTTTGAGAGTACTTAATTCTGCTGTGTGTGTGTGCATGCTTAGTTGCTCAGTCGTGTCCGACTCTTTTGCCACCCCACGGACTGTAGCCCACCAGGCTCCTCTGTCCATGGGATTCTCCAGGCAAAAATACTGGAGTGGATTGTCATTCCCTTCTCCAGGAGATCTTCCCGACCCAGGGATTGAACCCTGGTCTCCTGAATTGCAGGCAAATTCTTTACCATCTGAGCCACCAGGGAAACCATTGCGAGTTTTAATTAATTTAATAAATTATGTGATTCAATCATCTTAATTCAACTTGTGAGCCTTTCTGTGAGAGCTTGCCTAGTTGTGACCTTAGAGGTTGTCACAGCCATGAAATAATTTTCCATGTGACAAAAATGAAAAGTAATTTAGCATCAAAAATAGAGCACAGAAGGGAGATGGGGGGTAGTTTAAGAAAAATCTGATTGAGAAGGTGACATTTGAGCAATGACTTGAAGGGGTTGAAGGAGCAAGACAGGCAGATAGCCATCCTCAGGAAGATCAGTCCAGACATGGGAACTGTATATACAAAGAGCCCCAGTTGTGAGCTTTTCTGGCAAGCTCCAGGGACAGTAAGGAGGCCTGCCAGAAGTTAAGTGAGAGACAGCACAGAGATTGTCCCAAGAGGCCCTGTAGATCCCTATGAGAATTTTGGCTTTTTACTCTAAAATGATTATCTTCCCTGGTGGTTCAGTGGTAAAGAATTGCCTGCTGATGCATGAGATGAGGATTTGATCCCTGGGTCAGGAAGATTGCCTGGAGGAAGAAATGACAACTCCCTCCAGTATTTTTGTCTGGGAAATCCCATGGACAGAGGAGCCTGGCATCCTACAATCCATGGTATAGCAAAAGAGTGGGACACAACTTAGTGACTAAAGAGCAAAAACTAAAATGATTGCCACTGGGAGGTTTCGGATAGGAGAGAGGTTGGATTTACGTTTAACATGATCAGTCTGGTTGCTGTATACTAGAAAGGAGCAGAGTCGGGGCAGGGAGGTCATTGCAGGGCAGGAGACGATTGCAATGATCCAGGCAGAAGGTGATGGTGGCTCAGACCCAGATGGTGCCAGTAGTGCTGGTAAGACGTGATAAGCCTCTGGATATGATTTGGAAGCAGAGCTAACCGAGTTGGCTATCAGATTAGATGTGAGAACTGAGAAGGGAAGGAATCAGTGGTGAATCCAAGGATTTAAACCTTAGCCACTGGAGGTAGAGATACCATTAACTGTAGGAGGAGAAAATTGGGAGAAGTTAGTATCTTTTTACTGAAGAAGGAACTGAAACTTAAATAGAAAGTGAGTTGTTGGAGCCAAGAATCAACTCAAGTAAGATCATGTTTCCAAGCTCACCTCTCTGTCTCTCAGCCTAAAGCATATTTAAGAAAGAAACAGAAAGGAGTACACAGGGAGAGGGGCTAGACAGGGCTCCCCACCATCCTAGGACCTCCCTGGTGGCTCAGATGGTAAAGCGTCTGCCTACAATGTGGGAGACATGGGTTCAATCCCTGGGTCTGGAAGATCTCCTGGAGAAGGAAACCCACTCCAGGATTCTTGCCTGGAACATCCCATGGACGGAGGAACCTGGAAGATTACAGTCCATGGGGTCGCAAAGAGTGGGACACGACTGAGCAACTTCACTCTCACTTTCACTTTCCCCACCATCCAAAAGCAGAATGCTCCTATGAAAACTTTCATAAGCCAAAATGGCATAAAGTGCAGATGCGATTACCTTAGGACACATCATGCCGATGGATGCACAAAATAAATTGAGATAAAGCACAGGTGCTCACTGACACACTTCATAGCTACGGCAGCTTGATGCTGAGACGCCAAGAGTAGTGTCCAGGGAAGGTGCTTGGAAGTGCCACTCCCATTGCTTACAATGCCCACTGTCTCTACAATGGCTCACTGCAAAACAAACGCTGAATGCTATTTTCACTTTTCGTCGTTTTTCTTAAAAGCAAAAATCCTTGTTGAATTTCTTTCAGTTAGCAAAGACGGGTACCATTGTAGGTCTTTCATAAAAGCAAAGTGGCATAAAATGAACTTCTGAAAAGTGGGGCATACCTGTATACAGAGAGCAGCTTGTTCTGATTGCCATGGGGAATCAAAGATTTCATAGAGGAACACTTACAGCATGGCCTCTAAGGGTGACCAGCTCTGGAGATGGGAGGAGATTCCAGAGAGAAGGTGGCATGCACAGAACTGAGACAGAGAAAATGTAGGGAAAACTCAGAGTCACCAAGTCAGCACATCCGAGGGCTGGGTTACACCATTTCAACCATTTTACTTTAGCTCAACATTTGGCTTAAATATCTTCGGACCTCAATTTCTCTTCCATACAGATCCAGAGCATTATGCAGAATTAGAAAGAGTGAGGTTTTATTTTCCAGGTGAGAGGGAATCGTTCAAACAGATTTTGCTTCCTGTGCTTCTGGGCACTGCTAGTCTGAAACAGCAATTAGAGACAGGTAACTCCTGCTTCCTCAGCGATGGCAAGCAGATATCCCAGGTCAGATGCTGAAATTATTTGTAAACATGAAGGTTATTTGATACCCTGAACTCAGCACTTCTTGGTTTTTATAGTGCACAAGAATCATGCAGAACCAATTCTGATTTCACGAGTCTGAAATGGGGCCAGACTTGAGAGTCTGCACTTCTATCAAATCCCCCAGTGATGCTGCTGCAGCTGTTCTGTGGACCATTTCTGAGGAACCAGACCTCAGCGATTTGTAAAGTGCCCCAAAGCCAAGATTACACAATGGAAAGGCCTAGAAATGAGGACCTTTGGAGTCTAGCCTGGATGTTAAGTAAATATCATCTATCAGACATTTAACTTATTTTGAAGAAGGGAAAGGTATCAAGTTCAGCTAGTGAAACTAGGAAATATTAAATTCAGGAAAACCAGAAGGGCATCTTCAGACGTTAAGAACTTGAGGAGAAAAAGACAAAATGAAGAGGAAGAAATTGCAGAATATTTGCCTCCCTTCTATCTCCAGAGCAAGAAAAGCCACAAATCCACAGGAATAGCAGGAAGAGCCTGCTGGGCTTTGATCACATGGAGCAGAGGGAAAGTTTGACACTGGCCTGGGCATGGGTGACCCCTGCGACCTTTGTGATGGGTGCCACTCCCAAAGTAGGAATGCTGTAAAGGCAAGAACCACTTGAAAATGAAATGAGTGGTAACTAGAGGTGGAAAAGCTTGTTGCCTAGGCAGTTGTTCTTTGAGAAAGTTCCCATAGGTATTTGGGACATGTTTGTGTAGCGAGGGTGAGGTCGTAAGAGGAAGAATTTAATTATGTAAAACGATTTCAGGGCGGTTCAGAGCTTCTGCGTGGCGTGCCCGTGTGACTGTTGTCAGTGACAGCTTCAGGTATGCTGTCAGTAACACTGAGGGATGGAGGAATCCGTGCTGCCTCTTTTGCTGTCTTGTCTTCTGCTATCACCGCACGGAAGGAAATCTACAGCTCCATGGCTCCTGCCACCTGTTACTATGCAACTGTGGGCCATTAACCAAATTTCAGAGTCATTGTCTCATCCACATGGTGAGTGGTTCTCAACACAGACCAGCAGTTACAGGCCTGGACTTGGGAGCCAGACTTCCAAGGTTGCAAGCATCATCCTTTGTAGCTGTGGGCCTTGGAAAGTTATTTACCCTCACTGTGCCTCAGTTTCCTCGTCTCTGCAAATGAAAATATGAGTGGTACTTACCTCAGGTCATTGTTTTGAGGATTAATTGAGTTAAGAGTTGCAAAGTGCTTAGACAGGGCTAACACAGTAAGTAGGATACAGGTATGAGGACTCACAGACCCTTAGAGGTCTATGGACATCTTTTGCAAAGGACCGAAGTATTTTCTACATCTTCACCTTAACTCCAGGTTGTTAGTATTAGTTCATCTTAGGTCATCCGGATAACCACCTCATAACTGAGGACTGACTTGCTATTTCAAGGCTCTCATTGCACGTGAGTGCTGAATGGAGAAAACCTCTTAGGAGTTTTAGTAGAAAAGTGGTGGCAGATGCTAGGCACCTCTCTGCTCACAGCGGAAGCAGCAGGCTGAGTTTTGAGACTTGGTTTGGGGGCAACGAGTTCCATTGTCCGTGACAAGTTGATGGTGAGTCTAGACGACACCTTTGCACTACTTGTTTACATAGTTGTGAACACAGAATGAAAACATTTTATTCCCATTTCTGGCAGTAATCAGTCTAAATGCCTGCTTCTTATAGCCAAAATTGCTGCAGTCCAAGCCTATCTTCAAGTGAATCAGACAGCTTTCTAGAATTACAGGAGTCCCACTTTTCCATGGTCTCTCTTTCCTTGGTTTGTTACTCTTGGTCAACCATGGTAGAAAATCTTAAATGAAAACTTTCAAAAGTAAACAATTCACAAGTTTTAAACTGTACTCCATTCTGAGAAGTGTGCTGAAATCTCGTGCCACTCCCCTCCCTCCTGCCTGAGACGTAAATTATCCCTTTGTCTACTGTACCCCTCTCAAACATATTATTTCCATTTCTATTGATGCATTTCAGAGAAATAAATCCTGTATTAATGTGTAGATTGGCCCATAATATCTTGCTGCTAAATCTTGTGATTTATTTTTGAGAACCCATGAGAGTTTTTCTTTTACTTCCCAAAGAGACATCCATTTTGTATTTCATGAAATGTGCACATGTTATAGATTATAATGACTTGCTTGTTTAGCAAATAATAACTGAGAGCTCAGCATGGACCCAACCCAATGCTAAGTGACCAACCAAAAAAGCTATGGCCCCTGACATCATGGAGATTACAATCTCATGAGAAGCAAGACATAAATATATAAACATATAAACACAAGGATATTCTATGAGGAAGAATTCTATGAGAACAGGGGCAGGAGCATAGGAACTTAATTTAGTATGTAAGTTTAGAAAGGGGCTTCCCTCATGGCTCAGATGGTAAAGAATCTGCCTGCAATGCAGGAGACCTGGGTTTCATCCCTGCGTCAGGAAGATCCCCTGAAGAAGGGAATGGCTTACCTAATCCAGTATTCTTGCCTGGAGAATCCCATAGACATAGTGGCCTGACGGGCTACAGTCCATGGGGTCCCAAAGAGTCAAACACAACTGAGCAGCTAATACTTGAGGGAGTAATATTTGAACTAAGACCTAAAGAATGCTTTCAAAAGTCAAGTGATGGATGGGTGGAAGGATTTCTTGGCAGAATTGAAAGTAAAAGTCTGTTACTCAGTCATAGAGAAGGCTGCAAAATGGAAAAGAACTTGGCATGGTAGAGAAGTAATTGGAGGCTCAACAAGACTAGAGCACAGTGAGAGCTCTCCTTGAGGCTGGGGAGAAGCCAGAACCAGCATGAGTTTGGATTGTATTCTAGGGTCAACTGGAAGTTTTCGGAAGCTTTAAACAATGGGGTGAAATACCACTTTGACTTTTGTATGAAGAATGGATGACCAGGCAGGAGTGGAAAAAAGAGCTTAAAAAGCCACTGCCGTGGTCCAAATAGTGTCACCAGGTTTCAACATTTGCATAGAGAAATGATGATGGCTTGGACTTAGGGAGGGTGGTAAAGAAAAAGGAACTTGATTTGAGATCTGTTTTGAAGGTATAATCTGCAAAACTTTGTTTCTTATTCCATTTTGTAGAGGATAAAGGACTTGTGACACGAAAAGATGGGAGAGGAGGCCAAAAAGGATGTCAAGACAACCTATAGGGGTGGGATGGAGTGGGAGGTGGGGGGAAGGTTCAAGAGGGAGTGGACATATGTATACCTATGGATGATTCATATTGATGTATGGAAGAAACCAACACAATATTATAAAGTAATTATCCTTCAATTAAAAATAAATACATTTTTAGAAAAGAGTGAAAGGTATTGTACAACGAATCACTCTATGGTACAACATTCCCACACAGAAGAACTCACACACCAAACATTAGTGGTAAGTAACAGACCGACTCATGGAAGACGGGATAGCTTCATTAAAAATAGAAGCTTCTGCTGGCAAAAACAGGAAGTAAGGCCATGAGATTTTCTGTAAAACTTACCTAGTTTAATTTGCTGCCATTTAAAATAATTAATGCCCCCTGGTTTTAGAAGTAGAAAAGAAAATTCTCTAGAAACAAATACAAAATCTTAAGGTCTACACAAGCCAGTCTTTTGGTGTCAACTTTCTTAGCATGAAGAGATAGCTATAGTCTCTTGGAGAAGAAAGACCCTTCATTAGAGATGATCTGTGTCTTTTCAGAGGTCTTATTGATTCAGAAAATGACAGAGCTGGGATGGAAAACCTGGGGAACCTAAGATATGAATTCTTAAATGAATTAAGGTATTAATGATCAGAATAGTCCAAACTATCACTTTTCAGCTTCAATAATTGCACCTGGCTGTCTGTGCTCCCAGAATCACTGAAGAATTGTTCCATGCTTTACTTGAACTGTTTGGATGTGGTCAAGGGCTTTGAAACAAAGTCTTTAGAATTTAGACAGATTAATAAGATTATAATTACAGGCATTTCTTCAACAGTCTTTCCTGCCTGAAGACCCTGAAATGATTGAGAAAAACTTTCTACTATAACTGCTGTGCTGTGCTTAGTCGCTCAGTCATGTCCAGCTCTGTGGTACCATGGACTGTAGCCCACCAGGCTCCTATGTCCACAGAATTCTCCAGGCAAGAATATTGGAGTGGGCTGCCATTCCCTTCTCCAGGGGATCTTCCCGATCCAGGGATCAAACCCAGGTCTCTTGTGTTGCAGGCAGATTCTTTATCATCTAAGCCACCAGGGAAGACTTAGTATCAATTATATGTCACATGACTTTCTAGCTGAAGGTGCCTGCAGGTGAAAACAAAATAAGGCAGTGAGAAGTTGGCCTTGGACATATTGAAGCTCTGTTTATGGAGATGTTGCTTAATGGTTCAGATGTTGCTTAATGGTTGCTTAATGATCATCTGGCTCAGAATTCAAGTTCCACTCCTATCAATACCAAATTTCTAGCTGTGAGATCTTAAACTAGGTCTGAGCCTCTGAGCCTCAATTTCCTCATCAGTCATAGGAAGATGATCTATAATTTGTCTGGGTTAAATGAGATACTGTTTACAAAAGGCTTCCTCTGACATGCTACTTCAGTGTTAGCACAAACATGCACACTGAGTAACTGGGCTAAAGGTGGTGTTTGAGTTTTTAGCTCTTCATGAATGAACCGCAGGAGGATGTGGTGACTTGATAAATGAAGTTATCCTAAGAACCAATGTTTGTACATAATTATTCATTAAAAATTCCTGAGTTGTGTTAAAACTTAAACATAAGAAATACGAAAAGACCTATCTTGCAAAGGAGCTGATGATACTTAGATCCTTTTGATTCTAATTTGTAACTTAGCTGATGGGTGACATGCACATTCATGGTGCTTATCCAATTTAAAGATTATTTCAGAAACTTGTATGAGCAATAGGTGATGGCTCATATTTTTTCAATTAATTTAATATTTATTAATTTAATAAATTAATTTAATATTTATCAGGTGCTTGTGCTTCCCACGAGCACCTGTGGGAAGAATGCAAAAAGCCAGAAATATGATTGCTTCTACCCAAGTAGCTTTTAGTCCAGTAAAAGACGCAAATATAATAGTCAGAAAATAAACCAAGTGTTGAGTCTAACTAAATTTAAAGCTTTCTAATGCAGGTTCCAAATTGGAATGCTGGAGTTATAGCCTAACAGCATTCTTAAGCGTCAAGAATATGCCAGAAGTAGAAACTCTTCCTGTGGCCTGGGGCAGTATGTTACAGGCCAGGGAGCAGGTTTTAATAGAAGAGGCTCCAAAGGTATGACAACAGTCGAGGGTCAACTTGGCCGATCTTAGAGAGAAGGATGAATAATAGGGGCATTTCTTTAGTGCACAGTCTGATTTTTAGGAACTCGTTTCATAAGAGATTAGACATATGGCAAAAACTTATCATTTCACTCCCTGCTTAAATTATCTTAATGCTCTCCAGCACAAAACCAAAGTCCTTAGAAAGCATAAGGATTTTTCATGGCTTGGCCCCTACTTTCAGAACCTTGAATCAAAAGTGGCTTCAACCAGTGCTTCTCAAGTTATACTGTATTCAACAGCTTTTGATCACTGCTGCTGCTGCTAAGTTGCTTCAGTCTTGTCCGGCTCTGTGCAACCCCGTAGACAGCAGCCCACCAGGCTCCCCCGTCCCTGGGATTCTCCAGGCAAGAACACTGGAGTGGGTTGCCATTTCCTTCTCCAATGCAGGAAAGTGAAAAGTGAAAGTGAAGTCTCTTGACCCCATGGACTGCAGCCTACCAGGCTCCTCCATCCATGGGATACCCACTGCAGTGGGTTGCCATTGCCTTCTCCGTTTGATCACTAGGGCTTCTTATTAAAGGTATGTTGTGGGTTAGGAAGTCTGGAGCAGGATCTGAGAAATTCTTTTCCAACAAGCTCCTAGGTGATGCTGATTCTGTCGGTATATAGCCTACAATATGAATAGCAATACCTTCACAGAATGGAATTTTCCCTCCTTCACACACACACAAAAAATTTGAAAGTATCAATAGATTTGGTTCAGATCAACAAAGTCAGAGCTCTGGGATTGGCATGTAAGGAATATGACCCACAGGTCAAAATCTAGCCCACTGACTATTTTTGTGAATAAAGTTTTGTTGGAACACAGCCTTGATCTCTCCCTGTTTTTTTTTTTTTTCTTTTTTACATATTGCCTATTGTTGCAATGGCCTCCCACTCCAGTACTCTTGCCTGGAAAATCCCATGGGTGGAGGAGCCTGGTAGGCTGCAGTCCATGGATTTGCTAGGAGTCAGACACGACTGAGCGACTTCATTTTCACTTTTCAGTTTCATGCTTTGGAGAAGGAAATGGCAACCCACTCCAGTATTCTTGCCTGGAGAATCCCAGGGATGGGGGAGCCTGGTGGGCTGCCATCTCTGGGGTCGCACAGAGTCGGACATGACGGAAGCGACTTAGCAGCAGCAGCAGCTCTTGCATCAGAATGGCAGAGTTGTGACAAAGGCCATGTGGCCCTTACAACCAAAACACTGACCCATCATCTGGCCTTTTATGGAATAAGTGTGTTCCCTTCTGCCTTAGACGTTATATTCTCTCTGGACCTTGGTCCAGCACGTCTCCCAAACTCAGTGAGGACTCTGCTGACAAGGAAGAAAGGCAAGAAGTAACCATGTCTGTAACATGGTTTCTCTCCCTCACATCTTACTGTCCTGTCCTCTAATGTTCAACCCATCCTTCCGCCAGGGAACATGATTGACAGTTCCCCAAGGGCATCAAGCTTCAGTGCAGCTTCAGAAAATACCCAGGATGCTTTGAGGACAGTTAGAAGACCACTGGCATAGAATATTTGCCCAAAACAATGTTAAAAGGCTTACAGGCTGGACAGGTTGTTAACGGATTGACGAGGAGGATGACCTCAGGTTCACAACTAAAGAGTTTGGACTTAAAAGTCAGTGAGGGACCTTGAAGGATTTTAAAGCATGGGATCAGGTTATTGTTTTATAAAATCTTCATATGTTTTATATTGCTTTCTATCTTTATATGCTTTATATTGTTTATACAATTCTGATAACATGTAAAATGGCCCCTTGTATTCGTCTGCTCAGGCTGACATAACAGAATACCATAGAGTGGGTGCCTTAAACAACAGAAATGTGTTTTCTCACAATTCTAGAGACCAGAAGTCCAAGACCCACTTATTGGAAAATTCAGTTCCAGGGGAGGCCTTCTTTCCTGGTTTGTAAATAGAGCTACATTCTTACTGTGGCCTCACATGACCTCTTCTCTGTGCTTAAACAGAGTGGGGGGAATCTCTGATACTTCTTCCTCTTCTTTTTGGATTAGAATTCTACCTTTATGACTTAGTTAACCTTAATTACCTTCCTTAAATCCCCATTTCCAAATGCAGTTACCTTGGGGATTAGGACTTCAGTACATGAATTTTGGGGAGATACAGTTCAGTCCCCAACAGCTAATGGGAAGGGAAATTTAGGCAAGGAGGTAGGTAGGACCACCAGTGAAAAATGAGCAGCTGAAAATGCCGCAGCCTGACTGAGAGCCGTGGAGGATAAGAATGGAAAGGAAGCAAGGAATGGCAAGAGCAAGAGCATAAAAAATAGATATTTACATCAGTAGGTCTTGGTAAACTATTGAATTCAGGGAAATACCCTGACAGCTCATTTAGACTCTGAAGATTAGGTAATGGAGCCAGGGTTAACAGGAAAATGAAGATCTGGAAGCAGGAACTTCTTTGGGCAAATATGATGTTTTGGGATCTACTCAATCTGAGATACTATGGAGTTAGCCACATATACTTAGAAGAAGATTAATTCCTCTTCTCTTAAGGAAATAGCACCTATCTTTTATCAATAAGTTGTTGTTATTAAGTTTTTTTTTATCATCACATTTGCCCCTTGAGACTATTTACTCATTTGTTAGAATATCATCAGGTTCTTCATGATGTAAGCATCCACATGAGCTCTCTTATTCTGATCGGTGGGAATGATTCTATCATCACAACATGTTACAGTAACATTTAAGAAATATTTAGTAGATATTCATTTGTGCATGCATTCAAGCGATAAATATGTAGTGAATATCAACTTATTGAAAGATAAGAGTTCTAGACAGCAGGGGTTTAAAGATATCTATCTAAAAAGGAGCTAACTCTAAGCTGAATTGAAAGTGAGCTTAATAGTTCTGTTCTAGGAGTGCTTACTCATTTTCTCATCTAAGCTTTCTCTTTCATCAGTTTTCTTTAACTGTCAGAAAATGAGGTAGCATTCTGAGAAGGATCTAGGTACACCACACAAAAGTTCTAGAGAAGGCTGACAGAGGAAACTAGCTTGTGATGGTATTTCTGGAAGCTGATTTGACAGCCCTGCCCAGTAGGAGTGAGCTCTTTAAGAAACAATCTGAAGATTGGGCTGCAGACACAGCACAAATCTATAATAACTGTCTTATGCATGTTTTACCTGTGAGGACCATATCTTCATGTGAAGGGTGTGGTTTTACCATAGCCTGCCTTGTTTAATCATCCTGAAAAAGAACAAGTCAGAGCAAAAGACCTTCAGGATCCTTCCAGCTGTTTCCTAGGATTCATTCTTGCTGATAATATAGCCTCTTCAAAATACTCTTTTAACTTGAAACTATGAATTCCAAACACTTTTAATGATACCTTCTGCCCTTTGTAGCCTACAGGATCACTTGTGGAGGCTGTTTTCCCTCTGTTAGCTGTGGAATTTCCTCTCTTGTATGAGCTCTGCTTTTAAGTAAAATAAACCTAACCCAGTGCCTTTTGACTATCTGTACTTTCAAATCAACAAATATTTAAGCCTCCCCATGGCATGCATGATCTTAGGCCAGGTCCTATGAGTTACACAAAGATGAATGTGACTTGGACCTTGTCCTTAAATATTCAAACCAGCAAATGACAAAGAACACAATTACATGGCTGGTCATTAAGCTCTGGACTTAGACAGACCTGGGGTGGAATTTCAGCTTCTCCACTTATCGGCTTAAGCAAGTTATTTCAATTCTTCTAAGATCCTGGCTTTTTTTCCCCCCACAAATGTTCGTGAATATAATATCTGCCTCCTGAGACTGTTGCAAGGATTAATTAAATAATAAACCTAAAAGACAGTGCCTGACACACAGAAAGTGCTTGATGCAATTTAGTCTTATTATTTTTGCTATTATCAAGAGGATATTTAGACTTTTCCTTCTGAACTCCCTTCCCTTTATCCCGCTTTTTTTTTCCCCCACTGTACTTCTCAAATTGCATGGAATTCCCCAGTTTTCTTTTAAGAGCAGAGAGAAAAATGCTGTGCAAAGGACCTGGGATTTGAGCAGAAGCCTGACTGCAGATATCCAGGTACCATGAGAGATGATGCTGTGCCTAAGGTTATCTGATTCAGTCCTGTTGTTACACTCTCCTTCCTGACCATTAAGAATCTTGTAGAAAAGAACCAAAAACACCATCATGCAGCTGATGATGGATCTCAGGGCATTCGCTCCATAAATGTTTATTTTCTATATCTCTGTGTGCCCGGCCCTGAGTCAGTGCTGGGGACAGAGCGGTGGACATGGCAGCCTAGGGCTCTGGCCTCATGGAATACACAGCCCGACAGTCAGCAAACAAACTCCTCAGGACAAGCAGAGCTCCGGAAGCAGACAAAGCTGGGCTCAGCCTAGGCTATGAGGCATCACCATGACCTTCCACCAGGGACCACATCACAAGTCTCATGCACAGGCTGGTAACTCTCCGTTGCCAAACTGGAAACACAGAGTGAAATGAATAATTGAAAGCTTCAGATCTAAGCAAGGTATTAAGCAGTAGGATATTGAAGTCTAATTATATCATTGTTTTTAAATTGCAAAAGAATGCGGGCTAAGGGGCAGTTTTAAACTCTCCAAACTATTTTTCTGACCAGAAATGTTAGTTCACCAAAAGTCATCTGGCAACTAAGGGGTAACTGCTGATATTTCCTGTACCCTGCCCCAATTCTCAGGATGACAATTCTCAGGAAACCACCAATGTAAAGTAAACCATGAATTTGATCTCAAAATAATGTAGCACAGTTGGAGAGCACCAACTTCAAGTGAATGAAGGTTCTGAGGTGCTCCAGATTTGCTTAGTTAGCGAGCCTGAGCTGGTCTCCATGAAAATGGCAGTTCTAATGGTCACAAGGGTTTGCAGCTGCTGTGCTGTGTTTAGTCGCTCAGTTGTGTCCAACTCTTTGTGACCCGTGGATTGTAGCCCGCCAGGCTCCTCTGTCCGTGGGGATTCTCCAGGCAAAAATAATGGAGTGGGCTGCCATGGCTTCTTCTTCAGGGGATCTTCCCAACCCAGGGATCAAACACTTGTCTCCCTCAATGCAGGTGGATTCTTTGCCGTCTGAACCACCAGGAAAGCCACAAGATTTGCAGTAATTTTATGTAAAAATAGCATCCATCTGGCAAGGATCTGAATGCTATCCCTTGAGATTCAGGAAGTCATGACTCAAATCACACAACTTGGGTGGGCGTCAGGTGGGGGCTGAACCCTGGCGTGAGGATATCTTTCCCCCAGGAATGAGTCGAGTGCTGGGTCAAGGCCCAGCTGACCTCAGATTCAGAGCCTCTCAACTGACTCACTCTGTGATGGTGGAGGCTGCCCTCAACCACAACGTGAAGATGTTCCAAACGGTGGGTGAAGCAAACCTCCGGGCAATTCAGGATGGGCAAGGCTGGGAGTCCAGGCAGTGGTAAAAAGCCCTGCCATTTGTTGAGCCATTACTCTGGGTCTAGCAGAGTTCTATCAATAAATTCCACTCGAACTCCCTGGTAACCATGATGCTAAGAGGTTAATGTGTGGGCAGTCCTGCAGGGCAGGGAGAAAAGAGCTAGAAAAATAAATGTAGTTGGAGGGCTTAGGTAAGAATTCAGACACTGAGACCAAGGGAAAGGTATATGAATGAACCGGTGCTCTCAAAGACAGATTAGTAGTCTGGGGGGTCACCCCAACTCAGGGGCTGTGTTAAGTGAGTCAAGACAAAAAAGAGCAGAGGGGAGGACAAAGAGGGCTTTGGAAAATGAAGGGGGAGCCAGAGGTTGGTTTGGGTTCTGGGTTCCAGCTTCCAGGTCTATCTCAGAGAGAAAGAGAAACTCACTCCCTACCAGTTGCTGCATGCCTGCCAGGCTGGAAAGCGGGCTTAGAATGCTTAAGTACGTCTTAATCTATGACTCAGGGTCAGCAACTATGGACAGCAGAGAGGACAGGAAGGAGGTGAGACAGGCAGGTTGTAAAAGGCAGCACAGTCAGTTCAGTTCAGTTGTTCAGTCGTGTCCAACTCTTTGCCACCTCATGGACAGCAGCACGCCAGGCCTCCCTGTCCATCACCAACTCCTGGAGCTTGCTCAAACTCACGTCCATCAAGTCAGTGATGCCATCCAGCCATCTCATCCTCTAGTCATCCCCTTCTCCTCCTGCCTTCAATCTTTCCCAGCATCAGGGTCTTCTCCAATGAGTCAGCTCTTCACATCAGGTGGCCAAAGGATTAGAGCTTCAGCTTGAGCATCAGTCTTTCCAATGAATATGCAGGACTGATTTCCTTCAGGAGTGACAGGACTGTCATTTATTGGAAAGGCAACCCTGATTCCCATGCAAGACTTAAACATTTCTGAGGAAAACTTAAGATTACCTCATGCTTTTGCAGAAAGTATACTTTCATTTTCACCAACAAACATTCTCTTTCCCCAACTACAAATAAATGTCTCTCCCTGTCCCTTGTGGGACAGGCAACTGGCAGCAGAGCAAGTCTGCTAGACTTGAGTTAGCAGGAAAGGAAAAGAACCACGGGCTTGTCTATGAGGTGCATTCAGAGAGCACGGTGGGCAACACAGAGAAACGACAGGGCTGCTCTGAGGCCCCCTCCTCACTCCTCACTGAGAAAGAAGTATGGTGAGTGGCAGAGGAGGGGCCCAAGCTGCCTGGGCTTTAGGTTTTAAGACCAGCCCTGCCAGCTCCTAATTTATGAGGTCTGGAGCAACAGATCTGCTCTCAGCTTCTGTGTTTGCACCCCTAAAATGAGGGCATCGTGTTTTATGATGCTGAGGATCAGATAAGACTGTGAAAAATCCTGGTCCTCCCCCAGTTCCCATATACCTCAGCCAGAAACCAGGGAGTCAAGAAGATGCCCTGCTCCCTTGTTTCTCAACTCCTACCATTTCTCTCTTGAATTCATCCCTTCCTGTTCCTCCCTATTGCTCCTGTCTAAAGTTAGGCTCTCATGCTCTCTCACCTGGATACACTGGCTCCTGATGTCTACTTCTATCTTCCATGTATGCATCAGCCTCATCCACTCACATCAACCATTAAATAGCTTCTAAGGAGGAGGCATTCTGGCTTTCTCTATGCCTCATCTTGGTCAAGCACAATAATATGGAATAGGCTACCCCTAGAATGTCTGAGAAATAAGTAATAAATAAGTAGAGGAATGAATTCACTGGACATATGTGCAAACACCTTTCTTATGAGATAGTATAAGAATGCAAGATATTCCTTTCTTTTTCATTTCAATAAACATGGATATTTACTATGAACTTGGCACTGTGCTATTGGAAGATATAAAGAATTAGGTATAACCCCTGGACATTCAATTACCACCTAGTGAACAAAGCAGGCTGTAGTAGTCAAAGTCCTTGAGAGAAACAGAACCCATAGGAGGCATATCTCGTAAAGAGATTTGTTTTCAAGAATTGGCTTACACAACTGTGGGGCCTGGCAAGCCCAGAATCTGCAGAGCAGACTGGCAGGCTGGACATGGGGGAAGGAGAGATGCTGCTGCTTCTGTCTGAAGGCAGTCTGGAGGTGAAATTTCCCCTTCCTCAGGGGACTGCAGTCTTTTTTCCTTAAGGCCTTTGCCTGATTAAACAAGGCCCACCCACATTATGGAGGGTCGTCAGCTTTACCCAAAGATTACTGATTTAAATCTTAATCACAGCTAAAAATAAACCTTCACAGCAACATCTAGACTGGTGTTTGGCTTAACATTTTGTCACCAAAGCCTAGCCAAGTTGACACCTTAAAACTGTCCTTCAGGTACATAGGTAATCCATGACAGCACAATGTATATTATCATATGTCTGCAACATAAGTTAGGTCTGTCTTTCACGAGAAATTGCTCTGTACATGTCAACTTGTTAATATTTGTTAACTGCTCTCTCTGAATATGCCGTTTACTCCAGTGGGGGATTCCACCTGTATGACTTTCAATACTCACAACAGCTTGTGATATGGGTAGTGCTGTCACCTTTATTTATTTATTTTTTTTTACAGTGAAATGAGTACAAGTTTTTTGTTTGGGGGGTTTCTTTTATTTATTTTACTGAGCTTGGTCTTAGTTGCAACATGCAGAATCTTTAGTTGCTGCATGTGGGATCTAGTTCCCTGAGCAGGGATCCAACCCCAGGCCCCCTGCATTGGGAATGTGGAGTCTTAGCCACCAGACCACCAGGGAAGTCCCTTGTTATCATCTCTTAAAGGTAAAAGAGATACCAGTAACTTGCATGAGGTTTCATAGCCAATATATCATGGAGCACATATATATATGATATATATATCATGATAATATATCATGTGAGTAAAGGCCTTTCCACCCCAAGTTCACTGATCTTTCTACTACATCACATACCTCTAACAAACACCCAATTTGAAGCCTTGCTTTTCCTCGAAGCAGCAGTTATTTTGCCAGGAATTCTGTCATACTATGAGATTGTCATAAGGGGGACCCTCTGAAATGGAGCAGGTGCTTGCCCCACCTCCCCATGTCCTCGGCCTGCCTTTTGCCTCTGGAAATCTTTAGTCAAAGAATACGTTTAATCATAGAAGTGAGAAATGTGGGTGCAATGGAAAATAGAGGAAACTAAATAATAATAATGTAGTCATCAAGTATAGTCAAGGACCTTTAGTTCTTTCTCAAGGGTTATAGATAATATTCTAAGCCATATCCTGTGAGCAGTCTTCTAGATACTAAAACACCAGCTGGAGAAGTTAACTTGATGACCAGCTGGAGAAGTTAAGTTAATTTACATGAGACCAGACTATACCCATGACATAAGCTGCCACAATTCCAAGAATTGGCCTCAAAGACCTTGGAATTTAAGACTAACTCCACCTAAAACAATCAAGATAGCACTGGTCAGACCACCAATTTGAATATGACTGTCAGAGCTGACTGCTGTTTCTGCATATAGTCCCCCCTCCACTTCTGTCTATAAAAGCTCTTGCCAGTGGTTGCCAGTGGGAGGAAGTCAGCCTTTGGACTGATGTCTGCTCCCCCCATTCCCAGCTGCCAGCATCTGCAACAAAGCAAGCTTTCCTTTCCACCAACCTGGGCTGTTCATTGGCTTTTGAATGGCGAGCAGTCAGACCCCACATACACCTTTCGGTAACAGATCTGTCGCCCAGCGTGGGGCTGACTACTGCTGGCTCCTGTGCTTTCATGGTTCTCCTGAGTTTTCCAGGGGAGAGCTGTGGCCAAGACAGTGTATGTGCTTGCGGCTTGTGGCTACTTAGCCACAAGTAGAGGATTTGGATGACGCTCCTAGAATCTGCCAAAATTAATTGTTTCAAGGATTCTCCCTGTTTCTCCCCTGCTCAGCACTGGCTGCCAACTTAATGCTTTTTCTTGATAGAATGGAAACTTGCACTTGGGATAAGCTGATGAGCTCCGAGACCGGGTAAGTCTACCGGTGTGTGCATGGGCAACCTTCCCATTTGTGAGTGCTAATGCTATTTGGGCATTTTGCCAGTTGGTTCTGCTGTTTGAGTACCATTTGTTTTGGGTAAGTGTTTGGGATTCCGTACCAGTCACCCTTGGAGAGGATTTATGATAGATCTGTCATTTGGTGTGTGAGTGTGTATTTCACTTGTATGATTGGTACTCTTGCTGCTTTTTGTAAAATGGGAAATTTAGGTTCAATTTATTAAGAAAAATTTTAGCTGTAATATTATGACTAAAGAAAAAGAAAGGTAATTTTATTTTTTGGACAATGTATGGGGGTTCCCTGGTGGCTCAGATGGTAAAGTGTCTGCCTGCAACACGGGAGACCTGGGTTCGATCCCTGGGTTGGGAAGATCTGCTGGAGAAGGGAATGGCAACCCACTCCAGTACTCTTGCCTGGAAAATTTCATGGACAGAGGAGCCTGGTAGGCTACAGTCCACGGGGTTTTGAAGAGTCGGACACGACTGAGCCACTTCACTTCACATGGCAATAGTATTCTTTAGACTCTGGAGAGACAGTTGGTTAAGATGAAACTCTTGAAAATCCAAAAACCAGTTTGTTTCACATATGTAGTTAGAAAAAACTAGCTTGGTAAAACAGTTTTTTCAGATCCTGAAAAAACAAAAATATGCCTAGGAGAAAAATCTAAGTTAACACTTATCATGTCATTGAAATACAAATACAGTCCACTTTGCCTGGAACTCCAGCCTTGGGTTAATTGTAAAACTTCAAACTAAGGAAAAAATAAAAGGAGGGAAGCCTTTTAAAACCGAATCTGTAAATTCAGCTATTCTGACTATTATCCATAAACTGATAAGTTTAATTGCAGTGTCTGATTCATGAAATGTGTAAAGATGAAACAATGAGATCTCTGACAGGATGCTTGTATGTCTCAATATATGCTTTTGTCTTTGGATCATATTGCTGAGGTTAATTTGTAAAAGAGGACTATTTAACTGACCTTAAATAGAAATAAGCACTTACAAATCAAGCAAATCTGAATTTACCTACTTTTGTCTTCTTTTAAGACCAAGAGCTTACTCCTTGGAAGGAAAGTTATGACCAACCTACATAGCATAGTCAAAAGCAGAGAAATTACTTTGCCAACAAAGGTCCATCTAGTCAAAGCTATGGTTTTTTCCAGTAGTTATGTACGGATGTGAGAGTTGGACTGTGAAGAAAGCTGAGCTCCGAAGAATTGATGCTTTTGAACTGTGGTGTTGGAGAAGACTCTTGAGAGTCCCTTGGACTGCAAGGAGCTCCAACCAGTCCATCCTAAAGGAGATCAGTCCTGGGTGTTCATTGGAAGGATTGATGTTGAAGCTGAAACTCCGATACTTTGGCTACCTCATGCAAAGAGTTGACTCATTGGAAAAGACCCTGATGCTGGGAGGGATTGGGGGCAGGAGGAGAAGGGGACGACAGAAGATGAGATGGCTGGATGGCATCACCGACTCGATGGACATGAGTTTGGGTAAACTCTGGGAGTTGGTGATGGACAGGGAGGCCTGGCGTGCTGCGATTCATTGGGTTGCAAAGAGTCGGACACGACTGAGTGACTGAACTGAACTGAAGACCAAGAGGGAAACTAAAGATGTTTAGTTTTATTAAACATACACATTATACCACCGAAGAAAAATTATGCTATAAAAAATGCAATTTTTTGAGGTTATGGAATATGTTCTTAAGTTTGGCAATCAGAAAATGCTGATGTAACATTTCAATCACTTGTTTCTTGGTTTTGTTAAGGTTTTAAGGGTAAAAAATTGTAATATGTGAAAATAATAAGGGAAACATTTCTGTATACAAAGCAAGTAGGATATGTATTGTTGGCAAAGAGAAGGTATAAAGAATAGAGGTATTTTTGTTGAAGAAAAATAATGATAATAACTTTTTTCTACAGTTGTTTGTTTCTGGATGAGGAAATACAGGACAAATTTGTTTGGATATCAAAAATGACAAAGGGTTTATATAACAAAGGGTTTGTTAAAAAGGAATTTTGAAAAAAATTTTTTTACATTGCCAGAATTAAGATTAGATTGAATTTAATTAGTTAAATGAACTTTGTTACTAACAGTAAACTGTTGCAAGACTGAATCTGGTTTTCTCTCTAAGAAAACAAAGTTGTCCTGGAATAATGATCTGATTTTGGTGACAGATTTCTAATGGAAAATAATTGTTTTGTTTCTAATCATACTTTTGATCCTAATGTTCAAGATGAAGAAATTGTCCAGGAAAGCTGTCATATGTAGCACTCCTGGCTCTAAGTTTACTATTTAAAGTACATGTACAATGTTTGCATGACAGCTGGATATAAATAATGAAATGTATGGTCTATAAAGCATTTCCCTAATAACATATCTCTGAGCCTATTCATGTTATCTGATTAGTTTTCATTCAACATGGACAGCTAGGCAAATATATAAATAAAAAGGAGGCCTAGCACTGAGGGGTATGGATGGACCCAGAGGAGGCAGAAGAGCCACTCTGGCAGTGCTGGAAAGATATTTTTGACTATCAGTGCTTTCTAGGAAAGGAGTTACAATTAAAAGCAGAAAATGATGGAAGAAATTTTCACATATTTGGTATGAGGAAATCTTTCTGGCCTATTGTGATTTAATTTGAACTTTTAGGTTAACTAAAACAGCCTGTTTGTGGTCTATTAAGTGTATTAATACAGTGTACATCTGCTTTAATCATTAACAGAAAATATATTCAGAGAAAAATACAAGATGCATTTTGATTATCATCCTCATTGAAACGTCTGCTGCTGCTGCTAAGTCGCTTCAGTTGTGTCTGACTCTGTGTGACCCCATAGACGGCAGCCCACCAGCCTCCCCCGTCCCTGGGATTCTCCAGGCAAAAACACTGGAGTGGGTTGCCATTTCCTTCTCCAATGCATAAAAGTGAAAAGTGAAAGTGAAGTCGCTCAGTCGTGTCCGACTCCTAGCGACCCCATGGATTGCATTGAAACGTCTAGTAACTTTCAAATGTTTGCCTAGGTGCTATGAAAATTTATTCTCTTTCAGAGAAAAGGGGAGATTGCAATGGAGCAGGCCCCTGTGGTCCTTGACCCCACCATGTCCTCTGCCTGCTTTTGCATGTGGAAAGCTTCAGTCAAAGAATAAGCTTTATCAGAGACACGAGAAATATGGAAACAAAGGAACCCGTCAAAGGAGACTAAATAATAATAATGTAGTCACTGAGCATAGTCAAGGACTTTTAGTTCTTTCTCAAGGGTTATAGATAATATTCTGAGCCATATCCCGTGAGCTGTCTTATAGACACTAAGACACCAGGTGGAGAAATTAACTATGTGATGACCAGACTGTATTCACAACATAAGCTGCCACAGTTTCCAGAATTGGCCTCAAAGAAATGGCAACATATGGGCCCTGGAACTGAAGATTAACTACACCTAAAACAATCAAAATGGCACTGGTCAGACCACCGATGACCAATCTGAAGATGACTGTCAGAACTGACTTGCTATTTCTAAACATAGCTGCCTCCCCGCCGCCCACTTCTGTCTGTAAAATCTCTTGTCCCACTGGTTCCCAATGAGGGGGAGTCAGCCTTTGAACAGATGTCCTCTATTCCCCCCTCCCCCAACCCTGCAGTTGCTGGCACCCTGAAATAAGGCAAACTTTCCTTTCCATCAACCTGGCCTATTTATTGGCAGCAAGCAGTCAGACCCCATACACACCCTTTTGGTAACACCTCTGCATTCAAAGAAATGCATCTGCTTCCCCAGCTCATTTCATGTTAGCTCTGCATCTAGGAGAGGGGCCCGATGCTATTGGATCATGTTCAGTCAGTAACCAGAAGGGGAATCTTCTCAGATGTCGTTATTAGAACTGAGTTTTTTTCACACACAAAAAAACTGTCTCAACTCCAGGCCAGGACCCAGAACACACAGCCACAGGTCCTTCTCAATGGAGAAGACAGAATTGTTGGTACTAGGCTAACCTATTGTTTTCTCAGTATATGCTTTAAATTTACTAAAATTAAGCAGAAAAATGGACTGCAAATTTTACAAAGCACTGTCGCTGGACTTACAACTTTCAACATGAAAAAGATAATGATACAGGCATGTGAATTCAGTAAATATTTATTGAAGGTCCATAAGGATCAAATAGGGCTTCCCTGGTGGCTCAGTGGTAAAGAACCTGCCTGCCAATGCAGGAGACTTGAGTTCGATTCCTGGGTCAGGAAGATCCCCTGGAGAAGGAAATGGCAACCTACTCTAGTATGCTTGCCTGGGAAATCCCAGGGACAGAAGAGCCTGGCAAGCTAACAGTCCATGGGGTCGCAGAAGAGTCAGACATGTCTTAGTGGCTAGACAAACAAAAAACAAAAACAAAAAAAGGACCAAACCCTGTTGACACTTCAATGGCTACAAAATGAATAAGGCATATTCAAGGACACAAGGAATGGAGGAAAAGGGGAGAAATAATATTTCTTAAATGACTATTATATGGCAGTCATTTCATCTCATTTAATCATTAAAACAATCCCATGAAATAGAGTGTATTATCCCCTTTATACAGAAGAGCAATCTTGGTTTTAGTGAAATGGAGTGACTTGCCCAAGATCAAACATCTGGTAAATACTAGAGCTGGGATCTTCTCCCAGATCTCTTTCTAAATCCAAAGCTCGTGTGCTGTATACTGAATCTCATCACAGAGAATATAAAACAAATATACAAAGCATTACAAGTAGTGCAGAAATATAACACTGAGAAGGGATGTTGGGGGGATCTGGAGGTGTTATTTGAAATAGATTTTTTTTTAAATGGTATTTTTTTAGGTAGGGATGAGAAAGTCCATGGGGAAAAGTAGAAGATACTTCCCAGGTGGCTAATGGTAAAGAATCCACCTTCAAATGCAGGAGACATGGGTTCAGTCCCTGGGTTGGGAAGATCCCCTCGAGGAGGAAATGGCAACCCAGTCCAGTATTCTTGCCTGGAAAAGAATACTGTAGCCTGGCAGGCTACAGTCCTTGAGGTTGCAAAGAATCGGACATGACTGAACATACACACACATTTGGAGGATGAGCTGCACAAGCTCTCAGGGAGATTGAAAATCAGGATGATCATTTTAGAAACAGGAATGAATATGGGTTAGAGCAAAGCAGATTATAAGAAAGGAAGAACAGATAGGACAGAAGAACCAGTAGGAATGAAAAGTTTTAAGAGACATTGCAGAGGGGATCGTAGGTGTTGGTGAATTGAAATGATCAATCACTACATCCAGACTCCTGTGGATGCAATGAAACCAATTCAGGTAATGGAGTAGGTGACCTGGTCAGGATCATGGGCTAGAGGTCTTACTAAAGCTGAAAGAAAAAGCAGAGAGATCGGGTAGGAGAAGGAGGGAGGGAGAAGGGAAAGAGAGAGAGAGAATGAATGAGGGAGAGAAAAGAAGACAGATTTTAGAATTTGTTCTCCTGGAAGCAGAGCAGATCTGAGTTGTGACCAAGTGTAGATGTGAATTTGCTGGGGGAGTGACTGAGACAGGATGAAAACAGAGCTCATCTAAGTGGACGAGATGGAAGGACTACGAATCTAGAAGTCATCATGGAAGTTGGCAATGAATCACATGGAAAGAAATCAGTACTTTGAAGGCTGAGACCATTGAAGAAAATGAGAAACAGCCCTCAGAATTAAAGGCAACTGGGATTCAGGAGCAGAAGAGCAGAGGGCAGAGAAGTTGGAAATTTACTTTAAATCAGGAAAAAAAAATATGTCTGAAAATTGGAGAGTGTATTATCCTGCAATCATAGGAAGTATTTTCATGAGAAAAAGGCATCTCACTCCTCACTTATCTGGAAAGAAATAAAATATTAGACATTCATATAAAGAATTGCATTTTCTATATTTGCTGGCAAGGCATGTCAAGAGAGGCAACAAATGCTGTCAGATCAAGTTATACTGCCGTACCCTCCCTCACCTTTCCTCACTTGTCTGGCAACCAACTCTCCCAGTCTCTACGAACCTAGTAAGGAAGAGAAAGAGAGAAGCTGAGCAAATTCACTCCCGTTTTTGTCCAGTCAGTCACTTGCTATCGCTGAAACACGCTGGCATGTTCAAGGACCCCGTGCCCATCTGTATCGCCTGTGATGTCAAGTTGAAAAGACCAAGTGTGAGTCCATGTAATACGCAAGAAGACAGGCAGCCTGAGTGAATAACTTCTAATCAGCACGAGGTATAAAAGTCAAATCTGTTCAGCATGGCACCATGAGCTAACTGCATTCCAGACCCATGACATGGCGTCAGGTTCCACGACTCAGTCAGCAATTCTGCTCCAGTTGTTGCTTCTATTAACTACCAGGTTTTGCAAGTCTGGAACTTCCACCCACCCAGAGCAGATTGCTGAAGCTTATCTGGCATCTGCGAGTGAAGAGCTCACTGTACCGTCATGCATTCTCTGGTTTAGACTTGATTCGATTGTCACATAATCCAGGGGGAAAATAAAGGGCTCCACTCACTGATCCTCCTGTAATTTCAATTTTTCTGTTGTTAGCACTCTGTCTGCTAGGGAATTCCAGAAAGTGTTGCTTAATGGTTATATGGTAGGTCATGGCAAAGACATGAGTGTATAGCTGTTAGTCAGAAGGCTAAAGGAAACAGTCCTTGGTTGCTGGCAGCTGACCAGATGCATTTGCCTTGTGTTGACATTAGGGTCTCATTGGGAAGGAACCTTGGAGGTCAGTGAGTCCAACTACTCATTCAAAGCAGCATTGTTGGAATATGGCCTTTAAGGATTAGGAAGCTGGCTGCCTTGTGGGACATGGCTGTATTTGTTGTTGTTCAGTCACTCAGTTGTGTCCAACTCTTTGTGACTCCATGGATTGCAGCATAACAGGCCTCCTTGTCCTTCTCTACCTCCTCGAGTTTGCTCATGTCCATTGAGTCAATATTGTTATCCAACTGTTTCATCCTCTTGCCCCCTTCTCCTCCTGCCCTCAATCTTTCCCAAAGGTGACATCTATATAAGGAGCTAATATTTGTTGAGTACCAGCTGTGTGTCAGGCACTGTGCTGGTTCTTTAAATGCATTATCTGAACAGCCCTCATACAAGCTTGCAAGGTGGGTCCTCTCATTCTCTTTTTCTAGATGGGAAACTGATTCCAGTCCTATGGAGCCAGGATTTGAACACATACATGTAGCTTTGGAGGGCCACATAAGAACCCGTGTTCTTTCGATTCACATTCCATGCTGGTCCCTAACGCCGCTGTGTTGCACACTTCAGGGTTTAACATTTACTCTGAATTCTCTGAATTGTTTCCTAGGCCTTGTGTAATTAAAACATTCTGCCAGCTCCTTGCTGGGGTGCCATAAATCTATAATTTCTTTCACAATAAGATTAGTAATGATAATAATAGGCTTTTAAGTAATTGGCAAGTGTATTATTTTCTTTTCACACAAGTCATAAAATGGGTAGAACAGGTAGTTTATCATTCGGTTTACAGATAAGGAACCAAGACTCCTTATATCACAGTTTCCTTACATCACGGCTAGTCAAGTGAGGAATCCAGGATCCAAGCCTAGGACTCCTAATGTTGAGGCCAGTGGTTCTCCGAATGTGGCATCTAGGACCAGCATCAGCAGCATCTGGGAATTTGTTTATACACAAATTCTCAGGACCCACCACAGTCCTAATAAATCAGAAACTCGGAGTGGGTCCAGCAGTCCATGTTGGAACAAGGCCTCCAGGTGACTGTGAGGTAGGGGTGGGGAGGGGAGTGCCTGCCACACCCAGCAGCGGGAGATGAACCAGCTCCCTGAAGTCTGGGCTAAGTTAGTGCGCCTCCCACTTCGGGCATGGTGTGCACTCCCCCTGCCCTGCCCCCCACCAACCTCCACCTCATTCTGAGCTCTGTAATGAATAGAGAGAGAAAAGGTGACTGACTGGTCTAACAGAATCTTTTGTACCTGAAGCGAATTTCCTCAGTCATTTCTTAAGGTTACGCTTGGGATTCTCGGTATTGGAAAAACCAGATCTTGGCCCAAACAGAGAAGGTTGTTCAAGCCCATTGAACTTAGTTTTCCATGACCTCAAGGTGACATATCAAAGACAGATCGTACTTGTTTTTCCTTCTACTTCTAAAAAATTTTATCTCTATTATATTGCACTTATGAAGTATAATACCATCATGAACCGAAATGGCTCTTATGGGGGTTTTGGTTTTGATAGAATTTTGCCTATTATCATTAAATTAAGAAAATATAACATACTGTTTATTACAAATTAGCAATATTTATCCAAATATGAAATCTAGTCACTTAATGACCAGTGGACACTATGGTGCCTGGGAAAGTGGACAATTGGGAAAGAAAATTAAAAATTGACAACTCTGACCAAGAAAGATCAGTAGAAATATCACTTGTCCAATATCAGTATCTGCTGGGGAGAAAGCTTTGCACTGAGAACAAGAGCATGGCCTTTGAAGTCAGATGGACCTAGGGATCCAACCACAGCTCTGACACTTACTGTCTACAGACTTAAGCATGTTATCTCTATGCATCTGAAAAATAGAGATCATATTTAAACCCACTCAAAGTGATGTCCTAAACATTAGATGACCTTATATATGAAAAGCACTTAATACACAGTGACCACAGAGTAAAGACCCCAGAGCTGTTAGTAATTATTTTTATGCTTTATGTATTATATACATGGCAGGCACATAGTCAAAAGCCAGAGATGTAACAATGACTATCACGTGAACTTTGCCTTCTGATCCTTAAGTCTGATCTTCTCATTTTATTCTAAAAAAGTCTGTTTGGAGTTTGTTTTTAACGTACCACTTGGACCATATCCAGAATTCACCATATAACCTGGTAGAGCTGGGCTGGCTGCTAGCTAGTAGGACTACTTCCCTAAGTACCATATTTTAAGAGATCTAAGACACCATCATTCAAATTCAGAAAGGTGCAAATCAGAAAGCAAAAGACATGGCCAATCATAATGGTAAAATACCATTCATTTAGTTTTGAGGAATATTGTTGTTGTTTAGTCACTAAGTTGTGTCCGACTCTTTGTGACCCTGTAGACTATAGCCTGCCAGGCTTCTCTGTCCATGGGATTTTCCAGGCAAGAATACTGGAGAGGATTGCCATTTCCTTCTCCAATGAGGAGTATGCTGCTAAGTTGCTAAGTCACTTCAGTCGTGTCCGACTCTGTGCGACCCCACAGACAGCAGCCCACCAGGCTCCCCCGTCCCTGGGATTCTCCAGGCAAGAACACTGGAGTGGGTTGCCATTTCCTTCTCCAATGCATGAAGGTGAAAAGTGAAAGTGAAATCGCTCAGTCTTGTCTGATTCTGAGCGACCCCATGGACTGCAGCCTACCGGGCTCCTCCGTCCATGGGGTTTTCCAGGCAAGAGTACTGGAGTGGGGTGCCATTGCCTTCTCCAATGAGGAGTATACTACTCCCCAATGTCAGTCATGAATGCTAAGATATGCCCTAATTTCAACTCATAAGGTGAAAAAAAAAATCTGTGTTTTAGGATTAATGCAATACGGTATTTTCATTTCCCCATCACTGCCTAGAATCTACAAAGAAACATTCTGCCTGGACTATGTGAGTTTGTGTGTTAACAGGATGGAAGAGGAAGTGGCTCATGAGAAAGACATTTCACAACAGACCAGAACTGACTTGGAGGGAAACTTATAGAGCCAAAAAATAAATAAGGTATCAATGAGATTGATCCTACCCTTGGAGAGCAGTGAATTCCTGGGCTTGCCCATGTGCCATATCCAAATGACTGCAGCCAGGTCAGTTAAATGTACATTTACTTGGTCTCTACTCTGCCATTCACTATTAGTTCTGTGTAGGGGTTCACATACTTGTGTAAACTGAATGCAAACTTAAGGATTCAATATATTGAGATATGCACAAAGTCTAGAAATAGTACGGGGAAAATGATTCATGAGGCATGGAGTTGGAGATCAGGGAATGTACATTGAAAATGGTTTCCTGAGAGGCAGAACCTGTAGGAGGTTTTGAAAGATAACCCAGAGCTGAATGAGTAGCTAGTGAGAGTACAGAATGAACAGAAAACACAGGTGCCTTGTGTCCATTCCAACTGTCCTTGCCCTTCTCACAGCTGTGGATCCCATGCCCTGCCTCAATCAGCAAGGACGAACAGTACAAATATCCTCCTGCCTAAACCAGCAACTTTGCAAACTCATATGCAGAACCTATTATCACACACATACACAAAGAAAGACAAAACAAACAAGAAATCCGGCACAGTTTGGTACTTTTCCCCCCCCCAGAGTTGACAAACTCTTGCCTCTTTTCAAAAAGCCACACTAGGACTCTGTTTTAAGGACAAGTTGAGATAGTCTCTTTTTTTTTTTTTTTTTTTTCTGATTCTCCATATTTCACTCTGCCAGAGAAAGGAAGGAAAGCATAGATTGTAATAAGAGAAGAAGGAACCAAATGTATGATGTTGATATAAAATACAAATTAATCAGGGAAATGAAGGGGTGTGTGTGTTTTTTCTTCTCGAGGAGGAGTTTGCTGTGTATTCAGGGATGGGTCCATGTGAACTGGGAAAGCGTGTACAAAATTAAATCATTTTCTCTGTGGGCACGTGTTCAACTTCTGGCCACCTCCGATGCTTCCAAAGTTAGCGATTCATTTCCTTGATTCTGCCAGCTTGTTGCTGTCAGCATAGGGCCCCTCTGTACATGGTAGAGTATCCTCAACCACAGATTTACTGCTACTCCTTCCTTGTTTCATTTTAACAGCTGCCATTCATCAAATTGCCTTCTTTCTACATCTGCCACCCACTACACACCCTCATTTACAGTCTGATCAACACACCAGATAACACCAGCTTGATCAGAGATTCATATACCAGAACTACCATATACCAGATGACTCATCTTTGGACTTTCTGGGATTTCATGGTGAATTTGTTCACAGAGAGCTTATGCATAGTACAGGATCTCTCTGAAATAAAATCCCGGATCACTTGTGCAATTCCCTGGACACTGATTATGGTTAAGCAGCAACAGACAGCATATGATTATGGTTCCAATCAAGGAGACCTCATCCCACATAAATATATCTTTGCCCAGTGATGATGAATAGCAAGCTTTTAGCATAATGCCTAATAAATTAAGACTGTTGAAAAGTTAATTTCTGCTATCTATAGTGATCTCGAAGGCATCCCACCTTAATCTGATAGGTATTTTGGAAGGATCTAAAGCTATGAAAGAGGAGAAACACAGAGGAAAGGGGAAGTTTGGTTTGTTTTTTATCAGAACCTTATTTAACTTAAAACAGGGAAAAGCCAAGCCTGACTATCTTCCTCATTATTAAACCAGCTTAGGAAAGCCACAAAATCTCATTTTTAAACACACTTTGGTGGACCAAAAAACATAGCATGCTATATATGAGTCAATGGGATTCCATGCTCAAGTCAGATCATAAAGAATTTGAGGGATACTTAATTTATATATTTTTGTGAAGCAAAAGGAATTAAATTTTCACCAGAAGTTTTCTTTAAGTCAGGGCCATACTCTACTGTCTTCTGTGTATGATATCAGGTTACTCTGTTTCATAAAGGGGAACACTGGGAAATAATGGGAAGGAGAGGGGAACTGGTGGATTTCAATTTGTATATGATACATAGGTAACTCATCTCTGTGTCCTCCATACTTCTTTCTGGTTCCATGGACATGGTGGTAGGAGAACAATTACAGCAGAAGGCATTAATCCGAGTGATGATTTTTCCCTTCCTTTCCTACTTAGGTCCTGTGACATGCTCATTTCCCCACTGGAATTTTTTTTAACTTTTTATTTCATATTGGAGTATAGCTGATTAACAATGCTGTGATAGTTTCAGGTTGACAGCAAAGGGATTCAGCCATACATATACATGTATCCATTCTCCCCGAAATCCCCTCCCATGCAAGCTGCCACTTAACACAGAACAGAGTTCCCTGTGCTATACAGTAGGTCCTTGTTGGTTACCTGTTTTAAATATAGCAGTGTGTCAGTTTGGGATCGACATGTTCCCACCGGAGTTTTAAATAAATACTTTTTTGGCTCTCAGGGCTGTAGGAGAAATCCCTTCCTCTCAGCTCTGACAAAATGTCGTTCACAAATTGTGATGAGAACATCATCATGGTGTGGAATTTCCAGCAGAAAGTACTTCTTGTTTTGTATTTGAGGAAAATGTGGGTATTGTGTTAATTAAATAGCTGATACATTTTGAGGTCTTGTTAATAGATATTACTTATTGAAATATTAACATTTTATTCACTATATATTCAAATGAGCCATTGAACATATAACAAATCACATTTAAATATTTAAATTATATTTATGACAAGAAGTACATTTGGATCTCTAAGTAATGAGCACTCTGAGTAATTGTGTCTTTTGTTTTGTTTTTAAATAATTGTGTTTTCAAAAACCATTGGGAAGCATAAACTAATGTTTCAAAGATTGGCAAGCTCTTGGGCATCCTTTAGCTTACTCTAAATTAAATAACTGACCAGGAACGTCCCTGGAGGTCCAGTGGTTTTAAGACTTTGGTTTCCCGTGCAGGGGGTGTGGATTCAATCCCTAATGAGGGAGCTAAGACCTACATGCCTTGTGGCCAAAAAAAGTCAAAACAAAAAGAACAGAAGCCATGTTGTAACAAATTCAATAAAGACTTTAAAAATGATACACATCAAAACAAAAAAAAAACTTAAAAAATGAAAACAACCAAGCAGAGAGTGTTTGATGGGTACACTGGGGAATTTTTCTATCAAATCATAATACTCCAGACTCAACTCTGCAGATACATAGTATTGAATCATAAGAAAATTTACACTTGGAAAAATAGAGTCTAAAAGCTCTTATCCAGCATAAATACATTTTTACTGACAGTTGAAAGCAACAGGATTCCAACTAACAGTTATTTCTTCATATTGTACTTTTGTAACTGTCTGATCTACCTTATTACAAACTCCGGCATTACCCTTTATTATCCAAATAAGTGCCTAAGTTTGACTCATGACAATGTCTCTTTCCCGGATCTGTTTTAGCGCTCCCTGTGGCCACCCCTCAGTGACCACAACATCTCCCTAAAGCAGCTCTTTGGCTGACAAAGAGAAGCTTCAACACCAGGAAGAAGACATTCCTGTCCAATCAGAGGCAAAGCTTTCTGTGAATTCTTTGATAGTTATAAATTCAACTATTCACTAGTTTATTTGTTTAAGAATTGTTTTTTTCTGAGGCACATCCCAAGTCCACATGCACTGGATTAAATGCTGTGAAGAATCAGAGCCTAATGAGATACTGACCCAGGACTCATGGAGCCCATAGACTGGTGAGGGCAAGAGATGTATGGCAGGCCCTGTAAATACAGGGCAGAGGAAGCAGTAATGAGAAATGCAAGCCAGGTGCTTGGGGGAGTAGAGAGGAAAGTGTCATATCTGGGAATTATAAGGAAAAGCTTTCTCTAAATATGCAAAATCTGAGCAGTCAAGACACTGAGGTGCTAGACTTTTCCAGGAACAAGTTAATTTCCCTGCAGTAGGAAAGACACAACCCAGCTGAGAATCAGCATCTAGGCATTCTGATTACAGAAAAGTTAACAATCATTGACAGAACACCACCCAGGGTGGGTCTGAGGACCTGTAGTGGGGACAGAAGTCAGAGTTAGAAAGAATGGGCCAAGGAGGATCTACTTGGAGACCAAGCCAGCCAGCCCTAAGCCACTGGAAAAATAGTCAAACTACACAGCTGCGAAAACACACATTCTCAGCTGCTCAAGAAGGCAGATTAGACTGGGCTGACTCTGGGAGATTAATCGGTTACAGGTGCACTTGGGCCTTCTAGGTGCATTTTGATCAGAGGAGTAAACTCATTTCCCACAGCTGAGGTTGAGGGATAGCAACTTGCCCTTCATTTTTACTGGGGCTAATGCTGTAGCTGAACCCCGTGCTGTCACATTCCTGCATGTGCCTGGGAGATGCCCAGGCTGCTGCAGTGCCTAAACCTCAAATCTTGCAGATAACGTTGGGTGCCTCCGGGGACCAAGGCAAGGATGAGACCAGTGAGGCATCTCGGATGCAAAACACAAGGAGGCCCGCTGTCAGGTTGCTCACGCTGGCTTGCACCTCCCTAAGACGAGGGAGGGCTTCCCTGAACTCTGCCTCTCCCCCAAAAGGCAGGGTTTGGGAAGGACTGGCTTTCCAATTCCAGGAGGTGTAAGGGTTTCAACAATTCTGTGGCAGGTAGACACTTAAATAAAGAAAAGTATGGAGCAATGAAGGGCTTCCCTGGTGGCTCAGATAGTAAAAATCCTCCTGTAGTGCAAGAGACCTGGGTTCAATCCCTGGGTCAGGAAGATCCTCTGGAGGAGGAAATGGCAACCCACTCCAGTAATTTGCCCTGGAGAACCCCATGGACAGATGAGCCTGGTAGGCTAAAGTCCAGGGGGTTGCAAAGAGTTGGACACAACTGAGTAACTAACACACACAGACACAAGGAGCCTGGTCAATTTCCCAAGGATCTGTGTTCAAACATTCCCACTGAAAGAGTCCCAAAGGCAATGGTATTCCAAATGTCCAGTCTAAATAGGGCTTTTCTGATTTATTTTCTCAAAGGAAAGATTGGATTCATCTTTTAACTTCCCTCTTTCCATAAGCCCTCTTCATATGTCCCCAACTGAAAATGGATTTCACAGTCCTTTCCCCTTCTGTTCACTGAAAATAGAAATTCAAACTATATGCCACTGAGAAAAGTGTCCATGTAGGATATTTTTCTAATTCTGCTGTGGCTTAAGACTTGGTTGTAACACCTGAGTCCTGCTAAGGAGTGCCAGCTGTCGTGTTCAAACACTGTTTTAGGATTAGTACATATCTGTTACAATGCCCTCTGGCTCCTTCTCCTCAATGAGACTTGAAACTGGCAACCATTTTTTATAAACAGAGTGAAAACCAAAAAATATTCAACAAATTAAATAAACGGCTTAACAGCTACATAATCCAGAGAGAAAGCAGAGATGTTATTATTTTCATAATATATCTAATCTTTTCTTCATTATCCAGTTAGATGCACTATCATCATTTTTTAAGAAAAATTAAGCTAGGGTTGTGCCCATGTTTTTCTTTTTATTAAACTCTCTTTTTCTTGTAGTATCTTTTAACTCACACTCAAGAAAAATAAATCCTATTTGGGAAAGAGAAAAAATAAGAGGAAGAAACTATTCTTGAGGCTGGAGAGAGATTTTATTTATTGGGTTGGCCAAAAAGTTCATTTGAGTTTTTCCATAGGATGTTTGGGGAAACTGAATGAATCTTTTAGCCAACCCTATACATAGCTCCATGACTCCAAAAGAAATTGGTAGATTTTTCTCAAAGAACAAGAAAAGAACCAAGTATGTTGTGTTTCGGGCTTCCCTGGTGGCTCAGTGGTAAAGAATCTGCCTGCCAGTGCAGGAGATGTGGGTTCGATCCCTGGGTCAGGAGGATCCCCCAGAGGAGGAAATGGTTTCCCACTCTAGTATTCTTGTCTGAGCAAGCCCATGGACAGAGTAGCCGAGCAGGCTACCGTCCATGGAGTCACAGAAAGTTGGACAAGACTGAGGAACTAAACAGTAAGAACAAAAGTTGTGTTTCAGAGTCACAAATACCCGGATATTAAAGGCTGACTTATATCGGAGCACACCCTCCTGAACACACGGAGGACAGATGCATTCGCAAAACCGTCACAGCACAGCTGAGGCTGTCTTACTATGGCAGGTCCCTTGTGCAGGGCTCCCAGGCAGAGGTCACAGTGAGCCAGACTGCAGCCCAGCCGACTCAGAGCTCGCCTCCAGCAGCACAGAAATGCGGGCCTTTCCCTCCGTGATTCATCCCTGTGGTAATCAGGCAAACTGTCGTGGAGAGTCTTTCATAAATTACTTCATCGCTGTTGATTTTAATTAAAGACCATTGTAGACTGATGAAATTGGGAAAAAGGAATCTAAATGTATTAAGAATGTTTTAGACCATCTTACCCAAGTGGGTGGAGGGAGACATGCAGACCTAAGTCACTTTGGACATGAGAGAAGTTTGTAAGACTAAGGGTAAAAAGGAACTGTATATGAGCAGTTGATGAGGTTATTTCTCATGGAGGTACAGGCTGACAATTCTAATGCTACTATGCATGTATACTAGAATGGAATAGCTATCTATTCCATTACATATTATATAATGTTGCATATTCAGTTAATGCAGAAGAATTCTAAATGATGTATTTGCCCTAAAGTAGGAGGAATGTAACTACCCATTTCTCAAGTGTGGGCTGTGCATAGTGACTCCCTTCCAAAGAGAATAGTATGAAAAGTGCTGGGAGGAGAATAACTTCAGGGGAGAAACCTGACAGACACTATTCCAGACAGGTGATCAAGGTCAGCATCAATGGTCATGAATCAGATTGACAGGATGTACCTTTGATATGATGTGATGACAATATACTTCACCTCTGTGATCTTGTAACTAGGAAGGGTTAATTTAGGCTGAATTTTAGGCTGGATCTGCTTCTGTGACTTTAACTCTTATCTTGCCACTTTTGGTATTATAAGCATGCATAATGGCCTGCCTCCAGGGAGATAACCTGACCCCGCCCACCTGTGAAGGACATGACATTCTTGAATTCTTTGTGTGGCAAATGACTACAGTGCCCTGGCACCCCTCATCTACGGCTTTCAGAAATTCACATTTGCAGAGGACTGAATCACAGATAGATGTGACATCTTTGTTTGTTGATATGACAGGAGATACTCCATTTTATACCACCCATGAAATAACTGCAAGGAAGTGAAACTAACACATCCCCCTACCTGAGGCTTGCCATTCTAGGAGATGTTCGCTAGAATTAAATGGTCTTTTTACTTTGTTTCCTCACCTCCCCCCTCCCCCATCTCTAATCCAGAATCTAACATCCAGGCCCGGATAAGATGGTTATCTTGAGGTGCTAGCCTGCCATCTTCTCCATCAACCAGCTCCAGAATAGAGGCACTTCCTAGTCCGAACACCTCGTCTCAGATTCATCGACTTATCGTGTGGTGAGCAGAGGGAGCTTGGACTCCGTAACAATCTTTCTCCCCAAAAATCTATCTTAGAGAAAGATATTAGACAAATAAAGGGACATCCTACAATAAACCTGATCAGTACACCTCAAAACTGTCAAGATTATCAATGGCAAGTAACCTATGAGAAATTGCCAAAGCCAAGAGGGCCTAAAAAGACACGCCAACTAATGTGGTATCCTGGATGGGGTCTTAGATCAGAAAAAAGACAATATGTATAAAATAAGGAAATCTGAGTAAACTATGGACTTTAATAATGTATCAAGATTTGTTCATTAATTCTAATAAATATACAAATATATATATTCATTAATTCTAACTATAAATAACATGTATAAAATATATGGACGAATGATGGCGTGCGTGCTCAGTTGTGTCTGACTCTTTGTGACTCCAAGGACTGTGTAGCACACCAGACTCCTCTGTCCATGGTGTTTTCCCAGGCAAGAATACTGGAGTGGTTTTCCATTCCCTCTTCCAGTGGATCTTCAGGTTCCAGGGATTGAACCCATGTCTCTTGTGTCTCCTGAATTGGCAGGTAGATTCTTTACCACTGGCGCCACTTGGGAAACCCATGCTCAACAGTAATAAATAAAAATAATCTGTTTTGCAGACAAGCGATTCCTGTGTGCTCAGAAGAGGAACCTCATCTTAGAAGGATTGACATACTTTGAAAAGATGGCCTTTAGAAGCAAGGCGAAGCTACAGTCAATTGTGTGAGACATGGTCTGCAGGAGGAAAATCTGATGTGTGAGTAAGCCCAGTTGTGCTAAGAATTTTTTTGCTTCCTGTTCTACATTCCATCCTTCTCTGCCCTAGGAGGCTGACCTCTATAGACTGCATCAAGGTTAACCCTTCCTCACTATCTGAGAACTGGTCCAGCCATGGAGGGTCCTGGCAGAAGACAGTGAGGGTAAGAAGATCAGCTTTGGGCTGGGAATTGCCCCGGACTTTTCGCCTGCTGACCCTGCATTCCTCCTTGGAAGACTACAGTTTGTTTCCTTTCGCTTCAGTTCCCTCTGACTTGCATCCTCTCTCTTTCCCCCACTAACTCCTCAAATCCAGTAACCTCCTTGCTCCTGCTGATTTTAGCATGGTTACTTAGCCTGAGTTTCCCTGAACGAAGAGGCTGTGGTGAAGACTTGAGTGCACATAATTTATTCGGAAACTTTTCTCGGAGCACAGGAATGAGAGGCAGGGGAATTGGAGAGGGAGTAAAAGCCTTAACATGGGTGAGTTATTGAACTAGCCATGGCTCTCATTAAGTGGCACTCAGTCCTTCAGTCCTCTGAGAAATCTTCTGGGATGCATTGCAGAACAGCCTGCTGGGGAAGATATAGGGGCCTTGGCATTCAGCTACCCAACAAATTGTTGACCTGGAGCAAAAGAAGGAGCCTCCTGGAGCCTCAGTCTTCTTCCCAGGAGCTGGGGAGAAATGCCTCCTCGGGGCATGATTGTGAGGCTTGAACAAATAAGAGCTTACAGCCTCTATGCAGAGTGGCAGGTTTCAGTAAAAGTGAGTGAATCCCTCTCAGAGCTATTGCTCTATTAGATTCCATTTTAAGTCCCATTTTCTGTAATCACTTCGACCATACTTATTTACATATTTAATTTTTTTTTTTATCTGTCTCATCTCCCTGACTTTATTGTAAATTCAAAGCCAAATTTTACTGTCAGCATTGTTTTTAAAAAAGTTAATGATCTTTATTAAGCCATCCTGTGTGTCAGATAAGATCCTGAAGCACTTCACTTACATCGTCCCAACAGTGACCCACTGAGATAGGATATTAACCCCATTTTAGGAATTACAAAGCAAAGCTTACTTCAGACAACTAGTGAGGGGTGGGACCACAATTCACAAGGAAGTCTGCCTCAATTCTAGCTTCTACCCTCGTAAACACAGCGCCTCCCTCCCACTGCCAGGCATACAGTAGGAACTCCAAAGTCATCTTTGAAAATTATAAGTAGATCTGATCTATGAGATACCATGCAACACATAAATATGCCTGTTAAAGATAGAACTTACTTGAAAAAGACTTGTATCAAAATCAAATAAAATGTATATCATGATTACTCAGAAATAGGTTCTTTTCTTCCCTTTCTCTACTAAGCCTTCTCCAATTCAGCTTACCCTCACTACTCTACCCAACCTGCACTTATCAAAATCCCTCAAGACCTCCATGTGACTATATTCAGGGTCATTGCTTAGTCAGTGCTCTTCCTTCTTGATTTCTCTGTAGCACTGGACACAGTGGATTAGCGCTTCCTTGAAACACTCTCTAGAACCACAGCTCTAGAAGCCAACTCCTCCAATCTCACCAGATGGTTCCTTTGCTGACTCCTCCTCTCCTCTACCTGTGAAGTTTATGGTTTATGTGCCCCTGGACTCAAACTTCTTCTGTTGCTACCCCTTAGATAATCTCATTCAGTGTCATGGTTTTAAATACTGTGCAATCACTTCTGCTATCACAGGACATAGCATTCCTAAAACATTCACTGTGTCCTACAGAATCACACAATGACAACCTCAGGGCTTGTTTAAAAAATGTGATTCAGACACAATACTCAAAAATGTCAGCAGTAACATGTAAAGAAAAATAGAACCTTGGAAAAAAACATAACCACATATTTTGAATGGATAAGAAATGCAAAAATACTAAAATTAATGTTACTTCATCTTGACAAAGACAAGAAGGGTAGCAGTTGTGAGTTAAGTGTGATATGGTGGAAGGAGAGTTGTCTGAAATCAGTCAGGGGACTTGTAACAGCAGATGGGTATGGCTCATAACACCTGTTCAACTTAGGTAGGTATTTGAGATGTGTGCTTATGAGCATTTTGAGTTTTCCAGGACAGTTAGGTTCAGCTGGGTGCATTCATTTAGTATTTCTTCCAGAATAAATCATACATAAGCAAATGTGAAATTCACATTATGTTTAAAATGTTCCCTAATGTATCGACTTGTGTTAGGCCTGCAGAGATGCTATATACTAATAAGTTCATATACACATTTGGGCTTAGGATTTCAACATATGTTTCTGAGGAATACAATTCAGCCCGCAACACAAAGTTTACTCCAGATTTTTTGAAAGTCTCAAAAAAAGTTTTTTAATCTTTTATTGACAGCTACCCACAGTAAGAAGTATATTCTGCATTGTGTCCCAGCACACACACACACACACACACACACACAATTGAAGCAAAAGCTTCACAGAACTCACTTTGTGTCATTCAATCTGATATCATCTATTCTACTTTACTTCATTAGAAAGAAAATATGCTAGTCATGGCCCACTAATTTTTATGACCCACTTATGAGTTGTAATCTACATTTTGAAAAGCACCATTCTAGAATGAGGACAAAAACTCTTGTTCTTATGATTCAGTTAGATCCCAAGAGATTGTTCCTAAGTCTGTTTAACTGTAGAAAGCATGTGAGCATTGTTGATTGCATTGCATGGGACGCTTATCAATTTACTTTGTGATAGATTTTTATTCTCCAGAATCCTTTTTATTATTTTAAGATTTCTCCCATTTGCATTTGCAGAAGATTTTGTTCCCACTTGCGATTAGTTGTTTTCTCTCACACTGTGGTCACGTTGTAGCCCTTAGAATTCTTCTTACCCTCAGCTCCATCCCTTCACAAATTTCATCAGGTTAGTAGTGCTTATGAGTGCCTCATACCAGACATGAACTCAGGAATGGACAGAAAGCTAAGGCCTGATGGCAGAAACTAAATGACCACTTGACTTTCACCATCTGTCATACAGATTTGAAAGCCAAGGTCTGTATCCTCAGCCTCCACATGGTCTTGTGGTCTTTGGCAGGCTCGCCCTCACTCCTCTCACAGACCCTTGGCCCAGAGGGCTGGAGTTCAGAAGGTTGAACAATGCTGGTGGGTGGCAGGTGCCAGCTCCTGGCCCCAGTGCTGCTCCTCACTTTGGCCCCAGAACCTACATTACGCCAGTCAAGGCCCTGCAGCCACTCTGCTTAAATGAGGAAAATTCCTCCATCACATCCCTGCCCCAGACTCGCTGGGTAATCCCAAAGAAGTACAACCCTGTGCTTTCAATGGCTCAGATATTTTGTGGGAGATCAATAGCCTATTTGTGCTAATTTTGCAGAAGATATCATAGGCCAGCAAGCCTAAACAATGTGCTCGGTCACATCACAAATTGATTGTAAGCTGAAATCCAAACTCTCATTCTTGGTTTTCCTGTGTGTTTCCTGATAAGCTCTAATGGGTCTTCATCTTTTCACAATATTGTCAAGGGTAGGACCCATTTATCTTCAGATAAACCAGGACATGTGAAATCAACTCAATTCTTAACTTTCTATGGCACTCAAGTCCAAAATTTGTTGTAAATATTGACCAAGTTGTGACATGATTTTTCCTTTTTCTTAATTCTTTTACATTTCTCCAAGCATGCCCTCACAACACAAGCCCCACCACGTGCTCCACCACCATAGTTCACATTCCAGGTTCACAGTGAAGAATCTGAGCTTAGATCTCTCTGGCAGAGCCACAAGAACTAGAATTTTCCTTCAAGACAAAAATTCTCACTTTTCATGCTGTATATTTTTATAAAATTAGGCTGCATAAAAATTTGTTTGTCTACACAGTGTGGTTTGCTTTATGTCCTCCACACAAAAAGAAAAAAATTATAGTTAAATTGATGGTGTTTTCTAAAGTTTATACCATCTTAAAATTAAACACGTATATGGGTATCTCTAAAGTGTCTACACTGAAAATGGAGTCGAAATACCTGAAATTATAAAAATTTTTATAAGTTTTCTAACATTTCAAGAATTAACAGTGGCACCCCACTCCAGTACTCTTGCCTGGAAAATCCCATGGATGGAGGAGCCTGGTGGGCTGCAGTCCATGGGGTCTCGAAGAGTCGGACACGACTGAGTGGCTTCACTTTCCCTTTTTACTTTCATGCATTGGAGAAGGAAATGGCAACCCACTCCAGTGTTCTTGCCTGGAGAATCCCAGGGACGGGGGAGCCTGGTGGGCTGCCGTCTATGGGGTCGCATAGAGTGGGACACGACTGAAGCGACTTAGCAGCAGCAGCAGCAATTCTCATAGTAACTACCCTCTTATGGACAGAGGAGCCTGGCAGGCTACAGTCCATGGCGTTGCAAAGAGTCGGACATGACTGAGGGACTAACACACTGCTGCTGCTGCTGCTGCTGCCAAGTCGCCTCAGTAATGTCGGACTCTTTGCGACCCCATAGACGGAAGCCCACCAGGCTCCCCTGTCCCTGGGATTCTCCAGGCAAGAACACTGGAGTGGGTTGCCATTTCCTTCTCCAATGCATGAAAGTGAAAAGTGAAAGGGAAGTCGCTCAGTCGTGTCCGACTCTTCGCAACCCTGTGGACTGCAGCCTACCAGGCTCCTCCACCCATGGGATTTTCCAGGCAAGAGTACTGGAGTGGGTTGCCATTGCCTTCTCGACTAATACACTAACCATTATGTTTAAGACGGGTTTGTAGACTTTTCTTTTATGATTAATACTTCTGTCAAGACTGCATGACCATGAACCTCTGTCTCTTATCTTTCTGCTTTTCCTTGTTTTTACTTCTGCATTGCACATTCCACATAATTCTACATAAAGGTTGCTGACCACTCAGCATTCTGACCCAAGGTAAGTATCTTCAGGGGTCAGAAAGTATGAAAATCCCTTTATCCAGGCTGCAGCCAGTGCTTCATGGAAACTGGCTGCTATTGGGGGAACAGGAGAAGTTAAGGGGGTTCCCTAGAATTTGCACCCCTGAGTGTGCCATTCAATTCTTTTGGAAATCCCCTATGAGCAAAGTATTTTAGCTTCAAAAACAAAGGTTTTTCTTCTGCAGTGATACAAAACCTTGACTTTCAGAACTGAAAGGAACTTCACTTACCCAAGGGAAAAAAACAATGGTGAGACAATAAGTAATCCAAGTCCAATGTAAACAGAGGTAGAAAAATATTTTGTATTGCAGAAATAATAGACCTTTAAGGGTAAGCAGAGATGAAGACTAAACATAAGGAATTTGCTGTTGTTGTTCAGTCACTCAGTCGTGTCTGACTCTTTACAACCCCATGGACTGCAGCATGCCAGGCTTTCCTGTCCTTCATCATCTTTCCGAAGCTTGCTTAAACTCATGTCCATTGAGTCAGTGATGCCATCCAACCATCTAATCCAACAATCTAATCCCCTTCTCCTCTTGCCTTCAATCTTTCCCATCATTTTAGCATCAGGGTCTTTTCCAGTGAGTTAGCTTTTCACATCAGGTGGCCAAAGTATTGGAATTTCAGCTTCAGCATCAGTCCTTCTTATGAATATTCAGCGTTGATTTCCTTTAGGATGGACTGGTTTGATCTCTTGCAGTCCAAGGCACTCTCAAGAGTCTTTTCTAACACCACAGTTCAAAAGCATCAATTCTTCAGCACTCAGCATAAGAAATAGGAGATGCTTTTAAAGAGAAAAATACTTGGCAAGCTTTCCTCAGCCGGCTTACGTTGGACAACAATTTATTTCTGGCCTGTAAAGTTATCGGTTTGACTCAAGAGGGGAGTTTTCCATTAATAAGTTTAAAAATAATCAGATAATAGCATAAATTCATTATCCAGTAAAATATTATCAGTGTTTATTCCTGCTATTGTCCTGCTATGTGACTTCTATGGGATATGGCATTCAGGGTTAGACTCGGTAATTTATTAAGCTGCTATATTTGTTCAACTGTAAGTTATAGAGAACCTAAGTACTGTGGGTAGCACAAATATGAGTTTACTTATTCTTACATAATAGGAAGTTACTAGGGTGGTTGCTACTGTTGTTTCAGTAACTTAATAATGGCAGGGTCAATGTCTTTGTGATTCCCTAGCCTAGCCTTCTCCTCATGGTTACAGGATGACTGCTGAAATTCCAGCAATCAGATATGTACCCCCAAATAAGGGGGAGACATAGGTCTTTTTGAATGATGTAAGCAAAGTTTCCCCAAAATTCCCAATAGATTTGACTTATATCTCATTGGCAAGAACTGTGTCACTTGGCCATTCCAAGGAAGTATGCACTTTCTGAGCAGAGGTAACAAAGCAAGAAAAGAGTTAGAAATGGATGATGTATCAACCAACTCATATGTTTGACGGAGTTTTTATCTGGATATTTCTGATACATGATAATATGTAAACAATCCTGAAAATAAATAGCTTTGATAGTTTTGAGTCATCTGAAAATTCCAATGTCACCTAGTCCCTTGTTTTCACTGAAGATGAGAAATCAAGTGCTGGGGTAGATGGACTAATGGACCCTCAGTTCTGTCCACATCCTAATCTCCAAGACTTATGATCTTGAGATGGAGAGATGGGAAGGTTATTGTGGATTATTTGGCTGGGCCCAATGTAAGGACAAGGTTCCTTAGAAGAGGGAAGCCAAAATGTCATGGTCACAGAAAGAGCTGTGGTTTTGGAAGCAGTGGGAGATTTGACAATTCTACACTCCTGATTTTGAAGATTAAGGAAGAGTTCATGTGCCAACAAATGCAGGAGGCCTGTAGAAGCTAGAAAAGACAAGGAGATGGGTTCTCTCCTGAGCCTCCTGGGGAAAGCAGCCCTGTGCTGTTTTCAGCCACTGCATTTGTGGTAATTTTTTATAGCAGCAGTAGAAAACTAATGCAATAACCCAGATCAAATTAGCATGGAAACTTCAAATGGCTCTTGGAAAGGGAAAATGAATGTCTTTTATGAATATGGCTACAAGCCTCAGAATTATCTCCTACAAGCAGACAGAATTGTGGCAAACACTCATTAAATTGCTAACACTTATTGACTTCTTGGGCTTCCCTGTTGGCTCAGATGGCAAAGAATTTGCCTGCAATGCAGGAAACCTGGATTCAGTCCCCGGGTTGGAAAGATTCCAAGGAGAAGAGAATGGCTACCCACTCCAGTAATCTTGCCTGGAGAATTCCATGGACAGAGGAGCCTGGCAGGCTACATTCCATGGGGTCACAAAGTAGGACATGACTGAGCAACTTTCACTTTTCATTGAATCCTTACTGTGTTTTCTGCCTAGAAAACACAGAGTGCCTTGTAGGCTTTTAATTTGACCCCCACAAAAACCCATAACTGGGGTACACACTAATAGTTTTCTTCCTTTTTTTCTCAACAGAGATGAATAGACTGCTAGGGGCAAGAGGCATGGGAACTAGAGAGTGGAGCCACATGCTGTGCAGTTGACAGATTTTTAGAAAGCAGTGTCTGGGGACAGTGGCACAGCTCGGCCAGGCTCCTTAGAAGTACGTGGCTGCTCCATCCAGGACTAGGAACCCATGAGATCACGGAGAACTCTGCAGAAGCCCTTTGTGCTTGTCCTGCACTCCATCAGTAGCCCAAGAATACATAGATTTAAGGCAATCTGAGTAACTTTTTAATAATTTTAGAGAAAAATGCCACTGCTATTAGAACAGTGATGCTTGAATCTTGACAAGGTTAAATTAAAAAATGCATGGTTTGGATGGTTCTGATACAAACATGTTTCAGTTAACAGGACACGTGGAAAACAAGGATTTCCTGTCATAAGTTCAGAAGGAGTGAAAAAGAAATAGTCCAGAAAATTACTTTGCAAGGATTCAGATACTAAAAATGTATTAGATGTTACTGCCTTGGAATCTATATCTATCAAAGGCAATTATTACAATAGTATTCTGAAAATTCTGAGCAGATGCCTATAATGAAAAGCAACTCTTTAAAACCTGATATTTCCAAGGAAAACTTCAAACTTTTCATTTATTATGAACTAATATGATGTTTAGTCAAAAGTATTCCAGAACATAGGGAAATGTAAGTTTTTTTTAAAAGTGGTTGGTATAATCATGGATAAAAATAGCTCAAGAACACCAAAAACGTAAAGGTTTGGCATATACAAACACCAGCATCAACATGAGGGCTTAAGGGCAAGAAATTTTGATGTTATCAGAGCAAACATGATCTCAAGGGGGCATTTAATTCCATTGGTTAGCCTGCTTTGTTCTCTTTTGTTTTGGGGGCAAAAAAAGAAAACAAGCAAAAGTATCTCTTTCCAAAGACCTTCTGTTTTTTCACGTTTAACCTGGATTTAGGACAAGTTCAAAATTCCGTGGAGTCATGTCAAAAGAGTTTCAACAGGAGCTGCTGTTGTGCCCCTGAGGGAGGCATCATCAGGCTGGTCTTGGAAACCTGACGAGAGAAAAAAAAATATGTGTCTCATCATCAGGGAACAGAAGGGGATACACAGCCAAGGAAATGACATGACATGTTACAGTTCCAATAGTAAATTTGATTTTCTGTCAGGTAAGCAGTTCCCATGACTTGGGGATGATTATCTGAGATCTTTGAATTTTGGACTCTTTTTACATCATTATCCTTTGTCCTAACGGATGACAGTCCTGCCTGTTACTTCCTGTGTACGTCAGGGTGTCCGAGAGGAATGAGGCATAGCCGGCCACCTCATCCCAATTTCCTCTCGATTCCACGTCCTAGTCAGGCTGTGACCAAGGCTTCCAGGACTTGCTGCTATTTCGGGGGATGCCTCAGACCTAGCAAACTGGGAAGGTTCGAGTTCAAACAAGAGGTCTTCCACTTGACAGTCTTGTTTGTCATTATCATCGCCTGCATTGTGTGACTTCTAATTGTGCTGTGTATGCACTTGAAGGATCTCTACTGCCTTTTTTAGAATATTCCAGTGGCACTTTTACAATTTTTAGAATATTCCAGTGGCAACAAATTTTTTAAAAATATATATAACTCAGTGCAAAAATTTTAGGTATGATTTAAAGGAGTAATGGGCTCTACACAGAACAAAACAAGTTGGGAATGATTACCACTCAACCATCAATACTGACTAACAGTGTCTCTGTGTGCATGTGAAAAGTGTTCCTACCTCTTTCTTTTTGTCAGCCTTCAACATAGTCACAGGTTTGTGGGGATAACTGGATACTGCCCTGATGACATCCTCCTGAAGATGCTCAAGGCACAGTTTTTGTATGTTCTGGTTAACAGACCTTAATACTGGGGAGTGAAGGGTATCATCACCTCCAACTATGATGCTGATCTCTTACAGCTAAAACACCTGCTCTACTCAACATCATCTCGTGGGCTTGGTTCAGTGTTTTCACAAGTAGACATTGCAAAAGTAAATGGATTTGCTGCCAGTAAATTTGAAACCATGATTGCAATTTGGAGGCCCATCTATAAAGGGTTCTCATCACATTTCTTTGTCCCATCTTTAGTGAGACATAATGGACAGATGACGTTTAAGTTTAATATACAGGAGGATGATTTGACACAGGTATATACACAGGATGATTACCATAATAAAGTTAATTAACACATCCATCACCTCACATTATTACATTTTTGTGTGTGTGGTGAAACTTTTGAGATCTCTCTTAGTAAATTTCAGGCATATGATACAGTGTTGTTAACTATAGCCATCATACTGATATTAGATCCCCAGAACTTATTCATCTTAAAAGTGGAAGTTTGTCCCTTTGACTGAAACCCCCCTTCTGTTCCCTAACCCCACCAGATCCTGGCAACCACTATTCTACTTTCTGTTTCTCTGAGTTTGTCAACATACATTTTTCTGTGATCCAACCCTTGAGAATTACATGACATACTAAATTTCCACATGCTTTTGCCAGTCTCTTCCTATCTCACAATAAGCATAAAATGTGAGATTAAGGAAGATGCAGCTCAAATCAAGACCTTGGTACATGGAGAATATTCCCTTTAACAGACATCAGTCAGAATCCTGTTGTGTACAATTCAGAAGAGCGTATTGCCTTTCACTTGCTTCTTTCGGATAAGATAAATGGGAAATATTATTGATCACTGGCCCTGAGTTTGGCAGAAGGGCTACTATGGCACTTGTGGTTTCCTGGGTAGAGAAACAATACTCAGAGAATTTCCTCCCATCCTTTGTAGCTCCCTAGGTGTGACCTGGAGTAACAGGCAAATTTGGCCTTGGAGCACAAAATGAAACAGGGCAAAGGCTAACAGAGTTTTGCCAAGAGAATGCACTGGTCATAGCAAACACCCTCTTCCAAAAACAAAAGAGAAGACTCTACACATGGACATCACCAGATGGTCAATACCAAAATCAGATTGATTATATTCTTTGCAGCCAAAGATGGAGAAGCTCTATACAGTCAGCAAAACCAAGACTGGGAGATGACTGTGGCTCAGATCATAAACTCCTTATTGCCAAATTCAGACTTAAATTGAAGAAAGTAGGGAAAACCACTAGACCATTCAGGTATGACCGAAATCAAATCCCTTACAATTATACAGTGGAAGTGACAAATAGATTCAAGGGATTAGATCTAATAGATAGAGTGCTTGATGAACTATGGATGGAGGTTCATGACATAGTATAGGAGGCAGGGATCAAGAGCATCCCCAAGAAAAAGAAATGCCAAAAGGCGAAATGGTTGTCTGAGGAGGCCTTACAAATAGCTGTGAAGAGAAGAGAGGTGAAAGGCAAAGGAGAAAAGGAAAGATATAAGCATCTGAACGCAGAGTTCCAAAGAGTAGTAAGGAGAGATAAGAAAGCCTTCCTCAGTGATCAATGCAAAGAAATAGAAGAAAACAATAGAGTGGGAAAGACTAGGGATCTTGTCAAGAAAATTAGAGATACCAATGGGACATTACATGCAAAGATGGGCACGATAAAGGACAGAAATGGTATGGACCTAACAGAAGCAGAAGATATTAAGAAGAGGTAGGAACAATACACAGAAGAACTATACAAAAAAGATTTTCATGACCCAGATAATCACGAAGGTGTGATCACTCACCTAGGGTCACACATCCTGGAATGCAAAGTCAAGTGGGCCTTAGGAAGTATCACTATGAACAAAGCTAGTGGAGGTGATGGCATTCCAGTTGAGCTATTTCAAACCCTAAAAGATGATGTGTGAAAGTGCTACACTCAATATGCCAGCAAATTTGGAAAACTCAGCAGTGGCCACAGGACTGGAAAAGGTCAGTTTTTATTCCAATCCCAAAGAAAGGCAATGCCAAAGAATGCTCAAACTACTGTACAATTGCACTTATCTCACACACTAGCAAAGTAATGGTCAAAATTCTCAAAGCCAGGCTTCAAGAGTACATGAACTGTGAACTTCCTGATGTTCAAGCTGGTTTTAGAAAAGGGAGAGGAACCAGTCATCAAATTGCCAACATCCATGGGATCATCGAAAAAGCAAGAGAGTTCCAGAGTTCCAGAAAAAACATCTATTTTTGCTTTATTGACTATGCCACCTTTGACTGTGTGGATCACAACAAACTGTGGAAAATTCTGAAAGAGATGGGAATACCAGACCACCTGACCTGTCTCCTGAGAAACCTGTATGCAGGTCAGGAAAAACAGTTAGAACTGGACATGGAACAACAGACTGGTTCCAAATCGGGAAAGGAGTATGTCAAGGCTGTATATTGTCACCCTGCTTATTTAACTTATGTGCAGACTACATCATGAGAAACACTGGGCTTTCCTGATTTTTACTCCAGGTTTCTCTTGACTTCATACTTTTGCATTCCAGTCCCCTGTAATGAAAACGTCATCTTTTCTGGGTGTTAATTCTAGAAGGTCTTGTAGGTCTTCATAGAACCATTCAACTTCAGCTTCTTCAGCATTATTGGTTGGGGCCTAGTCTTGGATTATTGTGATATTGAATTGCTTGCCTTGGAAATGAACAGAGATCTTTCTGTTGTTTTTGAGATTGTATCCAAGTACTGCATTTCAGACTCTTTGGTTGACTATGAGGGCTACTCCATTTATTTTAAGGGCTTCTTGCCCACAGTAGTAGATAATGGTCATCTGAGTTAAATTCACCCATTCCAGTCCATTTGAGTTCACTGATTCCTAAAATGTTGATGGTCTCTCTTGCCATCTCCTGTTTGACCACTTTCAACTTATCTTGATTCATAGACCTAACAATCCAGGTTCCTATGCAATATTGTTCTTTACAGCATCAGACTTTATTTCCATCACCAGTCACATCCACAACTAGGTGTTATTTTTGCTTTGACTCCATCTCTTCATTCTTTCTGGAGTTATTTCTCCACTGTTCTCCAGTAACATATTGGGCACCTACTGGCCTGGGGAGTTCATCTTCAGTGGCCTATCTTTTTTCCTTTTCATACTGTTCATGGGGTTCTCAAGGCAAGAATATTGAAGTGGTTTGCCATTTCCTTCTTCAATGAACCACGTTTTGTCAGAACTCTGCACCATGGCCTGTCCATCTTGGGTGTCCCTACATGGCATGGCTGACAGTTTCACTGAGTTAGACAAAGCTGAGGTCCTTGTGATCAGTTTGATTAGTTTTCTGTGATTCTGGTTTTCATTTTGTCTACCCTCTGATGGATAAGGATAAGAGGCTTAGGGAAGCTTCCTGATGGGAGAGACTGCCTGAGGGGGGAAACTGGGTCTTGTTCTGATGGGTGGGGCTATGCTCAGTAAATTTTTAATCCAATTTTTTTGTTGACGGGTGGGGCTGTGTTCCCTCCCTGTTGTTTGGCCAAACTATGGTGGAGATAATGAAGATAATGGTGACGTCCTTCAAAGGGTCCTGTGAACACACTGCTGCACTCATTGTCCCTGACCCTGCAGCAGGCCACCACCAACCCACGCCTCCACTGGAGACTCCTGGACACTGATGGGAAAATCTGGGTCAGTCTCTTGTGGGGTCACTGCTCCTTGCTCCTGGGTCCTGGTGCACACAAGGTTTTGTTTGTGCCCTCCAAGAGTCTGTTTCCCCACTCCTGTGTAAGTTCTGGTGGCTCTATTGTGGGGTTAATGGTGACCTCCTCCAAGAGGGCTTATGCCATACCCAAGTCTGCTGCACCCAGAGCCCCTGTCCCTGCAGCAGGCCACTGCTGACCCATACCTCCAGAGGAGACACTCAAATACTCAAAGGTAGGTCTGGCTCAGTCTCTATGGGGTATCCTGGTGAGCACAAGGTTTTGTTTGAGCTCCCTGAGTGTCTCTGGTGGGTATGGGGTTTGATTCTAAACGTGATTTTGCCCCTCCTATCGTCTTGCTGGGGGGCTTCTCCTTACTCCTGGACATGGGATATCTTATTTTGGTGGAATCCTACATTTTCCTGTTGATGGTTGTTTAGCAGTGAGTTGTAATTTCAGAGTTCTTGCAGGAGAAGATGAGCACATATCCTTCTACTCTGCCATCTTAAGAGGAAAGACCCTCCTGAATTCACTGGTGATAATAGTGCTTGGAGAGAAATTTCCTAAGATAATAAAGCTAAGATGTAATAAACACTTGAGCTTCCCCAATGACTCAGCAGTAAAGAATCCACCTGCAATGCAGGATACATGGGTTCAATCCCTGGATCAGGAAAATCCCCTGAAGGAGGGCATGGCAACGCACTCCAGTATTCTTGCCTGGAGAATCCCATGGACAGAAGAACCTGGAGGGCTAGAGTCCATAGGGTCACAAAGATTTGGACACAACTGAAGCAACTGAGCTTGCACACACATTAAACACTTAGATGGCAATATTCTAAGCTCTTTCAGTTCAGTTCAGTCGCTCAGTCGTGTCCAACTCTTTGGAACCCCATGAATTGCAGCACACCAGGCCTCCCTGTCCATCACCAATTCCCAGAGTTCACCCAGACTCACGTACATCGAGTCAGTGATGCCATCCAGCCATCTCATCCTCTGTCGTCCCCTTCTCCTCCTGCCCCCAATCCCTCCCAGCATCAGAGTCTTTTCCAATGAGTCAACTCCTTCGCATGAGGTAGCCAAAGTACTGGAGTTTCAGCTTTAGCATCATTGCTTCCAAAGAAATCCCAGGGCTGATCTCCTTCAGAATGGACTGGTTGGATCTCCTTGCAGTCCAGGGGACTCTCAAGAGTCTTCTCCAACACCACAGTCAAAAGCATCAATTCTTTGGCACTCAGCCTTCTTCATAGTCCAAGTCTCACATCCATACATGACCACTGGTAAAACCATAGCCTTGACTAGACAGACCTTTGTTGGCAAAGTAATGTCTCTGCTTTTGAATATGCTATCTAGGTTGGTCATAACTTGCCTTCCAATGAGTAAGCGTCTTTTAATTTCATGGCTGCAGTCACCATCTGCAGTGATTTTGGAGCCCAAACAAATAAAGTCTGACACTGTTTCCACTGTTTCCCCATCTATTTCCCATGAAGTGATGGGACCACATGCCATGATCTTCATTTTCTGAATGCTGAGCTTTAAGCCAACTCTTTAACTCTCCACTTTCACTTTCATCAAGAGGCTTTTGAGTTCCTCTTCACTTTCTGCCATAAGGGTGGTGTCATCTGCATATCTGAGGTTATTGATATTTCTCCCAGCAATCTTGATTCCAGCTTGTGTTTCTTCCAGTCCAGCGTTCCTCATGATGTACTCTGCATAGAAGTTAAATAAGCAGGGTGACGTACTCCTTTTCCTATTTGGAACCAGTCTGTTGTTCCATGTCCAGTTCTAACTGTTCCTTCCTGACCTGCATACAGATTTCTCAAGAGGCAGGTCAGGTGGTCTGGTATTCCCATCTCTTTCAGAATTTTCCATAGTTTATTATGATCCACACAGTCAAAGGCTTTGGCATAGTCAATAAAGCAGAAATAGATGTTTTTCTGGAACTCTCTTGCTTTTTCCATGATCCAGCAGATGTTGGCAATTTGATCTCTGGTTCCTCTGCCTTTTCTAAAACCAGCTTGAACATCAGGAAGTTCACGGTTCACGTATTGCTGAAGCCTGGCTTGGAGAATTTTGAGCATTACTGGCGTGTGAGATGAGTGCAATTGTGCGGTAGTTTGAGCATTCTTTGGCATTGCCTTCTTTGGGATTGGAATGAAAACTGACCTTTTCCAGTCCTGTGGCCACTGCTGAGTTTTCCAAATTTGCTGGCATGTTGAGTGTAGCCCTTTCACAGTATCATCTTTCAGGATTTGAAATAGCTCAACTGGAATGCCATCACCTCCACTAGCTTTGTTCGTAGTGATGCTTTCTAAGGCCCACTTGACTTCACATTCCAGGATGTCTGGCTCTAGGTCAGTGATCACACCATCGTGATTATCTGGGTCGTGAAGATCTTTTTTGTACAGTTCTTCTGTGTATTCTTGCCACCTCTTCTGAATATCTTCTGCTTCTGTTAGGTCCATACCATTTCTGTCCTTTATCGTGCCCATCTTTGCATGAAATGTTCCCTTGGTATCTCTAATTTTCTTGAAAAGATCTCTAGTCTTTCCCATTCTGTTGTTTTCCTCTATTTCTTTACATTGATCACTGAGGAAGGCTTTCTTATCTCTTCTTGCTATTCTTTGGAATTCTGCATTCAGATGCTTATATCTTTCCTTTTCTCCTTTGCTTTTCGCTTCTCTTCTTTTCACAGCTATTTGTAAGGCCTCCCCAGACAGCCATTTTGCTTTTTTGCATTTCTTTTCCATGGGGATGGTCTTGATCCCTGTCTCCTGTACAATATCACGAACCTCATTCCATAGTTCATCAGGCACTCTATCTATCAGATCTAGGGCCTTAAATCTATTTCTCACTTCCACTGTATAATCATAAGGGATTTGATTTAGGTCATCCCTAATGGTCTAGTAGTTTTCCTTACTTTCTTCAATTTCATTCTGAATTTGGTAATAAGGAGTTCATGATCTGAGCCACAGTCACCTCCTGATCTTGTTTTTGTTGACTGTATAGAGCTTCTCCATCTTTGGCTGCAAAGAATATAATCAATCTGATTTCAGTGTTGACCATCTGGTGATGTCCATGTGTAGAGTCTTCTCTTGTGTTGTTGGAAGAGGGTGTTTGCTATGACCAGTGCATTTTCTTGGCAAAACTCTATTAGTCTTTGCCCTCTTCATTCCGTATTCCAAGGCCAAGTTTGCCTGTTACTCCAGGTGTTTCTTGACTTCCTACTTTTGCATTCCAGTCCCCTATAATGAAAAGGACATCTTTTTTGGGTGTTAGTTCTAAAAGGTCTTGTAGGTCTTCATAGAACCATTCAACTTCAGCTTCTTCAGCATTACTGTTGGGGCATAGACTTGGATTACTGTGATATTGAATGGTTTGCCTTGGAAATGAACAGAGATCATTCGGTCGTTTTTGAGATTGCATCCAAGTACTGCATTTCGGACTCTTTTGTTGACCATGATGGCTACTCCATTTCTTCTGAGGGATTCCTGCCCGCAGTAGTAGTCATCTGAGTTAAAAACTCTTTACATATGTTAATTTTCTGCATCCTCATAATTCCATGAGCAAGTACTGCTATAAAGATACAGAAGAAGAACAGAGAGGTGGGATCACCTGCCAACAAAGTAAAGAGGAACCAGGATCAGAAGGGATGACTCCCAGGAGCTGGTCTGGACCACTGATGTAGGATGGGTACTTAAAGAATAGAGAACAGTACAGTTGCAGACACTGAAAGAGGTCTTCTTTTATCAGAGAAAGGGCAATATTTGAGGAAAGACCCAAGGCTATTGAGTTTAGCAAATAGGAGTTAACTGCAGTGATGAAGAAATTGTGAAAGAGCAAATCTCTTGTCCATAAGACAGGACTATGTGTCACATGGAGCTCTTTAGTGAGAGCAGGACCCAACTGACACATCAACACCCAGTTTCTGGGGATATATCATGAAAGCCCAACATGGACTCTGGTACTGAAACAGTTCTGGGTTATTAAGATTCTAATTCCAAATAATTCCGACTTGTGGGGGTTTTCTCCACACCACCAAGCAATTCTCCAACAGCAGTTGGGTGTCCAAGAATTCAATATCATTCTTACACTGTCTACCTGGAGACAGCATCTGATCCCCCAAGGTTAAGGGCTCAGGCCTAGAAGACTCAGTATTCATGGAAACATCATACTCACTAGGTTACCAGCTTATTATAAAAGGATATAACTCAGAACTAACTAGATGGCAGAGATGCACAGGATGAGGTATGAGTAAAGGTCAGGGAACTTCAGTGCCCTCTCCAAGCACACCAGCCTCCCCAAATCCCTACACCATCAGGGGAAGGTTCTGAACCCCATCCTTTTAGGTTTTATGGAGGCTTCATTACATAGGCATGATAGATTAAATCCTTGCCCATTGGTGTTAGTGCCAGGCTCCTCCATCCATGGAGTTCTCCAGGCAAGAATATTGGAGTGGGTGGCCATTCCCTTCTCAAGGAGATCTTCCCAACCTAGGGTTCAAACACAAGTCTCCTGCATTGCAGGCCGATGCTTTACTGTCTGAGCCACCCCCTGGTGGCCATTTGAACTCAATTTCTAACTCCTTTCCTCTCTCTGGAGGGTCAGGGGGTGGGTAGGACAGAATATTCCAAGCTTCTAATTACATAGCAGATTTTTCCTGGCAACCAGCTCCCACCCTTAGGTGTTTTCCAGAAGCCACCTTGTTAACTTCACAAAAGATAACCTTTACCTCCCTCATCATTTAGGAAATTCCAAGGGTTTTAGGAGTTCTGTTTCAGAAACAGGATCAAAGACCAAATATCTCTCTCTTATTATAAATCACATTATCATAGCTGCCTAGCAGCTACCAGAAGAGGAATTTGAGAACTGGAAGCAACAGAAACCAAGCCATCAAAACTACAGTATCAGATGAGGAATGCTCTAAGGAGGAAGTGGGAGGCTAGTTTATCTAGTGGGAACATGAGGTCAAGATCCTCACCTCCTGCTTGGTCCTGGCCACTTAGAACCCAGGTGGGCCTGTTTCCACCCATCCTGGCCCACTGTGGTCAGAAGGCCCAGCTCTCAGTCAGGGAGGAAGAAAGTAGCAGGCCAAGGCTGTCAGGAAATCTGACACCTAAAAACTCCCCATGTATCCGCAAGGCTAACATGAAGGACTGAAGACTCCAGAAGCAGCTTAGAAGCTTGGTCTTAAATCAGCACTAATTCTTGCTCTTTCAGATCAGCGGAAAATAAATTTTGAGCTCAAGAAACCAAAAAATCTTACAGCCATATGTTTTAACATGCAAAATTAAAGAACAACCAAAATCTCATGAAATATCAACAAAATTGTGAAGCAGCATTTGATCACATAGTATGTAGTCATCACAAATCATGTTTTCAAAGGAATGTTTACTGTCCCAGGGAAATGCTCATAAAAGAGTATGGCAAAAAGCAGCCTAACGTACCACAACGTGCTCTGAATTTTTCCTGGAGGAAATTCTATTTATGCTCAGTAAAGAAATTATTCTGAAAAATGTATCTTTGTTTTACATAATAAATAAATAAATTCACACTATATTGACAGTACTGTTATACTGTCAGAACAGTCAAGATTTATGAAATACGAAAATGTTCTTACTTTTATTACCCTATCATAAAATTTACTTTTTTAAAATAAATATTGAAAATAACTTAATCAGAATAGTATTTACCTTGTTTATATTAGCTTTTCCGAAGCTTCAGGAGACATGGTTTTGATCCCTGGGTCAGGAAGATTCCCTGGAGAAGGAAATGGCTATCCACTCAAGTACTCTTGCCTGGGAAATCCCATGGACAGAAGGAGCCTGGCGGCCTACAGTCCACAGGGTCACAAAGAGTTGGACATGACTGAGCACGCACACATGCATCTTAACTTTTCAGCAACTGGTTTCTTTTTCTCCGAAGTGAAGTGAAGTCGCTCAGTCATGTCTGACTCTTTGAGACCCCATGGACTGTAGCCTACCAGGCTTCTCAGTCTATGGGATTTTCCAGGCAAGAGTACTGGAGGGGATGTCATTTCCTTTTCCAGGGGATCTTCCTGACCTAGGGATCGAAAATTACTACATAGAAATTATAATTATTCACATAAACTTTTCCACAGGCCAGGTTAATACACAGTGATCTTCTGATCGATATGAACAAAAGGAATTAGTTATTTTTGTTAGGCTGTTATCTGATTGAATTACCTGGAGGAAAAAAAAGAAATCCCTCTTTGTACATAGTTTAATCGTTTGAAACATTCTGAGTGGTGCAGACTTTCTGTTAGAATAGACTGAAAATGAACCAAGTATAAGTCGACTTTTACTTAGATTTTGAAACTGTAAAGTAGAGAGAAGGAACTGCCTACACTCTTATTTTGTTTTGCATGATATATTATGCATGAAATCAAATTGCTTGGGCTACAGGCACAAGATGTCACTTCAGCAGCCCTCTAGAACTTGATGGTTGGGAAAGGCATAAGCCTTGTTGATAATGAGCTTTTTATTTTCTTCAAGACTAATAGAGGGAATTGGGGTATCCTGTCATAAAGGAAGAGTGAATTGCAGTGAAAAAGTGCAGATGGGCAGGTAGGTATCTTTTTAAAACCCTGCTGGAAGGAGACAAAGCCAGAGATACTAGGCCTTCAGCAACAGGAATCTGACTGTCAGGACAGGTTGATGGGCAAGTGGGTGGGGGCAGAGCACAGAAAGCACACAGGGAGTACAGGGAGTCCTGGTAAAGGCGTGTGTGTGTGTTGGTGCCAAGAATGCAAAGGAATTGTCAGTTATAAGTCAAGGAAGCTAAAGTATGGGGTGTCTGGGGAGCCCATGGTGCAGCCTCTCTGTTTCTTTCCAAACTGATGAGTAAGTCTTAGGTCTTCCATATTTCCTTTCTTCTAATTTTTGGTGTCCTTTTATGCCAAAGAGGTACAATAGCTAATTCTGGCACTAGTGGACAACTGTAAGCCAGGCTTCTGAGTATCATCCATCTGCTGGTGGCAGGGATGGGTACATTGAGAAGATGCTGGGGAGTCTGTGGGTGTTCGAAGACAAGGGTGGGGTGGAAGGAGGGCTGAGGATGGAGACTGGTACTCTCTCCACTGCTCTGGGGTAATTCTTGCTAGTGTTCTGATTTGCCCCACCAACTTGAGATATAAAAATACAGCTTGTACGTGAGACGCTAGTGAGGAACATCTGGCCTCAATTCAGTCAACCCTATGCTCTCTCTTTTGATTCACCACAAGCACTTCCCTCACGATATTCGTCTTTTGTTTGTCTGTTTTGAGAAAACCTTTATTGCATATCATTGAATTAATTTCTGTTTGAATAAACAGTACACAAAACAAAGATTTATGTTGTGAAAATCCTTGAATCTTCTAATCAGCAGTCTGCAAGGAGTGGAGACTCTGGTTTTGTGTCTTTTTAAGACATCCATTTCCCATTTATTTTTAAACTTTGAACATAATAGTTTTCCAAACTATTTTTGATGTGGGTTATAGAACTTCTCCCCATGAAATGCTGCTCTTTTCTGTGAGACTGAATGTGCCCCCGAAGGACCTGGCACATGGTGCACTTTTCACAAGGCTGTACAAGTACTAATAAAATCAGTCCTTGTGGGATTGAATACGCATTTGGAATGCACTTTATTTTTCATAGATATATAGAATGCTCTTTCAGCTTTGTCCTTTAATAGGAAAAGAAAAGAGAAAAGCTATACATGAGTACTAAAAAATCTGATCTTCTCCAGAAACCAAAACAGTATCAAATAACAGTGTCCTTCAGAACCACATATGTGACTGTTAGCTGGTGATTTCTTTTTTCTTTCTCAATCTTTCTTTTGAAAGTGAAAGTGAAACTTATACAGGCATGTCTGACTCATGTGACTCCACGTACTGTAAGCCTGCCAGGCTTCTCTGTTCATGGAATTTTCCAGGCAAGAACACTGGAGTGGGTTGCCATTTCCTACTCCAACAATATTTGTCTTTAAGATGTTCAGAATGACATTACTCAATCACAAGTACAGTTCCAAGTGCATGTATTCATTCATGGTTTCTACTCTCACTATTCACACACATTTTTAAAAAGGATCCAAGGTCTATAAATTTAATGTCCTATATAAACTGAAATGGGCTTCTCAGGCAGCAGTAGTGGTGAAGAACCCATCTACCAACGCAGGAGATATAAGAGATGAGGATTCAGTCTCTGGGCCAGGAAGATCCCCTGGAGGAGGGCATAGTAATCCACTCCAGTATTCTTGCCTGAAGAATCCCATGGACAGAGGAGCCTGGCAGGCTACAGTCCATGAGTCACAAAGAGTTGAACACGACTAAAGAAGCATAAGCTGGAATCAAGATTGCCGGGAGAAATTTCAATAACCTCAGATATGCAGATGACACCACCCTTATGGCAGAAAGTGAAGAGGAACTAAAAAGCCTCTTGATGAAAGTGAATGAGGAGAGTTAAAAAGTTGGCTTAAAGCTCAACATTCAGAAAACTAAGATCATGGCATGTGGTCCCATCACTTCATGGGAAATAGATGGGGAAACAGTGGAAACAGTGTCAGACTTTATTTTGGGGGGCTCCAAAATCACTACAGATGGTGACTGCAGCCATGAAATTAAAAGACGCTTACTCCTTGGAAGGCAAGTTATGACCAACCTAGATAGCATATTCAAAAGCAGAGACATTACTTTGCCAACAAAGGTTCGTCTAGTCAAGGCTATGGTTTTTCCAGTGGTCATGTATGGATGTGAGAGTTGGACTGTGAAGAAGGCTGAGTGCTGAAGAATTGATGCTTTTGAACTGTGGTGTTGGAGAAGACTCTTGAGAGTCCCTTGGACTGCAAGGAGATCCAACCTGTCCATTCTAAAGGAGATCAGTCCTGGGTGTTCTTTGGAAGGAATGATGCTACAGCTGAAACTCCAATACTTTGGCCACCTCATGCAAAGAGTTGATTCATTGGAAAAGACCCTGATGCTGGGAGGGATTGGGGGCAGGAGGAGAATGGGACAACAGAGGATGAGATGGCTAGATGGCATCACTGACTCGATGGACATGAGTTTGAGTGAACTCTGGGAGTTGGTGATGGACAGGGAGGCCTGGCGTGCTGTGATTCATGGGGTCGAAAAGAGTCGGACACGACTGAGCGACTGAACTGAACTGAAAGCAGCACGGCACAGCATAGCACACAAACTGAAACAGAGAATGAGAAACTCTGTGGAGAGAGAGGGGAAGCTAATATACAAGCTGATATAATTACTATAACAGAGTCAGCCATGAAGAAATTAATTGAGGAAGATAAACTACGAAGTACTATTTTCTGTATCTACTAATATCTCAGGGAAAAACTAATTTCTATGATGCTAATTGCCATCAGTTTCATTGTACTTGATTAAAAGTTGTGTTATACCTCTAAAGAAAAATAACCCAAAAGATTAGTAAATTTCTTAATATCCATCTCAGTAAAAATGACACGAAATAGCAAACAGCTGTATAATGACAATTATTTGGTAAAATCAAATTAGAAAGATAAATACAAGAATTGTTGCTATTTAGTTGCTAAGTCATGTCAGACTCTTTTGTGACCCCATAGACTGTAGTCTGCCAGGCTCCTCTGTTCATGGAATTTCTAAGGCAAGAATACTGGATTGGGTTGTCGTTTCCTCATCCAGGGGGTCTTCCCGACCCAAGTATCGAACCTAGGTCTCTTGAGTCCCCTGCATTGGGAGAGGATTCTTTACCACTGAGCCACCAGGGAAACCTAAATACAAGGAAACTTATTCACAAACATGGAGCCCAGAAATCAAGTAGAGTGAAGCAGTGTTGAATAACAGGGGAAAAAAAAAAAAGGATTTGAAATTGGACAGACCGTCTCAATTCAACTTAGTTTCACACCAATTAGCTGCATCACATAACCTCTCTATGTTTCTATTTATTCATATTTAAATCTTTGAAAGATTGTTTTGAGAAATAGATATCTAATGAAGATACCACTGTGCCTGGCTCACAGAGACCACTCAATAAACATTATGGATTTACTAATAGAACATTTGCAATGAGCCAGGTACTATTCTAGGTGCTAGAATTACAGTGGGGAATGAAGGAAAATCTTTGTCTTAGTGTCTTTAATACTGTGATGGGAGAAAATAGCCAACAAACAAGTAGGAAAAGAAGAAGGAAAGTAGGAAGACAGATGGTAAGAGAGGGAGTGAGCGGAGGAGAAGAAAGAGATTCAGAGAGTGATGTTTCCTAGAGCAACAGTCATAAGATGGAAGTTGTCTTACAGCATGGGGTACCTACTCTAGCTAGTAGTCACGGGAGGACCCTTGACGAAGGATCATTTTCTCTGAATCTTGGACGATAAGAAAGGAAGCCAGAATAGGTTAAGATCATGGAAAAGACCATTCCAACCAGAACAAATGTTGGGAGAAAAGGCTATGAGACCAGCGCAAATCTTGTGTTTTGCAGAGACAAAGAGAAGGGCAGTGAGTGTCAGGGAGAGGAATGTAAGGGAGAAGGGTACAAGATGAGGTCCAAGATGTTGGTAAGAACAGTTCAGGTAACTCTTGGTCCCTAATAGAGTTCAGAGTCTATTTAATTACAATGGGGAGGGTTTCAGTGGAGAGTGATATGATCAAATATAATCTTTAAAAAGAGCATTATGTCTGATATCTGAAGAATGAATGGGTAGTAATTGTGGGTGGAGAGAACATGAAAGCAGGCAGACCAGTAATGAGGCTGTAGCAGTTTAGATGAGAGACTATTGTTTCTGGGACTAGCCTGTAGCAGTAGAGGGGATGAGACGTATTTGGATGGGGGATATGTTTTGGAGGTAGAGCTGACAGGACTTCCTAAAGAATAGGATGTGAACGAAGGAACACGATCAGGGCTAATTCCCAGATATTAGACTTGAGCCTCAGCCTGACTAGTAAAGCCATTGCCAGGATAGGAAAGAGGAGGGAGGGATGGTTGGTGTCAGGATAGTCAGACACCTAAGTGGAGATGCCAAGCACACAGTCTAGAGATCAGGACTACTCCTGTGAGAAGATTTGCTTAAAGTGTAATGTAAACTTGTTCTATGTAAAATGTCCAATTCAGTCTTACCAAATTGAAAAACAAAAGTTAACTCTATTAACTGGTGATATGTACTGTTTTTTGTGAAGTTAGATCTTCTTGAAAACTTTTATTTAAATGACTCTGAAGCTACTTTGTTGACACACAAGAGTTGGCTCAGTAAAAACCATAATTTCTCTGTGGTCATCAAAACCTGACAAAGCAAGTGATGATCCAATTGGAGTATCAGAAGCATGATTTCCATATCAACAGAATTCTTACAGCATATAGTTATTTATTCTAGATAAAATGCTGCTTCACTTGTTCAGATCTTGTGATGAGTATAGCTAAAATTCTTTCTTCTGGGAGGAAAAAAGAAAGTGAGGTACCCTCAGAGTTGTATTTTTCCTGAAACACATAATAATATGCAAACTAGCTTGGCACTGATTATGATAAACTGATTTGGGTTGAATTTTTTCTATTCTGCTCTGGTAGGGTCCTAATGCTAACCTGTTCCCACAATCTCAGAAATGTGATCTAAGGCAATCAATCCAATCCCAAACTCCCAGTTGAAATGAGCATCAGGTGTTGACATAGTTACCTGCCTCTACTCAAACATCCGGTTAGATTTATCTTGAGAAATCAACTATTGGTTGACTGATAACAACAGTTATACATACTATTTGTTAAATGTCTACTGTATTATCTCATTTTAATCATCACAACTAATTTGGAAGGTTTTTATTTTAAAAATAATAAAACTGAGATTCATTGATCCTACTTGACCAGAGGAAGAACTTGTTTATATCTAATTGTATATATCTAAGTGTAGTTTGCTGGATGTAGTACGTGTAGATGCTGGATGGCATCACCGACTCGATGGACGTGAGTTTGAGTGAACTCTGGGAGATGGTGATGGACAGGGAGGCCTGGCGTGCTGTGATTCATGGGGTCGCAAAGAGTCGGACACGACTGAGGGACTGAACTGAACCGAAGTGTAGTTTATATGTTTATATCAAAGTGTAGTTTTATTATTTTGTGACCCTCCCCTCCATAAGATATGGTTATATCTAAGTGTAGTTCTGTTTTTATATCTAGATTTATGCCTAAGTGTAGTTCTATTATTTTGTGACCCTCCATAAGATAAGCATCATGAAGATGAAGATGTGGGGATAAATTGTCCCAATGATTTCAACTTTCACATAGTTCTGCAAACTCATACATTTGATTCACAATACTTTCAGTAGTTATGTTCTATAAAGTCACTGGAACACTGATTTAGCAGAAATGAATCACTTCGCTCCTGGGGAAACACACTGTTAAGGTCCCACAAGACTCTCTTGTTCACAACATGTCCATTGACCAACCAATACTTACTGTCATATGTGTTTCTGTTTAAAGACACCTTATTCAATGTATGTTGTTGATTCATTGACATTGAACTCACAGCCAAGAACACTAACACATGCCCAAATGAAGCTTATCTAACACTCATACCTTCTCCATAAGGTGCATCCCAGCCTTCTTGTACTTGGGAACATGAGTTAGCACTTCAGTGCTCTGATTAGGTATCATTTCAAACAGTGAAATCACCAAAGCAAAACAAAAAAATGCAAAAAAAAAAAAAAAAAAAAACCCATGGCGCTAAATAGATTTTGGAAAAAAAAAACTTGTTGAGTAGTGGAAGTTTGAGGGGAGATTGCAAATACATGACCCCCATCACCAAGGAGATATTAATCTATTAGGAGAGACAAGATCAACACACATGAGTCACAGGTGAAATTATAACCGAGAGTGTGAATAGGATGATAGTGTTTTATATTAATCTACATGTTCTTGATTGATTTTATCCTACCCTTTCTCAGACTTTTCAAGTATCAGTGATACTTTTTATATGAGCTTTTGTCAGGGGTGAGCAGATCAGCCTAAAACCAAGAAGTCTTTGAAAACTGTGACTAGATTTCTTAAATGCAGACTAGACACTGCAATTTGAAAGCTGAAGAGTTTTATTTTAATTTGTTTTAATATACAAGAATCAGCCTTTGCTGAGAGAAATGAATGGCTTGCATGGAATTCTAAGAGCAAGGCTTTGATGATCAAGGACCTACTTTGGTGGACTGAGCACTGTTTGCAGTAACTTCCACAGACAGTGAAGTATGTCAGTTGCTGTGTGTATCTTCCTACCCAAAACAAAATAAAGATCTACCAGTGAATAAGAGAAGGAGATTCAGAGAGGACAAGGCAAGGTGCTTAATAAGATTAAGACAGCTGGTGGTGAAATCTGTTTCCTTGTGCAGCCAAATCTTAGGTGGAGTTTGGTAAAGACAGCGTGACTTTCCGAGTCAGAGTCCAAGAGGACAGCCAGTCTCATAGTAAAGCCTTGATTTTGAAGGCATTGAAGCAACATAGCTCTTGGGTAATAGACTGGCAATGAATGAGGGAAGCAACCAAGAAGACAGGTCTTCACAGAGACTTGCAGAGTCCTGAATATAACACTGGATTGGCCAAAAAGTTCATTTGGCTTTTTCCATAAAAGAATGAAACTTTTGGCCAACAATAAAATAATAATAGGAAACTGAGAGTTTTGAAACCCCAAGCAGAGGTGTGGAGGGGCTGCAGGAGGTGAGGAATCACAAGGTCTAGGAAAAGAACAGAAGGTTGCAGAGGTATGGGCTTCATGGTTGATCACTACTGAGGCAGAGCCACGTTGAAGGTCAGGAACGGCGGCAGTGAGGAGATACCCCTTGTCCAAGGTAAGAGAAACCCAGGTAAGATGGTAGGCATCGCAAGAGGGCATCAGAGGGCAGACACACTGAAACCATACTCACAGGAAACTAGTCAATCTAATCACACTAGGATGACAGCCTTGTCTAACTCAATGAAACTAAGCCATGCCCGTGGGGCAACCCAAGACGGGCGGGTCATGGTAGAGAGATCTGACAGAATGTGGTCCACTGGAGAAGGGAATGGAAAACCACTTCAGTATTCTTGCCTTGAGAACCCCATGAACAGTATGAAAAGACAAAATGATAGGATACTGAAAGAGGAACTTCCCAGGTCAGTAGGTGCCCAATATGCTACTGGAGATCAGTGGAGAAATAACTCCAGAAAGAATGAAGGGATGGAGCCAAAGCAAAAACAATACCCAGTTGTGGATGTGACTGGTGATAGAAGCAAGGTCTGATGCTGTAAAGAGCAATATTGCATAGGAACCTGGAATGTCAGGTCCATGAATCAAGGCAAATTGGAAGTGGTCAAACAAGAGATGGCAAGAGTGAATGTCGACATTCTAGGAATCAGTGAACTCAAATGGACTGGAATGGGTGAATTTAACTCAGATGACCATTATATCTTCTACTGCAGACAGGAATCCCTCAGAAGAAATGGAGTAGCCATCATGATCAATAAAAGAGTCCGTAGTGCAGTACTTGGATGCAATATCAAAAATGACAGAATGATCTCTGTTCATTTCCAAGGCAAACCATTTAATATCAGAGTAATCCAAGTCTATGCCCCAACCAGCAATGCTGAAGAAGCTGAAGTTGAACGGATCTATGAAGACCTACAAAACCTTTTAGAACTAACACCCAAAAAAGATGTCCTTTTCATTGTAGGGGACTGGAATGCAAAAGTAGGAATTCAAGAAACACCTGGAGTAACAGGCAAATTTGGCCTTGGAATACGGAATGAAGACGGCAAAGACTAATAGAGTTTTGCCAAGAAAATGCACTGGTCATAGCAAACACTCTCTTCCAACAACACAAGAGAAGACTCTACACATGGACATCACCAGATGGTCAACACTGAAACCAGATTGATTATATTCTTTGCAGACAAAGATGGAGAAGCTCTATACAGTCAACAAAAACAAGACCAGGAGCTGACTGTGGCTCAGATCATGAACTCCGTATTACCAAATTCAGAATGAAATTGAAGAAAGTAGGGGAAACTACTAGACCATTCAGGTATGACCTAAATCAAATCCCTTATGATTATACAGTGGAAGTGAGAAATAGATTTAAGGCCCTAGATCTGATAGATAGAGTGCCTGATGAACTATGGAATGAGGTTCGTGACATTGTACAGGAGACAGGGATCAAGACCATCCCCATGGAAAAGAAATGCAAAAAAGCAAAATGGCTGTCTGGGGAGGCCTTACAAATAGCTGTGAAAAGAAGAGAAGCGAAAAGCAAAGGAGACAAGGAAAGATATAAGCATCTGAATGCAGAATTCCAAAGAATAGCGAGAAGAGATAAGAAAGACTTCCTTAGTGATCAGTGCAAAGAAAAAGAGGAAAATAACAGAATGGGAAAGACTAGAGATCTCTTCAAGAAAATTAGAGATACCACGGGAACATTTCATGCAAAGATGGGCACGATAAAGGACAGAAATGGTATGGACCTAACAGAAGCAGAAGATATTAAGAAGAGGTGGCAAGAATACACAGAAGAACTGTACAAAAAAGATCTTCACTACCCAGATAATCACTATGATGTGATCACTGACCTAGAGCCAGACATCTTGGAATGTGAAGTCAAGTGGGCCTTAGAAAGCATCACTACGAACAAAGCCTAGTGGAGGTGATGGCATTCCAGTTGAGCTATTTCAAATCCTGAAAGATGATGCTGTGAAAGTGCTACACTCAACATGCCAGCAAATTTGGAAAACTCAGCAGTGGCCACAGGACTGGAAAAGGTCAGTTTTCATTCCAATCCCAAAGAAAGGCAATGCCAAAGAATGCTCAAACTACCGCACAATTGCACTCATCTCACCTGCTAGTAAAGTAATGCTCAAAATTCTCCAAGCCAGGCTTCAGCAATATGTGAACCGTGAACTTCCTGATGTTCAAGCTAGTTTTAGAAAAGGCAGAGGAACCAGAGATCAAATTGCCAACATCTGCTGGATCATGGAAAAAGCAAGAGAGTTCCAGAAAAAACATCAATTTCTGCTTTATTGACTATGCCAAAGCCTTTGACTGTGTGGATCATAATAAACTGTGGAAAATTCTGAAAGAGATGGGAATACCAGACCACCTGACCTGCCTCTTGAGAAACCTGTGTGCAGGTCAGGAAGCAACAGTTAGAACTGGACATGGAACAACAGACTGGTTCCAAATAGGAAAAGGAGTACGTCACCCTGCTTATTTAACTTCTATGCAGAGTACATCATGAGAAACGCTGGACTGGAAGAAGCACAAGCTGGAATCAAGATTGCGGGGAGAAATCTCAATAACCTCAGATATGCAGATGATGCCACCCTTATGGCAGAAAGTGAAGAGGAACTAAAAAGCCTCTTGATGAAAATGAAAGAGGAGAGTGAAAAAGTTGGCTTAAAGCTCAACATTCAGAAAATGAAGATCATGGCATCTGGTCCCATCACTTCATGGGAAATAGATGGGAAAACTGTGGAAACAGTGTCAGACTTTATTTGTTTGGGCCCCAAAATCACTGCAGATGGTGATTGCAGCCATGAAATTAAAAGACAGTTACTCCTTGGAAGGAAAGTATGACCAACCTAGATAACATATTCAAAAGCAGAGACATTACTTTGCCAACAAAGGTCCGTCTAGTCAAGGCTATGGTTTTTCCAGTGGTCATGTATGGATGTGAGAGTTGGACTGTGAAGAAGGCTGAGTGCCGAAAAATTGGTGCTTTTGAACTGTGGTGTTGGAGAAGACTCTTGAGAGTCCCTTGGACTGCAAGGAGATCCAACCAGTCCATTCTGAAGGAGATCAGCCCTGGGATTTCTTTGGAAGGAATGATGCTAAAGCTGAAACTCCAGTACTTTGGCCACCTCATGCGAAGAGTTGACTCATTGGAAAAGATTCTGATCCTGGGAGGGACTGGGGGCAAGAGAAGAAGGGGACAACAGAGGATGAGATGGCTGGATGGCATCACTGACTCAATGGACGTGAGTCTGAGTGAACTCCAGAAGTTGGTGATGGACAGGCAGGCCTGGCATGCTGCAATTCATGGGGTCACAAAGAGTCGGACGTGACTGAGCGACTGAATGAACTGAACTGAGGCAGAGCCAGCAGCAGCAGCAGCCAGCCCACCAAGTCAAAGGTCAGGCAAGATGGGTGATGCCTCATGGGTACCTGCCAGAACTTCCCAAAACCCAGAATGTGACAATACAGTGATTATCAAAGGCAGAGGATTACAGGAGAACCCAGATTACTCCTAAGCCGCCTGTCTACTGACATCACTCTTGTCTACCAATATCACTCTTATCTACCAACATCACTCTTAGGGAGAAAAAGAGAAAACTCTGAATTTGACTGCAACCTTACTAAAAGATGCAAAATCTTCAATTGGAAGCAATGACTTACCTTAACATGTAAAGATTAAGAAATTTAGTTTATAAGTAAAAAAAAAACAACAACAACAAATGAAGTCTAGACATGGAACCGAACTATTTTTAATTACAGAAAAAAAATTTTAATGGGACATTTCTTCATATCTGATTTTTGGAACTTGCTGCATGGGCTGAATTGTGATGCACCAACAAAAAAAACCCTATAGCATTTTAAAACTGAGTGACATGTGTCAGGTCAGGCTTTGGCAGGTAATGGGCAGGAAGGAGTTGAAATGAGATGAACTCTGTAGCAGGCTGGACCCAAATAGACAGGAGAGGGCTGGTCACTGGGTCAGAGGCAATGCCTAAGTTGCATAATCAGAAACCTGCTGGGTGAGATAGACATCTGGGATCATCAGAGAGCACCTGTGAAATGAGAAATTGCATGTTGGGATTTGTAAGTCGTGTAGCAGAAGTTAGCAGATTTGCCTCTCTTGCCCTGTCTTGCTCCTCAGAAAGTCTACTCCTAGCATCACTGATAGGAGATGAGTGCCATGAATCCTGAGTCTACTGACCTTTTCGATGGCACGCTCATTTGAATGACTGAGGGTTATACATGCTGGACCCAAGCAGACCAATCAGGAGACCTTCCCCAGAAATTTGGGATTGGGACTCAAGGACTCCAGTTCACCGACCTTCAAAGTTTATTTACATGAGAATCATGCAAGACTCCAAAGCTCCACCAGTATATCTTTGGGACTTTGGGAAGGATATTTGATCTTCAGGATCTTTGATCTCCAGGATGTGTCTGATGCAGTAGGTTTGGAGCTCAGGATCTTTTTAACAAGTATCCCCAGTGAATCTGGGGCTTCCCAGGCAGCTCAAGTGGTAAAGAATCTGCCTGCCAATGCAGGAGACACAGGTTTGATCCCTGGGTCCAGAAGATCCTCTGGAGGAGGAAATGGCAACCCATTCCAGTGTTCTTGTTGGGAAATCCCATGGACAGAGGAGCCTGGTGTGTTATAGTCCATAGGGTCATGAAGAGTCTGACACGACTGAGGCGACTGAGAATGCACCAATGCATCTAGAGCAGAAAGGTGTAGATCACAAATAGAGAAAAAGGCTTCTGGACTGGGAGGATCTCTAGATCAAAGGTGGTCGTTTTGGGCCATGTAAATGGTGAAGCAGAAGAAAGGTCTAGAGAAAGAGAAGTGTAAGGCAGACATACAAAGAGAAGTTGCTGGGCAGACAGGATGCTGGCTGATTAAACACCTTTCCCAACCCTTCTCCTTGCTGGCCTCACCCTATCAGAGACTAGAAATTCTAAGCACCTATACCCAGTCTTCTTTGAAGTCAGGAGGTCACATGACATACTTTGGGCCAATGAGAGGTGCATGGAAATCTGCTTTGTTGGGACTGGTCATTTAGGGAAAGCCTTTGCCTTTGGGATGTAAGAGTAACCACAGGTCACTGCCCAATTTTACTCTTCTTTCTGCCTAACACCTGGAGCAACAGTCAACTGTGATCCATGAAGCAAGAGACACAAAGTCAACACACTAAGGATGCAAAGTAGGAGAAAGGCCTCAAGTGGGAGACAGGCATTTGGAATGTGTCTAAAATTTAGTGACTTTGTAGAACTGTGATGTAGTCAAGACTGTGAGAAGAAAACTGTAGGTGAGCACATGCCCAGGGAGTCCTGGAGTTGTATCAGTGACATGAAGAGCCATTCATTACTGCTGCTGGTCCACACAACCGCCAGGTACAAACAGTTGAGAGCAAGGAGACATGATCAGTTAAGGAGCTTTTTTTTTTAAATTTTGAAATTGCAGTTGGTTTCCGTTTTGATGTGCCAGCTTTCTCTAGTTTCAGTGCACGGGCTTCTCTAGATGCAGCACGTGGGTTTAGTTGCCCCAAAGCATGTGGAATTTTAGTTCCTCAACCAGGGATCAAACCCATGGCCCCAGCTTTGGAAGGTGGACTCTTAAACACTGGTCCACCAGGAAGTCCCAGGAGCAATCTTAACAGGGGCATTCTAAGACAACTTGAAGGAAAGCTAATGGTTCATTCAAGAAAATGAATCTGATGTGGAGAAAAGGGAACCCTCTTACACTGTTGGTGGGAATGTAAACTAGTACAGCCACTATGGAGAACAGTGTGGAGATTCCTTAAAAAACTGGAAATAGAACTGCCTTATGATCCAGCAATCCCACTGCTGGGCATACACACTGAGGAAACCAGAAGGGAAAGAGACACGTGTACCCAATGTTCATCGCAGCACTATTTATAATAGCCAGGACATGGAAGCAACCTAGATGTCCATCAGCAGATGAATGGATAAGAAAGCTGTGGTACATGTACACAATGGAGTATTAATCAGCCATTAAAAAGAATACATTTGAATCAGTTTTAATGAGGTGGATGAAACTGGAGCCTATTATACAGAGTGAAGGAAACCAGAAAGAAAAACACCAATACAGTATACTAACGCATATATATGGAATTTAGAAAGATCGTAATGATAACCCCAGAGAAGGCAATGGCACCCCACTCCAGTACTCTTGCCTGGAAAATCTCATGGACGGAGGAGCCTGGTAGGCTGCAGTCCATGGGGTCACTAAGAGTCGGACACGACTGAGCGACTTCACTTTCATTTTTCACTTTCATGGAGAAGGAAACGGAGAAGGAAATGGCAACCCACTCCAGTGTTCTTGCCTGGAGAATCCCAGGGATGGGGGAGCCTGGTGGGCTGCCGTCTATGGGGTCGCACAGAGTCAGACACGACTGAAGTGACTTACCAGCAGCAGCAGCAGCAACAATGATAACCCTGTATGCAAGACAGCAAAAGAGACACAGATGTATAGAACAGTGTTTTGGACTCTGTGGGAGAGGGCAAGGGTGGGATGATTTGGGAGAATGGCATTGAAACATGTATAATATCATATGTGAAACGAATCACCAGTCCAGGTTCGATGCATGATACAGGATGCTCTGGGCTGGTGCACTGGGATGACCCAGAGGGATGGTATGGGGAGGGAGGTGGGAGGGAAGTTCAGGATGTGGAACACGTGTACACCCGTGGCAGATTCATGCTGATGTATGGCAAAACCAATACAATATTGTAAAGTAATTAGCCTCCAATTAAAATAAATAAATTTATATTAAAAAAAAGAAAATGAATCTGCTATATTTTTCCTAACTGGTATACTAAATTACCCATGCGAAACTTATAAATATCCTAAAGTCTATATCACTGTATTATAGTTAAAAGCCAAAAGAAAAATAAATGAAAGTCATAGGAAAGGCAATTAAAATTCCATGACAAAACCAGATGGCCTGGTTATAGAAGGACCTCACCTATGATCAGTGGCTCAGGTTTGAATCATCTTGACCTGTAAACCAGGACATAGGCTCTGATCTAGTTAAGGAAGCAATATACCCAGAATACACAATCTCAGCTGATTAGAAAATAAGATTAAAAGGCAAAATCAAATCGATTTTCTTTAAAGCAAGAATGATGAAAAAGTTGTATGATGATAGTGACAGTTTAGCTTGTTCTGCTTGCTTCTTGGGATGTTAAAGAGTACATTAGTTTCCTGTGCTGGCTGTTACGTTACCACAGACCTACTGGCTTAAAACAACAGAAATGTATTGTCTCTCAGTGCTAGAAGAGGGCAGAAGTCCAAAATCTAGGTCGCACTGCTTTCAGACGCTCTCAGGGAGACTCCATCCCTTGCCTCTTTTCCAGCTTCTAGTGGCTGCCAGCATTCCTTGACTGGTCGCCACATCACTCCAATCCCTGTCTCTTCCTCTTCTGTATGTCTATCTGGTGGTGTTTTAGTTGCTAAGTCATGTCTGACTCTTGTGACCCCATGGAGTGTAGCCTGCCAGGGTGTTTGGCCATAGGATTTTCTAGGCAAGAATACTGGAATGGGTTGCCATTTTCTTCTCCAGGGGATTTTTCTGACTCAGGGATTGAACCCAGGTCTCCTGTAGTGCAGGCAGATTCTTCACCAACTGAGCTACCAGGGTGTGTCCATCTAATCTCCCTCTTTCTCATATAAGGACATTTATGATTGTATTTAAGGCCCAGCCAGGGTAATTTCCCCTTATCAAGAAATTTAACCACATCACAAAGGCCAACAGTTGCTTATAAAGTAATATTTACAGGCTCTAGGAATTAAGACTTGATATCTGTAGGTGGTCATAATTCAGTCTGCTGCTGCTGCTGCTGCTAAGTCTCTTCAGTCATGTCCGACTCTGTGCGACCCCATAGACGGCAGCCCACCAGGCTTCCCCGTCCCTGGGATTCTCCAGGCAAGAACACTGGAGTGGGTTGCCATTTCCTCCAATGCATGAAAGTGAAAAGTGAAAATGAAGTCGCTCAATTGTGTCCAACTCTTAGCGACCCCATGGACTACCTACCAGGCTCGTCCGTCCATGGGATTCTCCAGGCAAGAGTACTGGAGTGGGGTGCCATTGCCTTCTCCCTACTACTAAGAAAATCTGATATACTTTACTTATGATTTTAAACTATATTTTGATATGTTTAAGTTTATAATAAAGTATGAAAGTTTAGGGAATTCTATTTTTTATTTATTGTTTGGACAAGAAGTGTGTGAATATTTAAAAGAATGTTGCCTGTTTTTAAAGTCAACTTTAAAATAAATAAATCAGACTTTTAAACAATAATGAATTTCTTCCCTATACAAAAGTCTCTTGAATTTTAACAAGTTCATAACATTTTTTACTCAGTGTCTCTCTAGATTTATTATGTATGTGTGTATTCAGTAACTCCTGGTAAACTATTTCTCATTTTTACCCTGAAAAATGAGGAGGCAATTGAAATTGATGCAAAAGCAAACTTACATGTGCATGCCCACCTGCCTAGACCAGGGATGCCGAAAGCAAGGGTTAGCAAGAACAGGCATTGAACACTCTGGGTCTTTCACAGCTGTGGGCAGCCCCAAGTGTGACTTCACAAGAACAGCCTCTGAGCTCACAAAGAAACTGCTGCTTGCCTCAGCATGACTCGTGTCTTGTGCCTGTGGGTTTTGGTTCCTTTAACAGTGGGTCACAGGGTTTCTCCAGAACACTTTGTTTATTTCCTTTTACCAAGCTAAACATGTCCTTGATTTTAAAGCTATGTTTTGAAGAAGGATATTTGCTGAGATGCATTTTCACAATGGATTCTGTTCCATGGGGCATGTGACCTGAATTCAGGGATTGCCCATCATTATTCAGTTGAACTTCAAGATGAGAAAAATTTTTTTATTTTGAATGTTGTGTTAATTTCTGCTGTATAGCAAAGTGATTCAGGTATACATACATATACATTCCTTTTTAAAATATTTTTCCACTACTGTTAGGATGTTGAATATGGTTCTTTGTGCTATACAGTAGGACCTTGTTGTGTATCGCTTTTGCACGTAGCAACTTACATCTGCTAACCCCAACCTCTCACTCCATTCCTCCCTCAACCCCCTCCCCCAGAGCAACCACGAGTCTGTTCTCTCCGTCTGTGAAGGACAAGAAAGTTTTGAGGGAAAAAAAAAAAGCTTTGCCCCAAGACGTCTGCTCCTTCCCTCAGCATATTCAATTCCTAAGGTCATGCCTTTCCCAACCACTGGCACGTCTTTTCCTCTGAAGATTTCCCATCCCTGCCTTCTCAGCGATTTCTGCATGCCTGAGCAGGTAGATGGTCTCACCTCACAGGATTTGCATGAATTGCATGATGTGGGGCTCTCCAGGAAAGTAGTGATGGATCAAGGAGTCGCAGAGGCATGTGGACGTTTTCTGTCTTTCCTGTATGTTGCCCTATTGGTTATTTTGTGTCTACTAAAACCACATCCACCACTGAAGAAGGCTTTTCCTCTGGTCCTCTTTCAATTTGTTGTGTGGTCAAAATGCTGGGCCAGTGCTTTATTTCACGCTACTTTCCTTTTTTGAGAATGACTTGATTGAATACGATGCAGAAGATGAGTCATAGTAATTCAAGTAATTAACTCTTTAGGTTACCACAAACACTATAGAGTATTACTAATTATGCTGTACATATATGGCTTTTGATTTTCAGGATATGTAAACTCAGTCACCTGCTTTATGATGTAATCAGTTCAACATGCCTGGCCCCGTTTTTTTCTTTTTCTTTCATTTTTTCTGCAACTGAGGAAATTGAAGGAAGATGGCTTAAGTAATTTACCCTGGGTCACAAAAAGGTATTCTGTCTCAGGGAAGAAATATACTCTTTTAGGATGACAAGATAAAGTATAAATCACTTCAAACAAGAAACACTTTAATAACACTAAAGTAGTATGATTTTTGAGTCACTGAAACAGGATTTCCTGAATACTCTGGGAGTTGCCTTGGACATCTTCCACTGAAGTACAAATGAATTCCAACTCAATTAAGTCTTTGAGAAGAAGGGAAGTTATGAGAGGGCCACACGACATTTTTTATTTCTTTGTGGATATGTCAATGGATGAAAGACGAAAAGTAAGTAGTCAAGAACAATCCATAACACTGAGAGGAATGAGAAAGGACATTAGTTAATGGTCAAGATCATTTTAACTGGGAAGGTGATGAAATTTGCTTTCCCATTCATAATAATGTGTATGCTTTCTAAATTTGGGTTTTCAGATTCTTTCCTGAAAATGACTATAGAAAATTGTAAGAGACATGCAGAAAGAGGACATATTTGGAAGTCTACATAGAAATGTCAAGCTCCTGGTTGAAGATTACATTTTACATATACCTGGATAGGCTTAGTCACTTGGGTGCCTGAATGACGCAGGGTGTTCGCTGTCTGACTGTGTGGGGATTTCTTTTGATCCTGCTGAGATCTGTGTATAGAAAAATCTCCAAAGTCATTGTGAAGGGTAATGACTAACTTGAAATTCCTTGAATGGAAAATGGGGAAATTTCACAAAGGTCCCACCAGAGGTGGAAAATAATGAGTCTCAGAATTTTGGTAACTGATTGTATAGCACATAAAATCAACAAACAGAGTGGGAAAATTCATTTCCCAGGAAGTCCTGAGGGCAGCCGTGCCAAGCCATCCCAAAGCCTGTCACTAATAAATCCCACAGACAGGATCTATGTTAGCCCAGAAAATATGACAAAGCTCATGCTAAATCCTCCCTGGGCCTGGGAGAGTACTTTTCAAAATCACATTTTTCAATCAAAATAAAATTTAAAATACCTATATAGCTAGATACATGCATCAGATATCCATAAAGAATACTGTATTTAAAAAGAACATGGAATTAAGAGCCAGACACCTGGTTTGAGAATCATCTCTACCTTCATCCCTCCAAAAATTATTTGCAATAAGGTTTCCTGTTTGTAATATGGGCTAATAATGCTTTTTTTTTCTAACTTAAGTTGTTATGAAGCTCAAATGAAGAAATAAACATGAAGGCGTTTTGTAAACAAAATAACTACTCAAATGTAACTTACTATTACGTTCCTCATTATTTAAGAAAACTCACTATAATGGAAAAACTTCAGTATTCTCTGATGCTGTGGTCATATCTATAAAACACATGTAAACCAAGACCAAGACCAAGTTTGGAGCTAAAGGTGAAGGTGTTGGAGTCAGGGATGCAACCATAAGGTGCCTTCTAATTTTATGGTGTTTGCTGGACAATTTAGAATAAAAGACTCCCAAGTGATTATATATTTCTCCTCAACTCATTCCACCAGAGACTCCTCTGGTAAATAATGTCCTTACAATCATGAAGATACAGTCTTGGTGACTGAGGTGATTAAGAGAGTAGGCATTGAAGCTTAACTGCTGCTGCAGCTGCTGAGTCACTTCAGTCATGTCCGACTCTGTGCGACCCCATAGACAGAAGCCCACCAGGCTCCCCCATCCCTGGGATTCTCCAGGCAAGAACACTGGAGTGGGTTGCCATTTCCTTCTCCATGAAGCTTAACTACCTTGGTTCAAATTCTGGTTCTACCACTTACTGGCTAGATGACCTTTAGAAAATTGCTTGACCTCTTTGCATCTCATCTTCCCCACATGTAAAATAGGGTTGATAATTGTACCTACATAGAAAATTCTCAGTAAATGTTACTATACCATGGTTCCAATGACTTTAATCAGCTAAGAAGTACAGCAGTAAATAAGACGGGTATTTTCCTCTTTTTATCTCTTAAATAAGTCAATTTCCACTCCAGAGCAACGTAGCTGCTAGTTTATGCAGTGTCCTCACATGCACCAGAGGCAACCGTTCCTCGGACTCTGAACCACCCTGAGTGCGGGTGGGGGGTAGTTTTTCAAGACGATATGGCATCTGGAATCCCTAGGACTGAGCACTGAACAACGTGCTCAACCTTCAGTGGCAGTCCTGTCTCTGAAACTCAGTCTCTTTCCATGAAAAAAAAAAAAAAAAAAAGTCAGTTGTTGGGGTAAAACTCTCTAAAAAGCCCTTATAATCCTAAAAAATCTCTGCTTTTTTTTTTTTTTCCTTTTTAGGTTTTTGGACTGCCCTCAGGGTGAAAGACCTCATTCTAGCTGAGGGTGCTGTCTTGGGCCAAGAAGAGATAACGAACCAAGAACAGTGTAATTTCAGGCTCCCTGCGGACAGGCGCAGACCACAGGGCATTTTTCAACACATAGCTGGTGAGGCTTGCATTTCTGGCCAAGTGAGCACTCTTTCCACAGCCTCTCCTCACAGAGAACCCAAAGCTGGTAGGACACAGCCTGAGTATCTCTTGAGACTACTAGACAGACCCAGTAAGAAACAAAGTCTTGATTTGGAACAAGGATGCCTTTGCCTGACTCTCACATTCACTAGCTAATGCAAATAAATGAATAAATGAAATAACTTCTTTTTTATATTGTTGAAGACATGTTGTCTGAAGAAAGAAAAGTTTTTCCTTTTAGTAATGACTGACAGGAATTGGGTGTGGTAGGAGCAGGACCCAAGCCACTGAGCTTTCTTCGAAACCACTTACTGCCCTCAGGGCCCCAGCCTGAACAGGCTTGCTCCCCCACCCAGATTCCCTCTTTGCTCCATTGAGGCTCTCCTCAGCCTCTCTGACTTCCTTCTACTTCTCCAGTCCTTCTCTCTGGTACATCCAGACCTTTGTTCCCAGGCCCCTTCTCTCTTCAATGCTGCAAAAAAATCTGCTTTTTCTACTTGCTGATGACTGAACTATCAATTCAGTGAAGCCACCTGCCCTTACACCAATTGACTCCAGCGACCCCTGATGAGCCCCATAAAGTACCTCTGGGGTTGGCCGACCATTTGAAGTTTAGCCTCATCTAGAAAAGGAACGAATAAGTTCCCTTCTCACAGGATCTGTAACTTAACCTCCTCCTTAGAACAGAGATAAGAGGCATGTGGTTTTTACTTACTGGCCTAAAGGCACATCATACATTCAATTTACAGATGTCAAAAAAATAGAAGCACCAGAGAGACAGAAAATGTTATAAGAAATGTTATAAAGAGAATCTTCCCACATGTCTTAAAACTCAAAGAGAAGTAAGCTACACCTGAGTGTCACAACTGCCAGGAATTTCCTGAAAGGTATCAAAGGGATCTAGAAACATAAATCACCATGGGCAGCCCAAGTGAGCATGTGAAGACAGTTCGTTCAACCAAGTGCTCTGTTTGACAAAGGATTTTCATCTTTGCAATCTTTTTTGATGCACACTGCCATAACCCTATGAGATAGTCGGGCCATATGTCATTCCTACTTTAGAGATGACAGAAAGAAAGCTTAGGGAGGCAAAGTGACTTCTAAAATCACCACAGTTAAAAAGTGGTGAACAGGGGAGAGTTGGCCCTCTTGACTAATTCTACGCTCTTTCTACAAAAGAACTAGGACCGAGTGCAGTGAGGGGAACAGACCTCGGGAGACCACTGTCGACAGCTTTGTCTCACGAGCTGCTGCAGCAAAGTCGCCTCTGCTGCTAAGTCACTTCAGTCGTGTCCGACTCTGTGCGACTCCATAGACTGCAGCCCACCAGGCTCCCCCGTCCCTGGGATTCTCCAGGCAAGAACATTGGAGTGGGTTGCCATTTCCTTCTCCAATGCAGGAAAGTGAAAAGTGAAAGTGAAGTCGCTCAGTTGTATCCGACTCTTAGCGACCCCATGGACTGCAGCCTACCAGGCTCCTCCATCCATGGGATTTTCCAGGCAAGAGTACTGGAGTGGGGTGCCATTGTCGCCTCAGGGACACCAAACACCTAGTTAGATCCCTTATGTCTGCATTGGCACACAAGCCGTAGCACCACTCCCCCACCCCCCACCCCCAAAGGGGCTTCCTGATCGTTCTTCTATGGAACTAGTTTCTGAAGAAAAGTATCAGAGATGCCCTAAGGGCTGCTGTTTTGTTTGAAAGTCTCGCCTTCAAACTTTCTTCTAGTTTCTTCTAGTTTACTGCACTGTGTGACCACTTTTGATGCAAGATTATCTGGGAAGACAGCACATGAGTCATTGTCATTCCTTGCTACGTCACCAACTGTATCCTCGGAGCTTGTTCTGTGCCAGGCCCTGCTAGAGCCTGCAACTTAAGACGCTAAAAGTTAAGTCACGAGCTAAGAGGAGGGATGGGAAAGTGGAAACAAGAAAGTTCAGAATCATGTCTAGAGAACAGTTGAGGTGGCAAAGGAGAGCATCCACTCCCAAACACATCATCAATTTCCTAAGCAGAGAGCAAGGAGAGAGTTCAATCCCTGGGTAGAGAAGATCCCCTGGAGAAGGGAATGGCAACCCACTCCAGTATCCTTGCCTGGGGAATTCCATGGACAGTGGAGACAGGTGGGTCACAGTCCATAGGGTCGTAAAGAGTCGGACACAACTGAAGCAATTTAGTTCACAATACTATGTTAGTTCCTGATACACATAACATAGTAATTTGATGGCATCTGGTCCCATCACTTCATGGGAAATAGATGGGGAAACAGTGGAAACAGTGTCAGACTTTATTTTTCTGGGCTCCAAAATCACTGCAGATGGTGATTGCAGCCATGAAATTAAAAGACACTTACTCCTTGGAAGAAAAGCTATGACCAACCTAGATAGCATATTGAAAAGCAGAGATATTACTTTGCCAACAAAGGTCTGTCTAGTCAAGGCTATGGTTTTTCCAGTGGGGATGTATGGATGTGAGAGTTGGACTGTAAAGAAAGCTGAGCACCAAAGAATTGATGCTTTTGAACTGTAGTGTTGGAGAAGACTCTTGAGAGTCCCTTGGCCTGCAAGGAGATCCAACCAGTCCTTTCTGAAGATCAGCTCTGGGGTTTCTTTGGAAAGAATGATGCTAAAGCTGAAACTCCAGTACTTTGGCCACCTCATGCGAAGAGTTGACTCATTGGAAAAGATCCTGATGCTGGGAGGGATTGGGGGCAGGAGGAGAAGGGGATGACAGAGGATGAGATGGCTGGATGGCATCACCGACTCGATGGACGTGAGTCTGAGTGAACTCCGGGAGTTGGTGATGGACAAGGAGGCCTGGCGTGCTGCAATTCATGGGTCGCAAAGAGTCAGACACGACTGAGGGACTGAACTGAACTGAACTGATATATTACAAAATGATCATCCCGATAAGTCTAGTTAAGACCTGCCAACCATTCAAAGAGATTACATAATGACTGACTATTGTAAATGAATGCTTAGGGTGTCCCACATCTCCAAGTCCAAAGAGACATCTCAGAATGGGGGGCAGAGGCCTCTCTCAGAGGGACAGCAGTGTTCTGACAAGGAGGAAGCAGGTTCGGGAGACTGGGGTACCTGAGCTCAGTAGTGTGCTCTCTGTGGGGCTGGATACAGTCCCTCTTTACCTACCTGGTATGTGAAAGCTGGGCCGTGGTGGTGCCTACAACATAGCGTAACTTAGGGAGCTTCATTTAACTTAGCGGGCTTCTCTGGTAGCTCAGATGGTAAAGTGTCTGCCTACAATGCAGGAGACCGGGGTTCGATCCCTGGGTCGGGAAGATCCCCTGGAGAAGGAAATAGCAACCCACTCCAGTATTCATGCCTGGAAAATCCCATGGACCAAGAAGCCTGGTGGGCTACAGTCCATGGGGTGGCAAAGAGTCAGACACGACTGAGTGACTTCACTTCTTCATTTAATAAAGGGACTGTTCAGGTTCCAACCCTAGAATCACTCCTAATTCTAGACCTTGGACAAGTAAATGTATTTCTACTCCAAGGGTTTCATCTGTTAAAACAATAAGAAGTGTACCTCCTTCAGGGCGTTATTATGAAAATTAAATGACACATTTAATTTTGTTAAATGTGTGTAAAGTCCTTAGCCCAGGCCTTGGAACATGGGAAATACTCAATAAATGCTAGTCTGCTAGACCACATATAGTCTACTAGACCACAAGATTTCCCATCATTATTGCAACACTCCTCAAGGCAACATTTTTCATCCCTTTTCAAATTGGAAATCTTGTGCCTCATGTGAGAACCAGAGCAAAACAGAGCTGTAGTTACTGTTGTCAGCTTTTCCTGGGTTGGGGCAGGAAATCGGACTATCCCAACCTCAAGTCTACGACTTTTGCGTAAGGGTTATTCTGGGCTAAAGGCAAGTGAGAAGAAGCAGAGGCAAGGAGACTTCTCTGGCATCCTCCTCTCTACCAGGAAAGGCAGGATGACTCTTAATCACAGGAGACAACTCTAGACTCATGTCAGCCCAGAGACGCCACCAGAGGGATCTACATAACCAATCTTACTAAAACAAGCCTTATCTCTCACTAGTTTCCCCCACACATCTACTTTCTCACGGTCTGCCACCCCTGGAAGTCTAAACCCCCTTTTTATCACTTCTTTACAAAGTTGTTGATCTTTGTCAAGATATTACATAAGTCCCAGTTTTAGCCACCCCTTTGAGTTACTCATCACTAAGTCCTGCTAAGTGTATGTGCCATGCAGGCATTAATGAACTCTGTTATCCTCTTGTTGATATACCTTTCGTCAGTCTAATGTGTAAGGCCCCAGTCAGAAAACTTAGAAGGATGGAGAACAAGGTTTTTTCCCTCCTTCCCTACAGTGAACCAGTCATCCAGAAGAACTGTAGTTCTGAACTGCTGTAGAAAGGTGGACATAGGTAGGTTTAACACACAACTCCACGTGTGAACATATGTGAATATGGTCAATAAAGATATGAATTTGTATCTATTTTGTAGGACAAGGACTGAACTGATTAGTACATCCTAAGCTTCTGAGAAACTCGCACTCTTGAGTCTCCCTCTTTACTCCTACTGGTAAGACCCTAAGCCACTGACTTCCTCTGAGAATGAGTCCAACACAAATGTTAAACATGAAGAAAGAGCCAAGCATTTATTTCCCGGATGACTAAGCATGTATGTGTGTGCATAAATGTTTATTTTATAAGGACATGTAATTCACAGGAAATTATATCTGGGTTCATACTGATTAAGCTACATTGAAGAATCCTTTACTTTTTCAATTTGATGATCTCATTTTCACCACCACTTTTTACTGTGATTTCCTATAAGGAGCTGTTTAACCTGCACATTTTGACAGAATTATCTCAGGAAGCCCTGTCTTAGCTGCTATCTGGAGACCCAAACATCTATCCTCCTATCCTTTGAGAGGGAAAGGAAAAGACACCTTCGAGAAAACCTAAGGTCTGCTCAAGACACTGCATTTGAATTCATACTTCACATGAGTCCTCAGAATTTGATGGAAAGTCATACTTTGGAGAATATTATTTGCCCCTTGAGAGTCCATGTAATATCAGAATCACTCTCTTTCATTTTCTGGTATTACAGGCAATCAAAAATTTCAAGAAAATGAAATAGCAAAATATCCTTTAATTAGTGAGGAGAAAATAGAAACTGACTTTTACAGACTAGTGAGCTAATGTTTATTCTTAGCAAATTTCCTAAACCTACTATTACATATCTGGTTTAAGAGCACATTTTTTAAAACGCAGCTATCCTTAAGGGCCAGTATGGGTTTTTAGAGGCATGAAATTCCAAAATAAGGTAATACTTTTTTGTTGGTGATACAGAATGATTGCTTTCTATGAAAGAGTCTTTATAAAGATAATGCATTCTTCAAGCTTACAAGGGTGTCCCAGAGGGTGTCTCAGCTGTCCTTGTTTAAGCAACCTCCTCAACTATTTTGTGGTTTTCATAGTTTCTCTTCCCTTGGCTCTGTCTTCCAGTGATGGCTCCTACTTTCAAGAACTCCAGTACCCTATATAATAGTGATAATGCTTTAAAGCTATTATATTCATAGATTTTAAAATTTCCTTTCCCACACAGCTATGTGGGGAAGCACCACAGTGAGTCCCCCTTCCGAAGGGCCCAATGCAGGGAAAGGTTTCAACAGACAGCAAGAATGTCTGCCATTGGGTCTTGGTGGATGATGGGAGGGAGAAGAGAAGCAGAGAGAAGTGGTAGAAGGTTCAGACTTTCAAGCCAACAATTTAACGGCAGAAATACCTGTATGGGTATGGAAAGACTGAGATCATTCTGGACTAATAGCACATTTGGGATACAGCCACATCACCGTGGAGAAGGAGCTACAGAGCAACACTGGCGGAGGACAGTGAATAAATGATGTATCCGACGGAGCGCTCTACATTCCCATGAGCCACAGAAAACACACACTGCAACTAGAAGTTTCCATGGGTCATGTTGAGGGACACCAAGTCCTGTGGTGATTTTTTTCTCTTCTTTCACTATACGCTTGTCATGAATGATCTCATCTCTTCCTAAGTTTTGTCACTTTTTTCTCATTCCTGAATGGCTATTGGATTTTCCTAGTTTCTTGTTTATAGCTGGAGTTGGTTATCTTATCAAACCCAAATTTATCAACCTCCCTTAGAATCGGCTCAACACCCCAGTTTGTTCATAATCTTGACCCCATTCTAGCTTTCCATTGTTCCACAAACATTGTTCTTTGTCAGGCCAGTGCTGAGGGCTGGAGATATAAAGGAAATAGAATGCCCTCTGGAAGTTCAAAGGCAGCAGTAAGAATTAAAAAGACAAATATTTAATTCAACACATGGAATAATTGCTTAAAATGTTTACTTCTAAAGTTGAATGGCCTATTCTAGGAAGTGGTGAGACCTTATTTTTACTGTATTATTCAGGCCAAAGCTAAAGACTACCCTATTGTGGCGAGAGAGAGCAAATAGTGTAGCCTCTAAGCGTAGATGTTCCTGGTTACCTATCGGGACACTGAAGAGTCAGCTCCAACCAGACTAAGGAGATCAACCTTGCAGGTTGATGCAAGATGAAACCTGCCTCCTCTCTCTTCCCATCTCAGAGAAGAGGAGAACAGGGAGATGGTAATTGGAAAAGAGAGATAAAAGGAGATATCTTTTATCCTGGTGACACTTACTTATTGATTTCCACAGAACTAAAAGAGTCCAAACAAAATTTCTTTTGGGGAGCACAAGATTTAAATTCATATCCTCTATCATTAGACAAATATTTATCCAGTGCCAGCCATATGAAGAGTCTAGTACTGACTAAATGAGAGAATGTTTGCCATGGACATAGCACAGTAAACAATGAATAGGAGCTCCCTTTGGCCACCAGTGCTGTGTTCTCACTTATGTTACTCTGGAAAAGTCCTGCCATTTAATTTGAGGAGTGGCAGACCTTCAAAACACAGTCTCTGTCCTGCTTCTTGAAATGGAAAATAAAAGCTCATCTGATCTTGAATGTAGTATCTGTAGCATAACTGATTTCTGTACCACCACTCATGGGAATTCTATATCTGCAATTAATGGCCCCTCTTCAGCAGTAAGGAGGTATTTGTGTGTTCCCCCACATGTTCCAAATATTCTATTACTTCCCTGAGGACAAGGACTATCTCTGGATTTTCCTTAAGTCTAGCCCAGAGCCAAATATATTAAATACGTATAATGCTTTTGAACTGCAGTGTGGGAGAGACTCTTGAGAGTGCCTTGGACTGCAAGGAGATCAAACCAGTCAATCCCAAAGGAAATCAGTCCTGAATATTCATCGGAAGGACTGATGCTGAACCTGAAACTCCAATACTTTGGCCATCTGATTTGAAGAACTGATTCACTGGAAAAGACCCTGATGCTGAAAAAGATTGAAGGCAGGAAGAGAAGAGTACAACAGAGGATGAGATGGTTGGATGGCATCAGCAACTCGATGGACATGAGTTTGAGCAAGCTGGGAGTTGGTGATGGACAGGGAATCCTGGCATGCTGCAATCCATGGGGTCGCAGAGTCGGACACGACTGAGCGACTGAACTGAACTGAAAGACGTCCATGAAAATGACAAAAAGGGGACTTTTCTTTATGCAATGCTTGTCATTTTTGTCTTATTCTAGTTACAGATGAAGAACAAAGTGTTCCATCCATCTTCACTCCAGTTTATACTGAAAAAAACATGTAAAGCCTTACATGTTTGATTAGTTGTACTTGAAGAATTCTTATCTGGAAAGGAAGATGACAATGCTAATGATGAATTCACAGAGGAAATGTATTAGATAAAGCAGATTGTCATCTTTTGTTTCAAATCACATGAAAGGGATTGGGGGACACTCCTAACCATAGTATGTCAACCATGAGTGTACTTTACAAGGTTCTCAGATCTGATATTAATGATTTTAACTGTTTCCTAGCAGGCTGCAACCACTGATTATTACCAAAAATTAAAAAAAAAAAAAGAAAGATGAAGATGTCCAATTTTATGATTAATGTATTATATGATCTCCATCATCTCTCTTGCCAATGTTTCTTAGTGGACAGCAGAGCTATGATGACCCTTTTGTCTGGCTACCTCCTGGAATATCACTAGTGTCAGTGACATGATATTAGCAAAGGACATCCAACTCTTGGTCATCAATTTCAAAGAAATGCAGCCTGGGCCATTGGTGACACAATCCAGATGGCATTAGTGATGGACCAAAACAGAAAAAGAGGCTGTGAACTCTGGTAAATGAAGCGGGTGAGAGGCTCCCAAGGGCCCTGCATCCTGATGTCTCGGAAGCCTGCCTTTCAGTAGGAGTCACTAAACATTAGTTGGTGGCCACTCAGGTTTCTCTGTTGCCCTGGTCCTCCTGGCCATGCTGCTGGCTTATGGCTTGACCTAGGACCTTGTACAAAACCATGAGGATGGAATAACACTTCTTGTGACTCTTTTTCTGTGTCCTTTATTTCCATTTGTTTCTCCTTCTAACCAGGACCAGATGAATAATCTGGAGGCTCCATGCAAAATAAAAATGCAGGTCCTTTATTCAAAAATTATTAAGAATTTCAAGACAGTGACAACAGATTAAACCAAGCATGGGCCCTTTAAGTGTGGGGGTCATGTATAAATGTACTGGTCTCACATCCATGAAACATCCATGTTCCACACTCCTCAGCAACATCCTTGGTCTCCTTACACTGCCTTGAATCTCCGTAAGAAGCAGCATCCTGGTTATTCTAGGGGAACAGCCTTTCCTATAACACCCCTTGGAGCTCCTGTCTATTTTATTTTCTTCCTCTAGAATCCCACTCCCTGCCCTCACTCAGCTGAATTCATCTGTGATAAGGTGCTGATCCCTAGCAATGGAATAATGAAGAGCAAGGAGTTTGCACTGGACTCAATGCAGGGTCCCCTGTGGAAGAGTCTGAGGCCCTGGGGACACGCTTCTAGAGGAAGATATCAGACCTTTTCAATCAGACACCAATTCCTTGCCTCTTTTCACCTGTGGTTTGGCCATGAGTGTTTGGATATTTTTTAATCCATCTAGTGTGTATTGAGCACCTACTATCTGACAGACATTGTGCTCAGTTCTGGGAATATAAGGATCAATGAGATTTTTTTCCCCAGCCTTTGAAGAGATCCCTTGTACTAGGATTAATGGAAACAGAGGAGATAATCATAGAACTGATCCCTGTCTCTCCCCCAGAAACTTAGAAAAGAGTAAAGAGGGAGTAGGGAAAGATTCTCTAAGTGTATTTACTCCTCACCAAATTATATTGGATCTGGGCAATGACTGAAATAAAAAAGTATGTGAATTTGGATGAAAAAAAATCTAGTTTTGGGCTGAGTGCCACAGAGAAGGAAAGACTTTTTCTTTACTCTCTTTGGTTCTGTGGCTGGGACTGAGAATTAAACAGACAAAAGATAGCTGAACAGTCTCCTGAGCTCATACAAATCTGGGAGAAATTTGAGCACCTACCAGCAAGAGTGAAAAAGCCTCACTGAATACCCCATGCATTCAGTGGAGACCACAGAAGGATCGTGCCTTAGTAATAAGGTTAAATTAGTTCTAGAGTAAAAATTCATTTAGACCCTTCGTAACAAAGCTGAAAATTTAGTCTCAAAAATCAAGCTGATGGCAAGTAAGGTAATTGCCTGTTAAATAACAGGATGAGATGGCTGGATGCCATCACCGACTCGATGGACGTGAGTTTGAATGAACTCCGGGAGTTGGTGATGGACAGGGAGGCCTGGAGTGCTGTAATTCATGGGGTCGCAAAGAGTCGGACACAACTGAGCAACTGAACTGAACTGAACTGAAAGGAAGATAACAAAATCCAAACAGTCAAGAGCATAATTCATAACATATGGCATTCAGTGAAAAATTACTAGATTTGCAAAATAACACAACAAGTCCTATAACCAAGAGGGAAACCAGTCAGTAGACATAAAGCCAGCATGGGTGATGGAATTTGCATATAAGGATTTTTTTAAGATTTCTTTTTTGATGTGGACCATTTTTAAAGTCTTTATTGAATTTGTTGCAATACTGCTTCTGTTTTATGTTTTGGTTTTTTGGTCACAAACCATGCGGAATCTTAGCTCTCCAACAAGGGACTAAACTCACACCCCCTGCATTGGAAGGTGGAGTCTTAACCACTGGCCCAATAGGCAAGAGCCAACATCCAAGGATTTAAATACATTCCCATATTTAAAGAAGGATATAAACACAGTGAGTCTTTCAATAATTACACTAAATATAAATAGCCTCCATTTGACATTTGGATTTCATATTTGAATATACTTCAACTAAAAGGCAGAGAATGCCAGACTGGATGAAAAATAAGACCTAGTATAAGCTACTCTGGAAAATACTCTTAAACATGAAGACAAGGATGGACTTCCCAGGTGGTGCTGTGGTAAAGGACCCGCCTGCCAGTGCAGGAGAAATAAGAGATGAGGGTTCGATCCCTGAGTCAGGAAGACCCTCTGGAGGACAGCATGGCAACCCAGGTCAGTATTCTTGCCTGGAGAATCCCAGGGACAGAGGAGCCTGGTGGGCTAAGAACCATAGGGTCACAAAGAGTTAGACACGACTAAAGCAACTTAACATGCATAAATACAAGGGTAGATTAAAAGTAAAAGGATAGAAAAAATTATAATATATCAACACCAATCAGAAGAAAGCTAGAATAGCTATATTAATGTCAGACAAATGGACTTCAGGAATACTGTTGAGATCAAGAAGGTCACTTCAAAAACAGAAGTAGAGTCACAGATGTAGAAAACAAACTTATATAGTAAGCAGGGGATAGAGGAAGGGATAAATTGGGAGATTCTACCATACATGAACTAGATAACTAATAAGAACCTACTGTTTAGTACAGGGAGCTCTACTCAATACTCTGTAATGGCCTATATGGGGAAAGAATGTAAGAAAAGAGTAGTTATAGGTTTGTGTATAATTGGATCACTTTGCTGAACACCTGAAATTAACACAACATTGTAAATCAACTATACTCCAATAAAAAAATTTTTGAAAAGCTCATTCCATTAACAACAAAAAAGTTCAATACATCAAGAGGACATAAAAATCTTAAATATACATATTTTTAATATTAGTGCTTCAAACTGTGTAAAAAAGTTAAAACATAAACTGAGGAGAGAAATATTCAAATCCACAATTATAGTTGAAGATACTTCTCTCTCACTACTTGATTTAAAAACTCAACAGAAAATTGGTAAAGACCTGGGGAACCTAACAACATGATCAGCCAATTTGACCTAAGAGAGTGCTGCACTCAGTAATGGCAGGATACACAGTCTTTTCAAGTGCGTGTAGAACATTAGCCAATATATACCATATTCTAGACCATACAACAAATCTTACCACGTTGAAAAGGACTTAAATCATATAGAATATGTTCTCTGCTCAAAATCAAGTTAAAATACAACATGATAATAAAATGATATCAGGAAAATTTCCAAATATTTGGAAATTAAGCACATTTTGAATAACTGATAGGTAAAAAAGAAATCACAAAGAAAGAAAACACAATACAAGCAATCCTTGCTTTGCACAGGTTCTAATATGCACAGATTTCAGTTACCATTAATAACACCTTTATAACAGTTACCATTAATAACATTATAAACATTAATAACAGTCCCCCATCAACATGGTTCAAAGTTCAGTTACCACATTTCAATATCACAAAATACTAAATGCAAGTAACCCTATAAAGTACAAACTTTAATGTGAACTCATCAGTCCATAAATCACTATACAAATAACAAATGAGCATCATGATGAGTGACTGATCACATCACTTCTTCCAAAATCTGTTGGTGATTCATCACTGTGCATCTATTATTCAATTCACACACACATAGTAAAGCTGTTTCCTTCTTGTCTGCCAGTAATAAACCACATGACATTTTACAGAAATGGGTGAGCCAAAGAAGGAACTGGCTAACAAACATGGAAGTGTATCAGAAACATTAAGAGTGATCATCTTGGAAGCATAATTTGAACTGAATCCAACTGGAATTACTGAAGAAATATCTACTGTGGGAATGTTACCATTGCTGTTTTTTGAAAGACTCTAGATTTGTAATCAGAGGAATGTGGTGATGGTGACATAAATGAGGAAGTGATACTGGCAAAAATGTAACATTGAAGGAACTCTCAGATACTTCATACCATTGAATGTATAAAGGGTAAACAGTGAGAAGTTGATTCAAACTTAGAAAATTCTATGTATATCAATTCACAGAGGCATAGAAAAAGTGCTCACTCACTCCATATCACAACCTATGCAGTGAAGAGGCAGCAGCACTGTTCAAACTGTTCCTGATTATTTCTTTTTTCAATTGTGCTTCAGTTCAGTTCAGCCGCACAGTTGTGTTCAACTCTTTGCCACCCGATGGACTGCAGCACACCAGGCTTCCCTGTCCATCACCAACACCCGAAGCGTGCTCAAATTCATGTCCATCAAGTCAATGATGCCATCCAACCATCTCATCCTCTGTCATCCCCTTCTCCTCCTGCCTTCAATCTTTCCCAGCATCAGGGTCTTTTCCAGTGAGTCAGCTTTTCACATCAGGTGGCCAAAGTATTGGAATTTCAGCTTCAGCATTGGTCTTTCGGATGAATATTCAGGACTAATTTCCTTTAGAATTGATAGGTTTGATCTTCTTGCTGTCCAAGGGACTCTCAAGAGTCTTCTCCAACACCACAGTTCAAGAGCATCAGTTTTTCAGTGCTCAACTTTCTTTATGACATCCATACATGACTACTGAAAAAACCATAGCTTTGACAATATGGACCTTTGTCAGTAAAGTAATATCTCTGCTTTTTAATATGCTGTCTAGGTTGGTCATAACTTTTCTTCCAAGGAGCAAGCATCTTTTAATTTCATGGCTGCAGTCACCATCTGCAGTGATTTTGGAGTCCAAAAAAACTATGTCTGTCACTGTTTCCGTTGTTTCCCCATCTATTTACCATGAAATGATGGAACCGTATGCCATAATCCTAGTTTTTTGAATGTTAAGTTTTAAGACAACTTTTTCACTCTCCTCTTTCACTTTCATCAAGAGGCTCTTCAGTTTCTCATCGCTTTCTGCTATAAGGGTGATGTCATCTGTATATCTGAGGTTATGGATATTTCTCCCTGCAATCTTGATTCCAGCTTGTGCTTCATCCAGGCCAGCATTTCACATGAGGTACTCTGCATAGAAGTTAAATAAACCAGGTGACATATACAGCCTTGACGTACTTCTTTCCCAATTTGGAGCCAGTCTGTTGTTCCATATCCAGTTCTAACTGTTGCTTCTTGACCTGCATACAGATTTCTCAGGAGGCAGGTGAGGTGGTCTGGTATTCCCATCTCTTTAAGTATTTTCCACAGTTTGTTGTGATCCACACAGTCAAAGGCTTTAGCATAGTCAATGAGGCAGAAGTAGATGATTTTCTGGAATTCTCTTGCTTTTTCTATGATCCAACAGATGTTGGCAACTTGATCTCTGGTTTCTCTGCTTTTTCTAAATCCAGCTTGAATATGTGTGCTTACATATACATAATATGGAATTTACCATTCTAACATGTGTAGTACAATGTGTGTAGTACAATGACATCAAGTACATTCACATTCTTATGCAATCATCACCACCATCCATCTGCAGAACTTTTTAAAATTTTCCCAGACTGAAATTCTGTATCTATTGCCTAAGCTTTTACAAAGAATTCAAACAGTTTAATTCACAAAGTGTTTCATTAGAAACATTAAAGTGTTTTTAATTAAAGTATGCTAAATAAAACTAATTTAAATTTTTTCATATATATTTATAACAGAGTTTTTAATGTGATAACAAAAACTTTCAAAGTCACAGAACAGTTGTCATTTTTCCATTGATTGTTAAGATCACTTTGCAAGATTATTAAGATCATTTTGGTCATTTTTATTATTTCACTATTATGTAAAGCAAAAACTGCCTGTGTATCAAAATTTGTGAAGTCAAAGTGATATTTAAAGGAAAATTTGTAGTTGTATACACTGACATCAGGTCCCTGGTGACTCAGACAATAAAGAATCTGCCTGCAATGCAGGAGACCTGAGTTTAATCCCTGGGTTGGAAAGATCCACTGGAGAAGGAATGGTAATCCACTCCAGTATTCCTGCCTGGAGAATTCTAACGGACAGAGGAGCCTGGTGGGCTATGGTCCACGGGGTCGCAAGCAGTCAGATAAGACTGAGCAACTAAAACACACATGTTTACATTAGAAAATAAGATAATTCTTGCAATATACACATATAGTCAGTCAATTATCACATTATATTATATATTTTAAACTTACGATGTTACCTGTCAATATCTCAATAAAACTGGAGAAAGAGAGAAAATTCTCAAATGCAATTGTCTAAATTTTGACCTCAAAAGCTAGAAAAAGAAGAGCAAATTGAACACAAAGTAATTAAAAGGAAAGAAATTATAAACAGGAAAAATTAATACAATACAAATTCATAAACAGAAAAAAATCAATGAAATCAAATGACCCAGCAATATTATCCCTACACATTTATCTAAAGGAAATGAAAACATATCTACCCAGAGACCAATAGACTAATGCTCATATGTTGTTGTGTGTGTGTGTGTGCTTGGTCATGTCTGACTATGTGTGGCCCCAAGAACTGTAGACCACCAGGGTCACTGTCTGCCTAACTTTTCAGGCAAGAATACTGGAGTGAGATGCCATTTCCTACTTCAAGGATCTTCCTGACCCAGGGATTGAATCCACATCTCTTGCATCTCTTGTGTCTCTTGCATCTCTTGTATTGGCAGGCAGATTCTTTACCAGTAGTGACACCTAGGAAGCCCAGTACTTATATAAGCCTTATTAGTAATAACTCCAAACTGAAAATAACATAAATGTTCATCAAGAGGTGAATGAACAGATACACTGTGGTAAGTCTATTTTAATGAAATATTACTTTGCAGTAAAAAGGAATGAACTACTAATATATGCAGCAATACAGATCTTTGACATTTTGAAAGCATTATGCAATGTAAAAAAATAAATAAGACACATAAAAATGCGAGCAGGGTCACTAAATCGTGTCTGATAGTGCGACCCTGTGGACTGTAGTCCACCAGGCTCTTCTGTTTATGGAATTTTCCAGGCAAGAATACTGGAGTGGGTTAACATTTCCTTTTCCAGGGGATCTTCCCAACCCAGGGATTGAACTTGTGTTTCCTGTGTCTCCTGCATTGGCAGGTAGATTCTTTACCACTGAGCCACATGGGAAACTCCCAAAAAGGTACATACCCCATATAATTCTAGTTATTTAAAAGTGTAAATAGGTAAATCTGATCTCCTCCAGGTGATCTTCTCAATCCAGGGATCGAACCCAGGTCTCTTGCGTTGCAGGCAGATTCTTTACCAGCTGGGCCACAAGGGAAGCCCAAAAATACTGGAGTGGGTAGCCTATCCCTTCTCCAGGGGATCTCCCCAAACCAGGAATCACACCAGGGTCTCCTGCATTACAGGTGGATTCTTTACCAACTGAGCTATCAGGGAAGCAATCTATATTGACTGAAAGTAAATCACTGGTTTTCTGGGGCCTGGAGTGAGATAGAGAGATTGACTATAAAAGAGGAAAGATTTTTTTTTTTTTAGATTTTTTAAAAATGTACTTCTTTCTTTTTCTTTTCTTTTTTTTTTTTTGGCTGCACAGGCTCTTTGCTGCTTTTGCATGGGCTTTCTCCAGTTGCAGCAAATGGGGGCTCTTTTTCATTGCAGTGCACAGTCTTCTCATTGCTGTGGCTTCTGTTTCAGAGCACAGGCTCTAGGCACGTGGGCTTCAGTAGCTGCAGCATGCAGGCTCAGTAGTTGTGGCACTTGGGCTGAGTTGCTCCACGGCATGTGGAATCTGGCCACGCCAGGGATCGAACCTGTGTCTCCTACATTGGCAACCTGATTCTTATCCACTGCACCACCAGGGAAGTCCCAGGAAAGTCTTCAAGGTGATAGAAATGATCTGTATCTTGATATGGCAGTAACTGGGCATCTCTATTTGTCAAAAGTCATGGAGTTTAACATGTGTGGATTTTATTACAAATAGAATACATCATAATCATAACAATCATGAGAGATATTAAACTGTGAGTATGAACGATACATTATGTAATCTGGACTCTTGGGAACCAAGAATGTTGACAGTGGTGTAGGAGAGGTGGACACTTTTACAAGGATGTGTGGTTCTGTTTGAGGGGGGTGGATAGGTGACAGAGGGTGGACAGTCCATTTTCTTGACCCCCCCCAACTCTACCCTAAAGGAAGCACAACCCTCCCCCCACCACACACACACACACACACACACACACTTTGCTCTCACTTACTTTTCAAAGTGATTATTTTCCAGCAGACAGAACCTTTACCATAGAAGTATTTACAACACAAAAATTCAGTCAACAGTAAGGAAAGCTACAGCTTTCTCAGTTCTCTGCATTAAATGCCTGCTACTGCAAATGGCACCCCACTCCAGTACTCTTGCCTGGAAAATCCCATGGACGGAGGAGCTTGGCAGGATACAGTCCCTGGGGTCACGAAGAGTGGGACACGACTGAGCGACTTCACTTTCACTTTTCACTTTCATGCATTGGAGAAGGAAATGGCAACCCACTTCAGCCTTCTTGCCTGGAGAATCCCCGGTCCGAGGAACCTGGTGGGCTGCTGTCTATGGGGTCGCAGAGTCGGACACGACTGAAGCGACTTAGCAGCAGCAGCAGCAGCAGAGTATTACTCTCTCCAAGTTCCCAAAAAATACACCACATACTTCTCTTCAGGGTTTTTTCCAGGAACTAGGTCTTTCAGGCATATTGATTGATGGGTGATAACACACACAGAGACGCGCGCGCGCACACACACACACACACACATACACACACACACACACAGAGTGCTGTACTTCCTGGGGGAATTCAGACCCAGTCTGAACTAGTTGAAACGTCTGGCAGTTCCTCCACTGCCTGCGGCTTAAGAGGATGTGGGGCTGCCACTAGCAACCAGAAGCCAGAATGGAAAGCAACGGGACCTCAAAAACTGTCTCTGATGGCGCCTAGTTTCCTGCTTTGAAAAGACAGCTCCGCTTTCTGAGAGCGTTGGCCCCAAAGCAAAGGATAGCAAGCCTTATTGCATTTCATGGGTCATGTTTCCTGGTATCTGGTTCCACGGCCCACGAGGATACCAAAATCTGTATCTGCTCAAATCCCTTATTCAAATAGTGCAGTAAAGTCAGTCCTCCTTATTCACGGGTTCTGCATTCGTGGATTCAACAAACCCGCAAAAACTGAATCCTTGGATACCCAGTGCCAACTATACAAGCATTTAAAATTAGTTTGTGAAGGTGTTTAAGAAGCTGGGTACACAGCTTCTGGGCTTTACAGATGGTGCTACGTGGAAGAATGATCAGAAGCAAAACAGCAAGGATTGGGTGGGGCAGAACCCAGGACATCACACACGTGCCCGGAGCAGCAGAGAGCTGGAACCGACTTCCGGTGCCGGAGGAAGCCTTTGGAAGGGATGCTGCCAGGTAGATACTGCCTAGCCAGTCTGCCTAGTATTCTGAAGCTTGTTTTCTCACGTTTTCTAAAGTTGCCAATGACATAGGGATTAAGTTCTAGACCAGGATAAACTGCATCTACTCCTCTCATGTAGAAAATTTTATCATTCAAATTGATCATGCCTAACACTATTCAATAAGAGCTCCCCAAATCAAAAATGCTAAAAATTGCTTTCCCCCCGCCTAGTTCTAAGTTTAGGGATACCATTGTGTCATATGAGAAACACTGGTTTGCCTGCCAGAAGCTTGTGCAAGGGGAAACAGCGTGCCTGTCACAGAAGCCAGACCAGCAATACAGAGATCTGGGCTAAGAGGTTCTGTCTCAAGCCCCTCTACAGCCTTCCACTGGGATCTGAACTTGACTTCTGAGGCTTCTGACACACCAATCAAATGGAGTCCATTTTAACCATTTCCAACTCCCCCCTACATGTTCTTTTTGAGAATGGATATAGCAAGGCAAACAAATGACTGACACATTGGGTCTGAAAACTCAGGACCTAAAGAAAGTCAAAATTCTGAAATTTAAAGCATAAGCTAATTTTCTTAGTTGTAGCAGAATTTACTTGCTCCCAGGAATGCTGGCCAAAAGATGTTAATCAAGTTCTAAACTGAACCAAAAGTCAAAAATAAATTTTTAAAATCTACTTGTCAAAGAAGAGATGTTGTACTCTTCTGTTCACTTACATTGTTGGTTAAGTCTTGAACTTGAAAAACATGCAAGTTGTTTCATTTTTAAGAATTATATATCCCATGAAAATCATGTGTACTTTGAAAACACTTCTTAAAAAATTCCTTGTGCTGCCTTTCTAAGTTTTTTTAAAATAAATCAAGTTTAAAGCCACTTAATCTTAAGGAAACATCTGATATGGAGTCCTAGATTTGAAATGACAAAATTAGAGTTGTTTTAGAATCTGATTAAACAGGTAGTATCACTCACAAACATAAATTCCCATCAAAGTTAAAAAAAAAAAAAACTTATAGCTAAGTAAAATAAGAACAAGTAAATAGAGTATTTAATAAGACAGGGAAAATTTCACCTCTCTGCATAATACATTAGGTATATTACAGGAGGGTTTTCTTGCCCCAGAAAATTATCAGACTAAACATTAATGGTATTGCAGATAGCAGCAACTGCGAACTTAATATAATAGGGTTATTGTCAACAATTTTCCCCCCAATGAGTTAACATTTTCCTAAAAATAAGATATGCACTGATAGCACCAAACAAGAGTCCTCTAACATTACCCTGACAGTGAGCTCTGACTGAGTGCTAGGGTGACTGATGGGAGTGGAGAGTGGATGGAGACAGGAAGAGAACCCCACTCTAACTCACACCTTTGGAAACACTGATAAATAATAGACCTTTCAAACACTGTTGAAATTTAGAATAAGGATAATGGCAAAAAGAACACAAACCAGCCCAGAACAAAAGTTGCTGTATGTGCCAATTCCTCATTGAAGTAAGTGATTGATAAGATATTGATAAAACAGAATTAACTAGAAGTTAATGTTGGCCCCTATAAAAATGTGTTTTAGTACCTCAGATGTCCATGATTGAAGTGGTTCTGGACCATGTTAAATTTCCTACTTAGGAAATATCATATTATATTCTTGAAAATGCTATTGTTTGTGTATAGAGATGCAAAGGCTTACAGTCACTTAATAGGCAGATAAAATTTAGCCTTTGCCAATGAACTTCAAAAGTTCCATGGAATCAGATTTTCATCTAGCGCATGAAGGCAAATTCAAGAAGTAGGGTCCTGACTTTCAATATAAAACAAGAAACAAGCCAGCTAAGATCTCTGGGAAGAAGTGTTGTGCATCACAATCAGAGCCACATTATGAAGACTAAGGCTGACTTGAGTCATCTGTCAAATGAAGACCCTTCCTTGAGACAATTGATAGTTTGTTATTCGGTCAGAATCACATCCCAAGCCAAATCCCATTTAAGATACTATACGTGTAGTTAACATGGGCTTCCCAGCTAGCTCAGTGACAAAGAATCCACCTGCCAACCACTGGACACAGATTCAATCCCTGGGTCAGGAAGATCCCTTGGAGAAGGAAATGACAATTCACTCCAATATTCTTGTCTGAAAAATCCCATAGACAGAGGAGCCTGGTGGGCTACAGTCCTTAGGATTGTAAGAGTTGGACATGACTTAGTGGCTAAACAACAACAACAATATGTAGTTAACATTTGCTACCACTGTGCTATTAGGAGGGCTTCTCAGGTGTCTCAATGATAAAGAATCCACCTGCCAATGCAGGAGACCAGGAAACACAGGTTCAATCCCTAGGTTGGGAAGATCCCCTTGAGAAGGAAATGACAATCCCCTCCAGTATCCTTACTAGGATAATCCTATGGACCATGGAGCCTGGTGGGCTACAGTCCATGGGGTTGCAAAGAGTTGGACATGACTGAGGACTGAGCATGCACGCATGCAGCTATTAATATTATGAGCTATTCTTCAGGAATGAAAACAGGCTGCTCTCTGTACAAGCATCCTCATGATGCCAGGGCAAAATACTTAGGGCACTGGTACCTGTCCAGAAATGAAAAGAAGTTGCTAGAAAACAGCCAGGTCAGTCAATCAAGATCTTGGACACATTTTAAACTTTCTGTAGTTTAATTCAGTGACAGAAATGTTAGCTTCAGCCAACTCTGGAAGTGAAACCACTTCAACCCACTCCTTTGACTACTGCCACCTCTGTTCCATGCAAGACGATGCTTTGGAAAGAAATCTCACATTGCTAGCATGCCTACAGCCCCTAGTGTGAGCTAGGTCAGGAAACTAGGTAGGGGTGGGGAGTGGGATAGAAGTTCCTCTTAAATCCAAACTTCCCAGAAACTTTTTGCTGGAAGTTGTTAAAGTATTGGTAATTTTTTAAAATAAATTTACTCTATGTTTTACAAACATTAAACTCTTGAGAGCACTGTCTTAACAGAAGCAGAAGTACTCAGTTGTATGGGATAACAAGGCCCCCAGGGTATTTCCAACCAGACTGGCAGTGAGAAGCAACATAACCATCTAGCAAAGGAGACATCATTCTTGTACATTACCCAACAATTGGTGTTTAGCCCCAGGGCTTAAGTAGGGAGCAGAAGTTTTAGAGAGTGATGTGGAGGCTGGCCAGTTCCCAAAAGAGACCCTACAACTCAGCACTTTCCTTGGAGAACCCATTACTTCCCCAAATCTTGTTGGTAATCTTGTAGGTGCAGAAATGATCTTGTAAGCATCCTAGAGTCGGCTAGACTTGAAATGCTGACTCATTCCAACAAAGCCCAGAAGTCAATGATGAGTAAAGCTAGAATGCTCATTTAGAAATTAACATTCATGATGGCCTGAGTAGCCTACTTTTTCCTTCCAGACAATCTGCATTATCACCAAAGTGGTTGGTGAGCACGGGTGCCAACCAAGTTAATCATATGTTAGTCACTCAGTCGTGTCCAACTCTTTGCAACCCCATGGACTATAGCCCACCAGGCTCCTCTGTCCATGGAATTCTCCAGGCAAGAATATTGGAGTGGGTTGCCATTTTCTACTCCAGGATATCTTCCTGACCCAAGGATTGAACCTGGGTGTCCTGCATCGCAGGCAGATTCCTTACCATCTGAATCACTAGGGAAGCCCAAGTGAATCAAATCACTGGGCAAAAGCATAGTCCCTAATAGAATACCTTCTTCTCACATGTGTGTTGGTGAATCTCCTTTTCCTCTGTGTTCATGGCTGATGAATTTCTTTTTTGGGTGACATTTCTTTTTTTCTGTATGTGACTACATCCCTTCAGTTTACTGATAGTCCTAGTGAATGTATAGGATCACTTGCTATGGTTGTGCTGGTCTGATAAGCTGATTTCTTTTCTTTTTCCCACCTTTAAAAATGGATATTCAGGGACTTCCCTGGCAGTCCAGTGGTTAAGACTTCTTCCAATGCAGGTGTGGATCCGATCCCTGGTCAGAGAGCTAAGATCCCTAGCAGCCTATTTGCCTTTATTTGCCTAGCAGCCAAATAAACAAGATGTAAAACAGAAGCAATAGTGTAACAAATTCAATAAAGACTTAAAAATTGTCCACAGCAAAAAAAAAAAATCTTAAAAAAGTGTTCATAGAAACAATTCCTCATTTTCTGGGACTCAGGAAAAAAGATCCATTTGAGGGGAAATCAACAGTGGAGACAGGTGTAGCTCCATCCTCCAAAACCACCACCCGCCAGATGCCAGGCCAGAGTTGGGCCAGTGCTGACAGGAGATGAGCCTAATGGGCCTTTGAACCCACCCTCTCCTGCCTGGCATTGATTTCTTAATTTAATGTAGTGTGTAGTCTCATGTCAGTTGTTAGGGACACCTTCCCAAGTGCTTACATTAGGAAAGGATGTGAGGATATTAGGTGAAAACCTGAAGACCCGATGATTCCTTGAGGGATGGTAGCTCATGGAGGGGCTCATTCACTTTTCCCAGAAAAGGGTAGAAAATGTGTCACCAAGATGATTGTATATATGGAGGGTTTTGTCCTTAAAGGTAATTGGTTACTGGATCACTAAGGTGTGACAATTGAAGGAGGAAGAAGGAAGGGGAAAAGATAGACGTGGACGCCTGCAGTCTGGAGGTGTGGCCGCCTGACCTGACTGCTTCTGGCTCAGGTGTGGTCCCTGACTGAACACCTGTCATTGTCAAGGTACAGAGCTCTGTGCTATGGGGCTGTCAGGGAAAATGAGGACGACTTGTCACAAATTCATGGACTTTGCTCTTTTGGCCTTGTCGGGGCGTTCATCTTTTTCTTCATTGCCCTGGAATATCTAGAGGAGAGAAAGGCCAGACACAGAAGGAGGAGATTAGGGAGATTACTATAAGGAACCCAAGGAGATGGAAGACAATAATCACCCTCTGGTAGTCCATAACAGGAATCTGCAGCATAACATCAGCTTTACAAACTTGTCTAAATCCTTGAGAAAAGTTTGTCCCCAGGTCTTTACCCCTTTAGCTAAGCTGTGAGCCTGCCTGACCAACTAGATCACAGAGTTTTACATGAGGTATCTCAAGAACAGGAAGTGGGTAAGTGAAGCACAGTGTGTGCGGTGGGGAACAGGCTCTTTTTCTGACCCTAGAGAAGCAAGGAACTAGAAGAAAAAAAGGAAGGGAGGCACATAGTCAAATGAGTGTCCCATTTGCCCCTTCTTGGCTTTTGGTTGAGAGTGGGACTATATCTAGTCAATTCTTACTCACTGCAGTCTGTTCTATCAAATCACTGCAAACACTGAGTTAGCAAATACTGGACCATTGCTTCAGGGGAAATACAAGATTATGATCTTGTGAGTCTATGGTCACCCTTTTTTCCCCATTTTAAATACACTTTATTTTTAGAGCAATTTTAGGTTCACAGCAAAACCAAGCAAAAAGTAGAGTGTGCTTCTGCATCCTCCCCCACTCCCTACACTTGCAGGCTCCCTAACTATCACCATCCCCCACCACAGTGGTGCATTTCTTACAATGGATGAGGCTACACTGACACATCATAATTATCCAAGGTCCAGAGTTGACTTTATATCTCATTCCTGGTATTGTATATTCTGTGGGTTTTGATGAATGACACTTAGCTGCCATTATAGCATCTTATAGGATAGTTTCACTACCCAAAAATCTGTCTGTCTCCTCTAATGCCTTCAATCACTGATCTTTCTTTGTCTCCATAGTCGGTCATGTAGTTGGAAACTCATTATGGAGCAATTTTAGCTTGACTTCTTTCACTTAATAATATGCATTTAAGGTCCTCCCATGTCTTTTTATAGCTCAAGAGCTCATTGTTTAATGCTAAATAATATTCCATTGTTTGGATAGACCTCAGTGTTATGGACTGAACTGTGACCTCTCAAAACTTGTATGTTGAACACCTAAGCCCTAATGACTATGTGTAGCAGTGGCAGTATTAGCCACTCAGTTTATGTTTAACTCTTTGCAACGTGATGGACTGTAGCCCGCCAGACTCCTCTGTCCATGGGATTCTCATTTTGAAATAAAGCCTTTACGGAGGTAAATGAGGTCTCAGAGGAGGGGCCCTAATGCAATAGGACTGGTGTCCTTATCGGAAGAGACATGCTCACACAGAAAACAGGCCAAGTGAAGACAGAACAAGATTTTGGCCATCTGCAAGCCAGGAATAAATTTCTCACCAGTGACCAAAGTTTTCATTACTTTAATCTTGGACTTCCAGCCTTCAGAACTGTGAAAAATAATAAATTTCTGTTATTTAGGTCATAAGGTCTGTGATATTTTATTTTAGCAGCTGAAGAAGACTAATATACACAGTTTATTGGTCTTTTCATGTAATGGAGGACATCTTGGTTGCTTCCAAGTTTGGGCAATTATGAATAAAGCTGCTATCAACATCCATGTTGTGGACATAAATTTCCTGTGTGGACATAAATTTTCAACTCATTTGAGTACTTACATTGAGTAAAGGACCATGACTGCTCAATCGCAAGGTAAGAATATGTTTAATTTGTAAGACACTACCAAACTATATTCCAAAGTGGCTGTACCTTTGTATTCCCATCAGTGATGAATGAGAGTTCCTGTTGCATCCTTGCAAGTATTTGGTGTTGTCATTGTTCTGGATTTGGGCTATTCTAATAGGCATGTGGTGGTATCTCACTGCTATTCTAATTTGCCTTTTGCTAATGATATGTGATGTGGAGTGTCCTTTCATATGTCATTTGCCATCTGTGTATCATTGTTGGTGGGATGTCTATTCATGCCTTTTGCCCATGATTTAAACATGTTGTTCCTTTACTTATTATTGAGTTTTATGAGTTCTTTATATGTTTGGAATAACAGTCCTTTGTCAGATGTATCTTTTGAAATACTTTCCCCATTCTATGGCTTGTCTTCTCATTCTTTTGACAGTGTCTTTCATGAAGCAGAAGTTTTAAATTCATTAACCAACCAATATATAACCCTGTTAAATGTGTGTATCTGTTTAAAAAGACATTACTTAATAGATATTATTAATTCAAGAATATTGAACTCACAGCCAACAGCTCTATAACACATGAAGGAAGCTTATTTAAAGCTTGTTGTCTTAGTTAGCTCAGGCTGCCATAACAAAATACCACAAACTGTGTGACTTAACAGAAATTTATTTTCTCACAGTTCTAGAGGCTGGAAAGTCCAAGACCAAGGTTACAGAGGACTTCTGGTGAGAGCTTTCTTCCTGGTTTTTAGATGGTCTTTTGTCCTCACATGGCCTTTCTTCTGATTGCAGAAAGTGAGCTGTCAACTTACGCTATTAATCAAGGCTCCACCCTTAAGGTCTCGTTTGACCCTCGTTATGTCCTTAGATATCTTCACATACAACACCAGAGGTTAGGATTCAACATATGAATTTTGAGGACACAAGCATTCAGTCCACACCATATGTATTTTCTCAAGTATTCAGTCCTTGCTGCTGCTGCTAAGTTGCTTCAGTTGTGTCCAACTCTATGCGACCCCATAGACGGCAGCCCACCAGGCTCCCCCGTCCCTGGAATTCTCCAGACAAGAACATTGGAGTAGGTTGCCATTTCCTTCTCCAAGGCATGAAAGTGAAAAGTGAACGTGAAGTTGCTCAGTCGTGTCCGACTCTTAGTGACCCCATGGACTGCAGCCTACCAGGCTCCTCCGTCCATGGGATTTTCCAGGCAAGAGTACTGGAGTGGGGTGCCGTTGCCTTCTCCTTACCACATGTATTTTCTCTATTAAGGCACTTCACAGCCTTCTTGGCTTCCCTTGTGGCTCAGCTGGTAAAGAATCCGCCTGCAATGTGGGGGACCTGGGTTCGATCCCTGGGTTGGGAAGATCCCCAGAGAAGGGAAAAGGCTACCCAGTCTAGTATTCTGGCCTAGAGAATTCCATGGACTGTATAGTCCATGTGGTCACAAAGAGTCGGACACAGCCTTCTTGCTCTTAGAAAGGCTACACAGCACTTCAGCACTACACTGCTGCTGCTGCTGCTAAGTCACATCAGTCGTGTCCAGCTCTGTGCGACTCCATGGATGGCAGCCCACTAGGCTCCGCCATCCCTGGGATTCTCCAGGCAAGAACACTGGAGTGGGTTGCCGTTAGCGGGCCGTTTTAAACAGCAAAATCACCAATTCAAAGCATAAAAATATGAAAAGTGTGGCACTATGCCAAACATGAAAAGAACACTTGTTTACAGTGTGAGCACTGAAAGAAGAAGGCAGAGTATCACCTATAGGACTTCATCTGGAAACATATACAAAGAGCAACTCTAATTTTTTACCACTCTGCACATGTCTATGAATGATGGTGCAAGCGCAGGAATATTGATTTGGGAGTTAAAAATAAATGTTACCAAGTGGGCCAGTTCACAAATATGAAATCTGCTAATAATGAGGATTGACTGTATATATTTTCTATAAATTGAAGGAATCACTCAGAGAATTGGGCTCCCCTTGAGTCAGTGAGCAGGAAATGCATGACAAGTTCTTCTCAAGAAACTTGCTGGAGCCAGCTGCAGATTTAGAGTTTGCCAGCTGCAGCTTTAGTCCTTAAACGCAACAGGGCATCTTGGACAAGGAGCTGCCTACTAGAGATGGGCAGATTTCTGCCAGTGCAACCCATGAACCCTCATGAGGCCAGGGGCCTGTCCAAACCCTTCCTTCCCTCCAGCCCCCAACACAACAGAGAATCAGTAAACCATGCTCTAGAATCCACCATTTCAATTAGGGGAAGACCAGTCTAACTGGGTCACTGAGCAGCTTTATCCAAAAGTCACTTAAGATGCTAAGTGACTATTAAAATCACTGGACCTTTAAATCAGACTGGACATTTAGCTTTTCTCTTACTTACCAGTGAGTGGGGACTTGGGAGGGGAGCTACTTTAGTTAAACAAATGATAAATTCATTTTTCTGTATGTATCTCAGCTGTACTATAAGCTGAACTATGTCACCCAGCTATGTTAAAAAAAAAAAACAACTTTTTCTCAAATTGTGATTTTTTTTGAAATGATGATCATAATCCAGTGAAGGGAATAGATATTCCATCATTAATCATAATGACAAGGCAGTTTATGATGAGTGCTCTAAGCATTAGTTACATTCATTTGTTTTATCCAGAGGGCAGCAGTGAGCTTTGGCAACACTGTTAGCAAGAAAGGCACGGGATTGGTGCTCGGGAGAGCTGATGCCATGCAGTCTGACTGTCTTTGGAAGGCTGCTACAGTACATGTGGATGTAATTCTCAGAGTTTTCAGTGCTGAGAGTAACAGAGTAATCTGTCAGGTGTACAAGCAATAGATCCCTGCCCCTCCATCTTCTTTTCTCCTTCTCATGCTGTCTCTTGCCTCCGCATCCCCATCCTGAGTCCTAGGCTTCTGACCTGGAACACCTTATAGAACTAATTCCTCGAGTAGTCATTGCTTCCCTTGTGCTCTACGCACTCTTTTAATTGCCCAGCAACTCTTTGTGTTGATGCTGATTTCGTTCTTGAGATTGAATATGTGCTGATTACTTTTCACTGCCACTCCTGCTGCCATTCCCATCCATTTACTGTCCTCCTCTGCCCTGTTTGGTACTCTTGAAGCACTTGAGGGAAGGCATTCAGGATTCTTGCCAGACTGTTTCCAGTGGGGTTCCACCTTGGAGGGCACTCTCCCTCCTCCTCCCTGTAACTTCCCTGCTCTCACAGAGAGTCTGTCATTTGCTGCATCCCTGCTTCCTTGAACACAAACTCTGCTGGGAGCCATCCTCATCAGCCCTGCTGTTCAATGGGATTTTGTGACACTACTGCCCTCCCCTAGCTCCTGTGGTCCTGTGGGTGATGACTTCCCACTGTTGCCAGCCTCTGAGTGCTAACAACCCCTACTGCTGCCCTTAAACCTGCCCACACTCCTGTAGTCTCTTTATTGAGTTGTCTTTGTTCAGTCTCAGAAGTTGGATTTTGCTGCCTGATACTTCAAGTAGTCTCAAAGTTACTATTTGTGATAATTCTTTCAAGCCTTGAGTTTTCCCTAATGCAGCCCCTATTAGACCACCTGCTCTCAGAATCATCCATAGTTGCTGGTTAAAAATGCAAACTCCTGGGGCCCATCCCACCCCAAACAGAATCCTTAGGAGAGCTGGTAAAGATCAGGGCACCTTCATTTTAAGCAGCTCCTGAAGACTTCATAGCTAAACTGAAACCAAAGAACTTCATACAAGGCTCTCTCGGCTAGCACCTGAGCACTTTCTTGGGCATGTCAGTAGCTTTCCAGAACCTTTGGGTAAAGCCCCTTCTTATTCATTAAGATGAATCAGAGATTGATTACATGTATTTCAAGTGATTTAAACTCCTAAGAGAAAAAGTATCTTTAAGATATTTTTTGAGCCAAGCCCACTAAATGTTTGGAGGCTTGCCTGTGTGAATTCTTGTCTACACTCTTAGGAACACCCAAGTGCATCTGTTAAAGGAGAGCTGAAGCATTTAGTCCAGTTTGCTCAGTCATGAAATGGTTCCTATTATAATACAAAGGCATCACCATTTCTGCCAGGCTCACTGTTTGGGATCCTGAGAAGATTCAGAATAGCAGTAAACAGAGCAGCCTGGTTGCTATCTGGTTTGACTTACTTCATAGAAAGGAAATCAAGCTGAAGGGACTTGCCCAGAGTCTCACACCCAGTTGGTTTGTTTAGTGTGTTTTTTGATAGGTTTTCCTGCTTCAATAATGACTTTAGGTGTTGCTTACATATAGTCTGTGACGGAGTTGACCCCCTGGGTCTGGTCCTTCCATTGACACTTAGTTGGTGACATAAGATTGAAATGTCACCTTTTTGTTTGTTTTTTTGAGGTCTATATTAGTTTCCTATTGCTCATAACAAATTACCACACGATAAGTAGTTTAAAACAACAGTCGCTTACGATCTCTACAGTTTCTATAGGTCAGAAGTCCAGGCCCAGCTGAGCTACGCCCTTTGCTTAGGGTTTCATAGAACTGAAATAAAGTGTTGGCCACGCTACATTCCTTTCTGGAGCTTGAGGTCCTTTTCCAAGTTTATGTGGTTGCTGGCAGAATTCAGTTCCTTGTGGTTGTAGGACTGAAGCCCCTGTTCTCTTGCCGGCTGTCTGCCGGGGTCAGTTTGTGCTCCAAAGGTTGTCTGCAGTTCACTGTCACACGGTGGCCTTCCCCGTAGGCCTTCTTTTGCTTCCAATCATTTTGTTTTTTCATGTCACTGACTTCTAGACCAAGACGTAAAATACCTGTGTAATTCCACCAGGCCCACTAGATTATCTCTCTTTTAAAGAACTCAGAGTCAACTGGTGAGTAACCTCATTACAAGAGTGATGTGCTCTCAATTCAAAGGTTCTGCCCACACTCAAGAGGAGGGAACTACACCAGGAGTATGTCCTAGGGGTAGGAATGTTGGGGCCGCCTTACATCTCTGCCTATCACAGGGCCTTAAAGCAGTAAACATTCATTGAGTTCCAAACACTGGTTGAAACCTTGTTGAACATAAACTGAAGCATACTTTTAAATTTTAAGAGTTTATTTGAGCAAACCCCAATTCCAATTGGGCAACACCAAACTGGAAGTGGTTAAGTGCTCCACCAGTAGGAGCCAAAGGTAAGACTTTATAGAGAGGGTACAGAAGCAAACAAATTATTTGATTGGCTATAGCTTGAAGTCTACTTGGGTATGATTAGTTGTCCTTAGCATTTTGATTTTGTCATCTCGAGGCAATTACAGGCATGGATTGTGGTTTGTTTACGTAGGCCACCAGCAGCATGAGAGCTACCTCATTCTAATGGTCTCCTTGTTTAATTAATATACCAAACCTATACATGTCATGTTTTAATTCATATAATCCTTCAGTGGTAAAGAATCTGCCTGGCAATGTAGGAATCACAGGTTAGATCCCTGGGTTGGGAAGATCCCCTGGAGAAGGGAATGGCAACCCACTCCAGTACTCTCCTGGGAAATTCCTTAGACAGAGGGGCTTGGTGGGCTACAGTCCATGGGTCACAAAGAGTCAGACACAACTTAGCAACTAAACAACAACATGCCATATTTTAGTTCATGTAATCCTTACAACAGCTCTAAGAAGTAAATACTATTATTACTATTATTATCTTCTTTTTATAGACAAGTAACAAGGTATATAAAGGCAAATACAAATTGAAAATAGGAAATTTCATTCCCTCTGTTAAAAAATAAGGGGCAAGACCCACACCTCTCCCATTTCTTTCAGAATTTCTTTGTCCTCTTCAAAGGCACACAAATCTTTTTAATGGCTAAATAAACCTCTGGGTAGTCTCACAACTCAAGCACTGGGAGCCATCTCTTTAAAATACAATCATTAAGGAAGACAGTGCCCAGTGTCCTAGTATCCTGCGAAAAGATAGGCCTACTGGCCACTGGGATCCCAGTTGCAAAATCCACCTAATATAATGGGTTGTATTCCCTTAACTATATGAAGGAGTGAGATATCTTTCTGTCTTTGAGATTCCTTTAGCAGGTTACCTGTGATGTGTATCACATTCTGGTCTACTATTTATTCAATAATAAAATTGTTTTTTTCTTCTATCTTTGTAGCAAGGTTTTCCACTTTGGGGATGAATTTTGTTTTTAATTATATTTTACTGGCAGGTAGAGGGAAGGTAACTAACTTGTCAGTGATACCTTGCTTGGGACTATGAGCTCAGTATCTACCCATCTCACTATCTTGCTGTTGTTTTACCAGAAACAACTTGTAGTTGCTAACTGTTCCTTGATAGAGGCTTCTTCATGCCCTGTTCTATGACCAGTGAGGCCTCAACACATTTAACCCTTTAGACCAGGGTTCCTCAATCTTAGGGATGTTGACATTTTTTAGGCTATGTAACTGTGTTGTGGAAGCTGTCCTATGCAAAGGAGGACATTTAGCAGCATCCCTGGCCTCTACCCACTAGATGCCAGTAGCATCTATATTTGTGATAATCAAATATATCTCCAGACATTGACAAACCTTGTCAATGGGAGGAACAAGGTCAAAATCACTCCAGGCTGAGAACTACTCCTTTAGTGGAAGAGATAAAACACACACACACACACCATTGCTTGACAGGGAGCAGGGAAGGGACATAGGAGAAAGACATCAACTTTCACAGAATGGGTTGAGGGCCAACAGCCTGGTAGTAGATGCTGTAGTTTTCTAATTGTTGATTTTGCCCAAACAGTAAAGACCAGCTTTGGTCTCAGTTTTCTTTCATCTTATTCTTTTTTGCTGGTTGGGTTGAAGAAGTGACAGAGAAGAGCAAGTCACAATAAAAAGCATCTTCCTTGCCAAAGATTTGGGCAGCTCTCGTTTGTTCATCAGAGAAGGCAATGGCACCCCGCTCCAGTACTCTTGCCTGGAAAATCCTATGGAAGGAGGAGCATAAGTAGGCTGCAGTCCATGGGGTCGCTGAGGGTCGGACACGACTGAGCAACTTCACTTTCACTTTTCACTTTCATGCATTGGAGAAGGAAATGGCAATCCAGTCCAGTGTTCTTGCCTGGAGAATCCCAGGGACGGCGGGGCCTGGTGGGCTGCTGTCTATGGGGTCGAACAGAGTTGGACACGACTGAAGCGACTTAGCAGCAGCAGTAGTTTGTTCATGGGGTCAAAAAAAACCCAGACATGATTGAGCACTCACACCTACACACACACACGAGTTTATCCTGTATTTCCCTGCTTTGATAAAATTTAAAGTTCTGTTAATTTCCTTAAAGGATCTTGTTGGGGGTGGGGAGGGGGATGGTGGGGGTTAGTGAGCTGGGTCAAGGACTGCACTTTAGTTTTTATCCAGCTTCAGACCACAGCACGAAGGTGACTTCATCCTGGAAAATTCTCAACTTGAAGCCTGGGAACAATTAAATAAAAGACTTTAAAAAAAGATTATTTCCTGCTACGTTCAAAACCCTGTTTCTTTCCTGTTACTAACAAGAAACTTACGCATGCATGTGTGCATGCATGTGTGTGTACACACACAAACACACACACACTCTCATATATATCTCTTTTGGAGCAAGGTTAACTTATAAACTAAAAACCAACCCAGTGTACTTTCACCCCTTTGCCTGAACATTCTGTACTTTAAATACATTTCAGAACTATTGCTGCCTTTGTTCTGTGGTCATTTCCTTCCCAACTGTGTAAAGGACTATTCCTTTCAAGCAGTCAGCAAATAATATGTACCAAAGATCTGCTATCTTGTCAGTACTTCAGGGAAAACAAAGAATCATAAGATCCAGTCTCTCCACCCTACTCTCAACTTAGGTCACTGCTGTGAGAAAAAAACAGTTCTGTATCTGAAGTGGGAAAGCATTTGCAAGGTTTTCCAATCCGGGAGCCCTTCTATTCACAGGCAGGTCAAATTTCAAAAGTTTATTCATTGATCCTTTTGTTTATAAGCAAAAGGAGGCCAAAAGGTATTTAGCATTGTCTTGCTTTTTGATGTATTTCCACCAAATAGACAGGAGAATGATTTCGTTCATGTTTTAGAATTTAGACAAACTCTTTTCCTCTTTACTTGAATATGTTGCCATTGAATTAAGTATCTTTTTTCTAAAATACTGAAATGAAAATCTATTGAGGAAAATGATATCTCATTTGGCGATATTTCCAATGTTCTATGAAACCCCTTAGCAACTACATTTTGATGTTATGCAAATCCCAACAGAGCCCAACATACCCATAAAAGTATGAAAATCTTAGTTACATTTTTCCCATGCTAATGTTTGGAGTTATTGAATTCACATTCTAGACTTCTAAATTAACCTTGGGCTACGGTGTGCCTCATCTCCATGCCTTACCTGGGTGGCCCAGTGAATTCTGTTTTATTTCTGCCACCACAAGCCTAATCCTGGTCCTTGACAGCAGTCCTTCCAGTGCTTTCCATTACATGCTGCCAAGGTCAAAGGCTGCCTTCAAAGTCTCAAACACAGGAACCAAGGAAACTTCTCACCTTGGGAAAATCCCTGCTAAATTGACTATGACATCATAGACATTAACACAAGGAGAGGCTGACCTGACCTCTCTCTCTCTCAAGTTCCTAGAGGGCATCACATAATCTAGGGGAGGAAAAACTTTTCCTCTATCCTCTCAAGTTCTGTTTCTGCAGGCTGTGAATTAAAATGACTGCTGCTGCTAAGTCACTTCAGTCGTGTCCAACTCCGGATATGGTACTCTAAAATATGCCACTTAAGTGTATTGATTATTTTGAGTTATAAACAGTTAAGAAACAGCAAGTTCAAGAAGGACATTCTGATCCTCCTTTCTCTTCCTGAAAGCTGGAGATAAACCCCCCATGTGAAAGGTGCCCTCCCTGTACAAGAAATTCTTAACAGCCAACAGAGATGGAAAGCTTAAGAAACCTATACAAACCAACCTTGTTTAACTAACCCTTATTTTCCAATAGCTTCTTCACCATTTACTACCCCCAGCCCAAACCCCTGTCTTGCCTGAATTCTTCACAAACTTGTTTCTTTGTCTAAAATGTATCAAAGTTTCCTGCTCTTGTCACCTACAGCTTCATTCTCTTGAGAAAGCTCCTGCTGCTGCTGCTGCTGCTGCTGCAAGTCGCTTCAGTCGTGTCCGACTCTGTGCAACCCCATAGATGGCAGCCCATCAGGCTTCCCCGTCTCTGGGATTCTCCAGGCAAGAACACTAGAGTGGGTTGCCATTGCCTTCTCCAGAGAAAGCTCCTATATACAAGTAAAAAATCTGTTCCAATATGTATGCTTTTCTTTGGCTAATATGTCTTCTTGTTGTTTAGTTGCTAAGTCATGTCCAACTGTTTTGAAACCCCATGGACTCTAGCCCACCAAATTCCTCTGTCCATGGGATATCCCAGGCAAGAATACTAGAGTGGGTTGTCAATTTATTTCTCCAGGGGATCTTCCCAATCAAGGGATTGAACCTTCATCTCCTGCTTGGCAGGCAGATTCTTTATCACTGAGCCACCTGGGAAGCCCAATATGTCTTATCATGGCTTAATCCATAGACCCAGTCAGAGACCCAGAGAGATTAGGGGAGAATTTTTCCTCCCCTACCAGGCAAAAGACTGAATCACAGGAGAAGTGTATGCAAATAATGTTTATTTTATGTGACATAGAGGTGGGAGAAGGACTTTATAGAGAAGAAATTTTGAATTCCCAAAACTTGGGGGCTTAAATACCATTTTAACAAGGAGCAATAAATTGTGGAGAAATGACTAAACAAAGGAAAGGAGTTTAGGCTTCTAGGGGTGGTTAATTATGCAAAATGAGCTAGGAAATATACTAGGGAAACTAATGGAAGTATCAGGGCCCAGGGCACATGATTGAAAAATATACCTCAGTGGCATATTGATGAATTTGAATTAAAATTACTAAAGGAATGTCCAATGCAGGAGTGACACTCTGACCTCCTTTCTGTCACCCTGAAAGCAGGAAATAAACCTCTCATGTGAATGGCTCACTCTCTGCATCTAGAGGTAGAAGAACACTCTTATCACCAGAGGCAGGATTCAGGCTGAGAAGCCTGGAAAGACAGACCCTGTCACTTCTTTCACTGACTACCCCAAGCCCAAACTCTGTTTAGATTCTTCACTAACTGAGCACCCAAAGCCTAAGTTTCCTTGTCCTGTCTGCTCCTCACCAATTTATTGTTTCTTTGTCTATAAAGTGTAAAAACTGCCTGCTTTGGCCACATCTTAGGTCCCTGTCTTTTCTCTGAGAAAGTTAAAGTTTGTTTCTTTTTCTCCTGTTCATTTTTACTGTGCAAGTACATTACTAGTCCAGCCACAAGAACTCAAGAGGGTTGGGGAAAAATTCCCTTCCCCAACAGAAGAGAAAGGTTATTTTCCTAAGGTTTGTTCTGCAGACTCCTCTGAACATCAACTCCTTATCTCCAATGATAAGAAGTTTCTCTTCTTCCTGGTGCCGGGAGGGCACCTTTCTCATGGGGAATGTATGCCTGGCTTTGGGGCAGAAAGGAAAAGGGCAGAGACGCCTCCCTGAATGCTGTATTTCAGTTGTCTTCAGTTGAAAATCATCAATATGCCAAAGCGATGTCTTTGGGGGGGGTACGTTCTGATCCCCTTCCATGGGCTTCAGGATTTTCTTATTGAAACATGATTTTCCTGTCCAGACAGGGGCAGGTTGGATGTCTGGGTAGTTTTCAGGATGTACTTGGGGATGGCCTCTGGGTGTGGCTAGGAGGTCCTCCATCTCTTGCTTCATTTGCTGTATTTTAGTGAGGGAAACGGTATTGGGTTTCAGGCAAGAACTCGAGAGCTGACTTTCACATTTGCTGTACTGGCCTGCCCTATATGTCCATTTCCTCAGTCCTTTCTTCTCTCTAGTACTAATTACCGAGGCAGGCACAGATGGATCATTTTTCTCAGGTGGCGTGATTCACTCTTTTCCCTTTAAAACATTTGTTCAGTAATTCGTCCAATTTTGCCTGCAATGCTTGCCATAATCTCACAAGTTCCAATTTATTATTGTACATTGTTGTCAGAGTGACACATTTCTTCTGGGATAATGATCCTATTTGCAACCAAACCTCATTAACAGAAAAATATAATGGTAAAACATGCACAATGCCCGTCGACAGCATCTTTAGGTGAAGGCACAGTTGAAATGCCTCTTCTCTGGAATAAGTTTGATTCTAAGATTATAAGTTATTTAGTAGAACAGGCTGCTGTGGTGTTATTTGGAGGCAATTACACAGACAATTCATTGTTTATCTTCATCTAGTCTCTTAGAAGATAATGGGGTGTAAGAGCAGCAAGGATGGAGTAGGAACCAAGGTCCTTGCCCCACTCCATAGGTTATTTGTTCCTGGATCCAGGTCTCGGCACATCAGTTTGGTCTCCTTGAAACAAGAGAGTAGACTAGATTATTTGAATTTTGCATTTCAGTGCTTGGATTCTATAAAATACTATTCAAAGCCATACATTTCTGTTCATCAAGAAAACTTTATTGTGTGCAGTGTACCGTGCTGGGTATATTATGCAAAGGGGAATCAGAAAAGTTGCCACTGTTTGAGAGTTAATAGTCTAACAGAAGACATCAGTGCATAAATAATAACAACAATATATAAAAGGATGGGCACTCCCAGAAAGGAACAGATAAAATAACATCTGCTTCAAGTTGGCCGTTCATTTTTGGAGAAGTGGTTAAGCAGTGAGACTGCTTATATGAATGGGACTCAAGGAAGGATAGAAAGTGATTTAGTTCTTTTTGTTTGCATAAATGAGAATTTTTATGATTATAAAAAGTAATGCGTGAGAAAATGGGTGAGGGACTTGAACAGACACTCACAAAAGGCCAGTCAACATATGCAAAGGGGTTCGACCTCATTAGAAAACAGGAAAATGCAGTTAACCATCCTGAGATACCACTACACACCCTCCCAGAAGGGCTGCAATAATACTAGTGCTCATCAAAATGGGCAACAATGAGAATTCTCTTAAGCAGCTGCTGAGTGTGTAGATTCATCCAATCACTTTGGGACACTCTTAGCATTACAACTGAAGCAACTGAACCTGTATACACTGAAGGACACATATATTCCACAGAAATGTGTGCACTTTGAGCAAAAAGATTTGCAACAAAAATGTTTGTAGCAGCGTTATTCGTAACAGCCCCACACTGAAAACAATCTAATGTTCATCAACAGTAAAGCAGGTAGACACATTTTGTAAGATTTATAATTTTATTTATATTTACATACTATGGTATTTTTCTTCACAGTCTTTTTTGTGCCTATGTAACATTAAAGATACACACCGTATATCCTTTCATTAAAAATGTGATAACACAAGAATTTCTTCCTAAGATAAAAAGTTATCTGTAAACATTTTAGTGGTCACGCAGTAGTTGACCATATTCTTGTTGCTGTGATAGTTAACATGCACTGTATGCTAAGCACTGTTTTCAGTACTTTGCGTTCCCTGTTTAGCTAGATCCCAGAGCACTATGCTCCAACCCAATCTATTGTTTCTAACCATCATCACCTATGACTAAAGTCCAAGCCAACTGCTTCTGCCCAAAGCAGGCCTCTAAGGCCTCTGGTCTACTGTCCCTCAAAGCATTCTTTTATCTCTTTACCAGACCATTAGCACCCAGGGCTACCACCTCAGGCCCATTGACTAACCAGTGCCACCTACAAGAGCAGCACTAACACTTGGGACAAAGCAGACGTGGTACCACACTTGCTACTGCTACAGCTGTCCTCCAGTTTATCTATTCCTTTCTGGAAATTTCGGTCATACTGTCTCACCCCTACCTTCACAGCTCTGCCTCAAAAACTTGACTGAAGACAGGAGATTAAGAACCCTAACAATGTACTTCCATAATCTTCCTATTCTTTTTTCCTTGCCACAATCCTCCAGGCAGGAAGGAGCTGACTTGACATTCCCTCTTCTTGGCAGGAACTCCTCTTCCTTAAGGCAGAAAAATTGTATGGTCTAAGAGAGACCAGTGGGAATCTCTTCCATGCTATGGTAGAAACTCTATGGTCTGAGTCCTCCAGCCTTAGTTCTTGATATGGAACCAGAAGACAACACCAGAAATTGGTAAATACCTCAAATAGAAACACTCTACTATCCAAAAATTTATATTTATCTTACAATTTATCTTAGGACTTCCCTGGTGGCTCGGACAGTTAAGAATCCACCTGCAATGCAGGAGACCCAGGTTCAATCCCTGGGTTGGGAAGATCCCCTGGAGAATGGAATGACTAGTCACTCCAGTATTCTTGCCTGGAGAATTCCATGGACAGAGGAGCCTGGCAAGCTACAGTCCATGGGGTTGCAAAGAGTTAGACATGACTGAGCGACCAACACTTTCACTTTGACACTTAACAATTACTATTTTATTGTAGAGTGAATGTCTGTCTCACATCTCTCCTGACCTATATTTATGGATTTTTTAATCACCACATTTATAGGCAAAAGAGAGAAAAAGAGAGAGAGATTAAAAAAGAGAAGTAAAAGAAATTTCAGTTACTTTAATTTGCGCATTTTAAATTTCTAACATTGAAGTATTTTACATTTGTTAGCAATTTTGATTATTTTTATCAATGCTATATCCTTTGTTTATTTCTTATATTGGATTTTTCCTCAAAGATTTTTATGACCATTAACTTTTAAAAATTAAGCACCAACAAAATGAAGATACATTTCCCAATTTATTTGCCTTTTAATTTGATTTCCCTGGAGAAGGAAAAGGCAACCCACTCCAGTAGTGGATTCTCTTGCCTGGAGAATCCCATGGACAGAGGAGCCTGGTGGGCTACAGTCCATGGAATCGCAAGAGTCGGACATGACTGAATAACTAAACCTAATTTGATTTACCTAGTTGATTTCTAATAGTTTAAAATGTCATATTAGCAAATTGATCAGTTTTCTGTTTTCCATGGCTTTTAAACTTGAAAAGCTCTTCCACATTCCAAGATCCAATAAATATTTGTTGGATTTTCTACATTTTCTAAAATGTTTATGGTGTGATATCTTTACAGCTAAAGTTAAAAATCTGAGTACAATTACTCTTTAAGTAAGATACATTTCTAAATTGGAAACTGGTATTTTATTGACTCTCTATGATGTGCTACACACTGTACCCTGAAAGTTTGCAGATGAATATTATTATTTTCCCTCCAAAGATGATACAGCTCAAGATGAGAAAGATCAAACTCAAACTTGCCCATGATAATACAGACAGTGACCAGTGCAACTAGATTTAAACATAGACGGATATTTGGCAAAACTAATACAATTATGTAAAGTTTAAAAATAAAATAAAATTTAAAAAAAAAAGAAAAAGAAAATTAACCTCTAAAAAAAAAAAAAAAACATAGACGGGATTAGCTGTGAGATGTGACTGGCTCAGATGCTATACATTGTGGGTTTTAGCTTAGTGTCTAAAATGTCAGCTCACAGCTGCTGGTGTTTAAACTTAACTGATTTCTCCAAGTTTCCTTTTCAGTTTCCAAACTCACAATGCCACTCAACATAATTTAAATTAGGGTGAAGGAAAAAATTGTGCTACATTTTCTGAAAAAAAGAATGACGTTTTTCTCTTCTTTTAGTCTCACTCCCACTCCAAATTTTATTAATAAGAAAAAACAACAACAAAAAGAATGTCCTGAATTGTTTTTCTATCTAACTATACCATTACACTAAAGTCTGTACTAGTTCCTCCCAGAATTTTCTCTGATGATATAAACCTTCTATTTCTTCCCTGCCCAATACAATACTGTGTCATTGGCCACATGTGGCTATTGAACACTTAAAAATGTGGCTAGTGCAACTGATCAGCACCTTCTATTTCTTCCCTGCCCAATACAATACTGTGTCATTGGCCACATGTGGCTATTGAACACTTAAAAAGGTGGCTAGTGCAACTGATCAGCTAAATTTTTAATTT